>NC_053390.1:162552950-162885093 GCF_905171765.1 Bufo bufo | reverse complement strand
TCTGCAAAACTTTGAGCATTGCACAAAGCATAATTAAATCCATTATAAAAAAAAAAACTAAATAATATGGCTCAACTATAGTATGATCCTGACAAGAGGTCACCCATCGAAACTCACAGACCAGGCATGGAGGGCATTAATCGAATTCTACAAAACCACCTATGATAGCTCTGAAGGAGCTCCAAAGATCCGTAGGGCAGATGGATATATCTGTCAACAGGTCCAAATTTTTATAGTCCATCAAACAGGATTTGGCAGACAACCCGAAAACATGGAAGAAGTTTTTTGGTCCTGATTTGGCATGTTTTCGCCTTAAAATCAGCTCCAAAAAATGCTTCAAAACAGCATCCCTATAATTGCAATGGTAGGCAGCATTTGCTTTTTTCCATGTGGAAAAAAGAAGCCACATGCCCCGGGTTGGAATCTGTGTTGAAAATCCCATTTAAATGAATGGGAAGCATAAGAAAAAACACTCCATATGTGTCTGTGCATTTTTTGCACATTTTCTGTACTGTTTTTGTCACGGATCCGTGCCAAAAACCATAAACTGAAAATGCAGTTTTGTATAGAAGTAATCACCCATTAGTTAAAAAAAGTGTTAAAAACGCATCAAAAACACATAAAAAACCACACAAAAAATATGAATAAAACACAGTGAAAAAAATATCCACGCTGCATTTTGTAGGCCGACTTTCAAAATCTGTGAATATACCCTAAAATTGAACTTTTTGACCATCATGGGAAGACCATTCCCAGAGTGAAGGATGGTGTAGGCCACAGTTTGCAGTGGGGATGAATTTAGTCAGTAGGGACTCTACAACTGGTTGGTATTGAAAGACGTATGGATGGCAGTAAATGCAGGGCAATTAGAATTTTTTGGGGAAACATTCAAATATTTGGGAATGGCCTAGTCAAAGTCTAGACCTGAATCCAATTAAAGAGGTTATACGGGAAATAATATTGATGACCTATCCACAAGATAGTTCATCAGTAGGGTTGAGCGAACCCGAACTGTAAAGTTTGGGTTCATACCGAACTTTAGGACTTTTGGACCCCGGACCCAAACGCAAACTTTTCTGTAAAAGTTCGGGTTCGGTGTTCAGCGATTTAATGGCGCTTTTTTGAAAGGCTGTAGAGCAGCCAATCAACAAGCTTTTAACTCTTGCACCCTTAGAAGCCATCACAGCCATGCCTACTAATGGCATGGCTGTGATTGGCCAGTGCAGCATATGACCCAGCCTCTATATAAGCTGGAATCACGTAGAGTTGCACGTCACTCTGCTCTTACTAGTGTAGGGATAGGATGCTGCTGCTGCGAGGGAGAGAATAGGAAATAATCTGTTATCAGAAGTGCTCTACAGCGATTTTGTTTGGTGGGTGCAGTGCACCATTTTTTTACCCTGCCCTGAACCCAGTGACGCAGAAAAATAACTTTTATCCATCTGTTAGTTAGGTGGGCGTCGGCGGCCATTTTGTGCAAGTTCAGTGCACTAGCACAGCCTATGTGCATTTGTGACAGTCAAATACAAGCTGTAAATACTGCAGTTATATTCTGGGTTTAAAAAAACACCCATTTTGTACAAGCCCCCACATTTGGGGCCTTTACTGCATTTGTGACAGTCAAATACAAGCTTTAAATACTGCAATTATATTCTGGGTTTAAAAAAACACCCATTTTGTGCAAGCCACTACAATTGCAGCCTTTTCTGCTTTTGTGACAGTTCAATACAAGCGTTAGATACTGCTGTTATATTCTGGTATTAAAAAAACACCCATTTTGTGGCAAGATAATACATTTGCGGCCTTTGCTGCATTTCTGACAGTCCAATACAAGTGCTAGATACTGCTGTTATATTCTGGTATTAAAAAAACACCCATTCTGTGGCAAGATAATACATTTGCGGCCTTTGCTGCATTTGTGACAGTCCAATACAAGCTGCAAATACTGCAGTTATATTCTGGGTTTAAAAAAAACACCCATTTTGTGCAAACCCCCACATTTGGGGCCTTTGCTGCATTTGTGACAGTCAAATACAAGCTTTAAATACTGCAGTTATATTCAGGGTTGAAAAAAAACCACCCATATTTTGCAGGATAATACATTTTGGGTCTTTGCTGCATTTGTGACAGTCAAATACAAGCTTTAAATACTGCATTTATATTCTGGGTTTAAAAAAACACCCATTTTGTGAAAAACACTACATTTGCGGCCTTTGCTGCATTTGTGACAGTCCAATACAAGCGTTAGATACTGCTGTTATATTCTGGTATTAAAAAAAACACCCAGTTTGTGGCAAGATAATACATTTGCGGCCTTTGCTGCATTTGTGACAGTCAAATACAAGCGTTAGATACTGCTGTTTAGGGTTGAGCGAACCAGAACTGTAATGTACGGGTTCGTACCGAACTTTAGGATTTTTGGACCCCGGACCCGAACTCGAACATTTCTGTAAAAGTTAAAAGTTCTGGTTCGGGTTCGGTGTTCGGCGCTTTCTCTGCGCTTTTTGAAAGGCTGCAGAGCAGCCAATCAACAAGCATTTAACTCTGTGCCCTTAGAAGCCATCACAGCCATGCATACTACACCCTTTATATATTTGGGTTATATTCAGATATTTGAAATACCGCCATTTGGTGCACAAATCTTTAATTGAGGCCTAGTGTGGGTCAGGGCATGTGAGATTGTCACGAGTTGGAGGTCCCAGGAGAGACCACCGCGTCGTCAAGCAATAAACAGAAATCAGGTACAGACACATAAGAGTTTATTGCACAGACAAAAAAATGAAAGGCAGCACAGAGAAAACATGAGCTCTATGTACCGTCAGCACAGTGGGAGAAAACCCCCACTGCGCCACTATCTAGTAATACTCCAGAGGGGCGTAACTAAGCAACTCCTGGTTTTCACTAGAGCCCTAGATGGTAGGGTTAGACTTAGCCGCAGGAAATTGCCAGGGTCCACTCTGGAGCGTGAACTAGACAGTGACAGCAAGAGCGAATGGACAACAGGTACCAGAAGGTACCGACGGCACATAGGCATACATAACATACAGGCAAATACAAAACAGAGCAACTAATGATACAAGCAGGAGTTCACGCAAGGGAGCAGGAGTGGCAATGAGCAGAGAAGGACTTGCTCCACCAGTAGTAAACTGCATGGCCTTGTCATACCACTCTGCTGCAAAGGCTTGCTGAACACAGACATCAGAATAAACACAAAGTAACTAAAACATAACTGGCAGAACAGAAAGACAGGAAAGAGGACAGGAAAAAGGACGCAAATGAACAAGTAGGGAAACCCACAGAGCACAGACAGACAGACACGGATCCCATGGGTCAGCAGCATGGGAGACAAAGTACAAACCAGGAGCAGGACAAGACAACACACACCAGGAGAGCTGACACAGAACTGAGGAAACCTCAGGCTTATATACAGGTTCCATGGGTGCAGCAAAGAGACCACACCCATGGAGCAGACAGAGGATTAACTCCTAATAGGCACACAGGGGAGTTAACCCATAAAGAACCACATATACACAGAAACAGAACTTCAGCGAGGAGCGCCGAACGAGCAAGGACGGAAGGTCACAGCCAGAGGTAACGACTGTGACAGAGATACACCCTTAAAATACAGGGCTTTTATTCAGGTATTTGAAATACAGCCATTTTGTGCACAAATCTTTAATTGCGGCCTAGTGTGGGTCAGGCCGTGTGAGATACACCCTGTATATACAGGGCTTATATTCTTCTATTAATAAAACACCCTTTTTGGGGCAAAATACACAATTGTTGCGCCCTTACATCATCAAGACGTTTGAAATTCCAGGGTTATATACTGCTGTCATATTCAGTTATTAAACTAACACCCGTTTGGTTAAAAAATAAAAAATTAATTGGTAGCCTTTGCTGCAGATGTCATTGTGAGATACACCCTTTCTATATTTGGGTTATATTCTGATATTTGAAATACAGCCATTTTGTGCACAAACCTTTATTTGTGGCCTAGTGTGGGTCAGGGCGTGTGAGATACAAACTTTATATACAGGGCTTATATTCTTCTATTAATAAAAGTGACAAAATAGGGAGGCTCAACACCCTGATGAATGGATAGCGGTGGGTTCACTGCCAATTGGGTCACTCACCCAATCAAGAATAAAAATGTATAAGCAGAGAAAAGCAGGCACACCACCTACTGGAATGTAGTGGAACACTTGGAAAATTTATTCAATGATAAAATATCATACTTAAAAAGGCCAATACGTATAAAACATTCAATACAATAAAACAATATTTAAAATAATAAATAAAATCAGTAAATATATATCCCAATTAGAGACCACACTCTGAATGATGTTAGACTATTGTATAGTCTCCTGAGATAATGTCTCCTGAAATAGAGTGTAGCAAATATGCAGTCAACCAGTCAGTTGTTGCCAAATAGAATCGTCTCCATGAGACTCTTACCACTCAGTAGTGTCGACGATATCAGTGAATGGTCTACTTGCATAAAACGGTGAAAGAATGTAGTCACCAGAGCGCTGGACTCTGGACCCTGGATGCTGGGTAGATGAGAAGCGTGCAGCTTGGAGGACGTGTTCAGAGTAAGTAATCACGTACCGGTGAAAGATGTGGTCACCAAAGCGCTGGACGCTAGACGCTGAGTGCTCAGCTCAAAAGACGTACGTTTGGTCAGGTGGTCCGGTGAAAGGTGCGGTCACCAAAACGTTGGACGCTGGACGCTGAGTGCTCAGCTCAGAAGACGTACGTTAGATCAGGTGATCCTCTGTGGCTGAATCAGATGATCAGGTCAGCTGGTGCAAACGCCCAATCACGTGCTGCACAGGTCCTTGTACCGTAATGGTAATTTGGCATAGCATGGGTCCAGGTCCTATACTGCAACAAATGGTTATGTTGGCAGATAGCTGTTGCAAAGAGTAATTTTCTTTGTCCACGAAATCCTTTGTACTTGGGGTCCGGACCAGTACTAGATGTGGAAATTTGCGTAGTCCGCTAGACGCGTTTCGAGACTACCTGTCTCTTCCTCAGTAGCTACCAGACTGCGCTTTTCCAAACATTTTATAGGGTACACAATTCAAATAATTAAAATCATTGATAGAACCTGTGGTCAGGTTGAGAAATCAGGTAAAACATGAAATGGATTATAAAATGGAGACAAACATAAAAGCAGACAAATGTCAAAATATCAAATGTTTTTCTATAACACACAAATTATATTTATATCTTCTATGTATTTTTCTCTCTAGATATCCAAAATCGCAAGAAGATATCTCAAGAAGATATCTATAATATGGCTAGTATTAGCATAATTCCTTCATAGTATTAGGTCTCAATACACACATGTATTCCTGTGCGTTTTTTCATACGTTTTACAAGAGAAAGTACATAAAAAAGCCCAATCACAGCTCACATAACTTATTCTTCTCATCTACCCAGCATCCAGGGTCCAGAGTCCAGCGCTCTGGTGACTACATTCTTCTATTAATAAAACACCCTTTTTGGGAAAAATACACAATTGTTGTGCCCTTACATCATCAAGACGTTTGAAATTCCCGGGTTATATGCTGCTGTCATATTCAGTTATTAAACTAACACCCGTTTGGGCAAAAAAAAATTAGTTGGCAGCCTTTGCTGCAGATGTCATTGTGAGATACACCCTTTCTATATTTGGGTTCTATTCAGGTATTTGAAATACAGCCATTTTGTGCACAAATCTTTAATTGCGGCCTAGTGTGGGTCAGGGCGTGTGAGATACACCCTGTATATACAGGGCTTATATTCTTCTATTAATAAAACACCCTTTTTGGGGCAAAATACACAATTGTTGCGCCCTTACATCATCAAGACGTTTGAAATTCCAGGGTTATATACTGCTGTCATATTCAGTTATTAAACTAACACCCGTTTGGTCAAAAAAAAAAATTGGGCAGCCTTTGCTGCAGATGTCATTGTGAGATACACCCTTTATATATTTGGGTTCTATTCAGGTGCGTTCAAGACGTTTTAAATTCCCTTTAAATACAGGGGTTTTATTCAGGTATTTGAAATGCAGCCATTTTTGGCAAACAAATTTAATTAAGGGCTAGTCTGGTTCAGGGCGTGTGAGATACACCCTGTACATACTGTCGTTCTATTCTACTATTAATCAAACACCTATTTAGGGCAAGATCCTAAATTCGAGAAATATGAGGAGAGCGTCAAAAAATGACGTGGCCCAGGTCGTGCTGCTGCTGGTGGAGCTCCTGTTGCAGGGAGAGGACATGGTCGATCTGTGCCAGCTACACGCAGAAGTGAAACCCCTTCCTCAGGTGCGAGTAGGCGACAGAACCTGCAGCGGTATTTGGTCGGGCCTAATGCGGCTCTTCGAATGGTGAGGCCTGATCAAGTACAGGTGATAGTAGATTGGGTTGCTGACAGTGGCTCCAGTTCCTTCACATTGTCTCCTACCCAGTCTCATGCTGAAAGACCACAGTTGGCACCTGCAGCCGATGTCCATTAGTCTTTCACCTCACCCCCTTGCAAATCAGCCAAGCAGTCTGAGCCCCAAGTCATGCAGCAGTCTCTTCTGCTTTTTGATGACTCTGTTAGCAGGGTTTCCCAGGGCCATCCACCTAGCCCTGCCCCAGAAGTGGAAGAGATTGAGTGCACCGATGCCCAAACACTTATTTTTCAAGATGAGTACATGGGAGGACCATCGCAGCAAGTCTCGGATGATGACGAAACACAGGTGCCAACTGGTGGGGGTTTCGAAATTGTGCAGACCGACAAGGAAGGCAGGGGTGAAGACTGAGTGGAAGATGATGTGGAGGACGATGATGACCTTGACCCCACATGGAATCAAGGTCATGCGAGTGACCTATGTAGTTCGGAGGAAGAGGCGGTGGTCACCAGCACAGCAGAAGAGGGAGCAGGGTGCAAAAGCGTAGCGGCCGTCCTCTAGACCAGTGTTTCCCAACCAGTGTGCCTCCAGCTGTTGCAAAACTACAACTCCCAGAATGCCTGGACAGCCTTTGGCTGTGCGGGCATGCTGGGAGTTGTAGTTTTGCAACAGCTGGAGGCACACTAGTTGGGAAACACTGCTCTAGACAGTACACCTGCTACTGCCCACCAGAGCAAGTGACCGAGCACAGCGAAGCCAGCTCCAAGGAGTTCCCTGGCGTGGCAGTTCTTCAGACAATGTGCTGACGACAAGACACGAGAAGTTTGCACGCTGTGCAATCAGAGCCTGAAACAAGGCATAAACGTTCTCAACCTGAGCACAACCTGCATGACCAGGCATTTAAATGCAAAGCACGAGCTGCATTGGAGTAGACACTTCAAAAACCAAGAAAGGTCTCTGGCTCCTCCTGCTTCCTCTTCTGCTGCAGTCTCTGCCTCTTCATCCACCTCTGGAGTGACAGTGCCACCTGCCACCCTGCAAACAGAGGATCTTCCAGCAACACCACCACCTGGGTCACCAAGCATCTCCACAATGCCCCACGGAAGCGTTCAGCTCTCCATCTCCCAAACGCTGGAGAGGATGAGGAAGTACCCCCCTACCCACCCGCGATCACTAGCCCTGAATGCCAGCATTTCTAAATTACTGGCCTTTGAAATGCTGTCATTCCATCTGGTGGAGACGGATAGTTTTAAAGGCCTTATGGCGGTGGCTGTCCCACAGTACGAAGTGCCCAGCCGCCACTACTTTTCAAGGCGAGCCATCCCTTCCCTGCACAACCAAGTAGGGGACAAAATCAGGTGTGCACTGCGCAACGCCATCTGTGGCAAGGTGCACCTCACTACGAATACGTGGACCAGTAAGCATGGTCAGGGATGTTATATCTCCATAACAGCACACTGGGTAAATGCAATGGCGGCTGGGCCTGAGGCGGATAGCAGTTTGGTGCCTGTCCTTCCACCACCGAGGATTGCAGGGCGCTTCAGTTTGCCTCCTGTTGCTTCCTCCTCCTACTCTGCTTCCTCATCCTCTACCAGCTCCTCATCCGGTCAGCGTAACACCTTCACCACCAACTTCAGCACAGCCAGGGGTAAACGACAGCAGGCAGTTTTAAAACTTATCTGTTTGGGGGACAAACCCCACACCGCGCAGGAGCTGTGGACGGGCCTTGAACAACAGACCGATGAGTGGTTGGTACCAGTGAGCCTCAAGCCCGGCCTGGTGGTGTGCGATAATGGGCGAAATCTCGTAGCAGCTCTGGGACTAGCCGGTTTGACGCACATCCCTTGTCTGGCGCATGTGCTGAATTTGGTGGTGCAGAGGTTCCTTAAAAATTACCCCGATATGTCAGAGCTGCTGCATAAAGTGCGGGCCGTCTGTGCGCGCTTTCGGCGTTCTCACCCTGCTGCTGCTCGCCTGTCAGCGCTGCAGCGTAAATTCGGCCTTCCCTCTCACCGCCTTATATGCGACGTGCCCACAAGGTGGAACTCCACCTTGCACACACACGGGTGAGTTGCTTGCCGGAACAGCACCACTTCACCACCAATGACTGGGCCTCCATGCGAGACCTGTAATCCTTGTTGCGCTGTTTCGAGTACTCCACCAACATGGCCAGTGCCGATAATGCCGTTCTCAGCGTAACTATCCCACTTCTATGCCTCCTTGAAAGAAAACGCTGCTGGCAATGATGGAAGAGGATGTGGCACAGGAGGAGGAAGAGGGATCATTTTGTATGGTTTCCGGCCAGTCATTCCCAAGTGCCTCTGAGGGTGGGTTCCTGCACCCACAAACCCAAGGTACACAATTGTCCAGCCAGGAGATGGAGGAGGAGGAACCATGTTCACAGCAGGGTGGCACCCAGACCAGCTCATGGCCATCACTGGTGCATGGCTGGGGGATACAGAGGACACAGACGATACACCTCCCACAGAGGACAGCTTTTCATGGCTCTGGGCAGCCTGGCACACATGAGCGATTACATGCTGCAGTGTCTCCGCAACGACTGTCGAGTTGCCCACATTCTAACTTGTGCTGATTACTGGATGGCCATGCTACTGGATCCCTGTTACAAGGACAACTTACCGTCCTTAATTCCGTCACTGGAGTGTGATCGTAAGATGCGCGAGTACAAGCGCATGCTGGTAGACGCGCTACTGGTGGCATTCCCACCTGACAGCGGGGGCACAGTGGAAGCACAAGGCGAAGGCAGAGGACGAGGAAGAGGTCGCCAACACAGCTGGGGCACCGCCAGCACCTCAGAAGGCAGGGTTAGCATGGCCGAAATGTGGAAAAGCTTTGTCAGCACGCCACAACAACCAGCACCACCAGCTGATATGGAACGTCTTAGCAGAAGGCAGCATTTCAGCAACATGGTGAAGCAGTAGGGGGGGACTTGCCTACACGTACTAAATGACGGGTCTGCCCCCTCATTCAGTGTATTATCTGAACGTGTGTTTAGCACGGCAGGGGGCGTCATCACAGACAAGCGCAGCCGCCTGTCCACAGCCAATGTGGACAAGCTCACGTTCATTAAAATAAACCAGGCATGGATCGCACAGGACTTGTCCGTACCTTATGCAGAATAGACATGTATACCGGCACTAACCAGCCATTGTTATACTGAAGCCCAATTGCTCTTTCTTGCATTTTGGATATTTCACACTCTTTTGGAGTGTACCCTAATTTTTAAAAATGTAATTAAAACCAAAAACCTGTGTTGGCTACCTCGTCCTCCTCCACCACCGCTTCCACCTACACCGCTACATCCACCACCTCCTCAAACTCCTACTCCATATGGAACTCCACCTCATAAATCAAAATTGTTTTTTTTTATTTGTACGTATTTTATTTTATGTCATTTTACTACTTTGTCAGTTAAATTTTCTGGTGAAATTCACCAATTTTGGGGTGTGAAGTACCACGGCTATACCTAGTAGACAGGTTAAAAAAATAATAATAATTTGTCAGTTACATTTTGAGTTGAAATTCAACAATTTTTGGGTGTGAAGTACCACTGCTATACCTAGTAGACAGGTTGAAAAAAAAAAATTGTCAGTTACATTTTATGGTGAAATTCACAAATTTTTGGGTGTGATGTACCACTGCTATACCTAGTAGACCGGTAAAAAATATATATATATATTGTCAGTTACATTTTCTGGTGAAATTCACCTAGTAGACAGGTAAAAAAAAAAAAATTGTCTGTTTTATTTTCAGGTGAAATTCAACAATTTGTCTGTTACATATTTGGGTGAAATTCACCAATTTTTGGGTGTGAAGTACCACTTCTATACCTAGTAGACCGGTAAAAAAATAAAAATAAATTGTCAGTTACATTTTCTGGTGAAATTCACTAATTTTTGGGTGTGATGTACCACTGCTATACCTATTAGATGGGTAAAAAAAAATGTGTCTGTTTAATTTTCGGGTGAAATTCAACAATTTTTGGGTGTGAAGTACCACTGCTATACCTAGTAGACAGGTTAAAAAAAATAAAAATTGTTAGTTACATTTTCTGGTGAAATTTACCAATTTTTGGGTGTGATGTACCACTGCTATACCTAGTAGACCGGTAAAAATAAATATATAATATGGAACTCCACCTCATAAATCAATTTTTTTATTTATTTATACGTATTTTATTTTATGTCATTTCACTACTTTGTCAGTTACATTTTCTGGTGAAATTCACCAATTTTTGGATGTGAAGTACCACTGCTATACCTAGTAGACAGGTTGAAAAATAATAATTGGCAGTTACTTTTTCAGGTGAAATTCACCAATTTTTGGTGTGAAGTACCACTGCTATACCTAGTAGACAGGTTAAAAAAAATATATATTTGTCTGTTACATTTTCAGTTGAAATTCAACAATTTTTAGGTGTGAAGTACCACTGCTATACCTAGTAGACAGGTAAAAAAAAAATAAAAAATTGTCAGTTCCATTTTCCGGTGAAATTCACCAATTTTTGTGTGTGAAGTACCACTGCTGTACCTAGTAGACAGGTTAAAAAAATAAATAAATTGTCAGCTACATTTTCTGGTGAAATTCACCAATTTTTGGGTGTGATGTACCACTGATATACCTAGTAGACGGGTAAAAAAATAATAATAATTTGTCTTACATTTTTGGGTGAAATTCACCAATTTTTGCGTGTGATTACCACTGCTATACCTATTAGACGGGTAAAAAAAAAATTTGTCTGTTTTATTTTCAGGTGAAATTCACAAATTTTTGGGTGTGAAGTACCACTGCTATACCTAGTACAGTGTTTCCCAACCAGTGTGCCTCCAGCTGTTGCAAAACTACAACTCCCAGCATGCTGGGAGTTGTAGTTTTGCAACAGTTGGAGGCACACTGGTTGGAAAACACTGACCTAGTAGAGTTACATTTTCTGGTGAAATTCACCAATTTTTGGGTGTGATGTACCACTGCTATACCTAGTAGACCGGTTAAAAAATAAAATTGTCAGTTACATTTTTGGGTGAAATTCACAAATTTTTGGGTGTGATTACCACTGCTATACCTTTTGGACGGGTAAAAAAAAAATTGTCTGCTTTATTTTCGGGTAAAATTCACCAATTTTTGGGTGTGGTGTACCACTGCTATACCTAGTAGACAGGTTAAAAAATAAAATTGTCAGTTACATTTTTGGGTGAAATTCACCAATTTTTAGGTGTGATTACAACTGCTATACCTATTAGACGGGTACAAAAAAAAATTTGTCTGTTTTATTTTCGGGTGAAATTCACCAATTTTTGGGTGTGAAGCACCACTGCTATAACTAGTTAGACTGGTAAAAAATAAAAATAAAATTGTCAGTTACATTTTCTGGTGAAATTCACCAATTTTTGGGTGTGATGTACCACTGCTATACCTAGTAGACAGGTTAAAAAATAAAATTGTCAGTTACATTTTTGGGTGAAATTCACAAATTTTTGGGTGTAATATACCCCTCCTCTACCTAGTTGACAGCTTAATAAATGTCAATAATTTTTCTTTAAAATTTTCGGGTGACAATAAACAATTTTTCTGTCATAGACCCCTGCTCTACTAAGTAGACAGATTAATAAATTTCACAAATTTTTCTGTTACATTCTTGGGTTGACATTATACAATTTTAGACGTGAATAAACCCCTGCTCTGCATAGGTGATAAGTAGAGTTGAGCGAACACCTGGATGTTCGGGTTTGAGAAGTTCGGCCGAACTTCCCGGAAATGTTCGGGATTCGAACCCGACCCGAACTTCGTCCCGAACCCTATTGAAGTCAATGGGGACCCGAACTTTTCGGCACTAAAAAGGCTGTAAAACAGCCCAGGAAAGGGCTAGAGGGCTGCAAAAGGCAGCAAAATGTAGTTAAATCCCCTGCAAACAAATGTGGATAGGGAAATGAATTAAAATAAAAATAAAATAAATAAAAATTAACCAATAATAATTGGAGAGAGGTCCCAAAGCAGAGAATCTGGCTTCATGTCAGCAGAGAATCAGTCTTCATGTCATAGCAGAGAATCAGGCTTCACGTCACCCAACATTGGAACAGTCCATTGTCATATAATTTAGGCCCCGGCACCCAGACAGAGGAGAGAGGTCCCATAACAGAGATTCAGGCTTCATGTCAGCGACTCAGCAGAGAATCAGTCTTCATGTCATAGCAGAGAATCAGGCTTCATGTCACCCACCACTGGAACAGGCCACTGTCAGATATTTTTAGGCCCCGGCACCCAGACAGAGGAAAGGTTCATTCAACTTTGGGTTGCCCCGCATTATAATGGTAAAATGAAAATAAAAATAGGATTGAATGAGGAAGTGCCCTGGAGTACAATAATATATGGTTAAGGGGAGGTAGTTAATGTCTAATCTGCACAAGGGATGGACAGGTCCTGTGGGATCCATGCCTGGTTCATTTTTATGAACATCAGCTTGTCCACATTGGCTGTAGACAGGCGGCTGCGTTTGTCTGTAATGACGCCCCCTGCCGTGCTGAATACACGTTCAGACAAAACGCTGGCCGCCGGGCAGGCCAGCACCTCCAAGGCATAAAAGGCTAGCTCTGGTCACGTGGACAATTTGGAGACCCAGAAGTTGAATGGGGCCGAACCATCAGTCAGTACGTGGAGGGGTGTGCACACGTACTGTTCCACCATGTTAGTGAAATGTTGCCTCCTGCTAACATGTTCCGTATCAGGTGGTGGTGCAGTTAGCTGTGGCGTGGTGACAAAACTTTTTCACATCTCTGCCATGCTAACCCTGCCCTCAGAGGAGCTTGCCGTGACACAGCTGCGTTGGCGACCTCTTGCTCCTCCTCTGCCTTCGCCTTGGGCTTCCACTTGTTCTTCTGTGACATTTGGGAATGCTCTCAGTAGCGCGTCTACCAACGTGCGCTTGTACTCGCGCATCTTCCTATCACGCTCCAGTGCAGGAAGTAAAGTGGGCACATTGTCTTTGTACCGGGGATCCAGCAGGGTGGCAACCCAGTAGTCCGCACACGTTAAAATGTGGGCAACTCTGCTGTTGTTGTGCAGGCACTGCAGTATGTAATCGCTCATGTGTGCCAGGCTGCCCAGAGGTAAGGACAAGCTGTCCTCTGTGGGAAGCGTATCGTCATCGTCCTGCGTTTCCCCCCAGCCACGCACCAGTGATGGGCCCGAGCTGCGTTAGGTGCCACCCCGCTGTGAACATGCTTCATCCTCATCCTCCTCCACCTCCTCCTCATCCTCGTCCTCCCCATCCTCCAGTAGTGGGCCCTGTCTGGCCACATTTGTACCTGTCCTCTGCTGTTGCAAAAAACCTCCCTCGGAGTCACTTCGAAGACACTGGCCTGAAAGTGCTAAAAATGAACCCTCTTCCTCCTCCTCCTCCACCTGGGCCACCTCCTCTTCCATCATCGCCCTAAGTGTTTTCTGAAGGAGACATAGAAGTGGTATTGTAACGCTGATAACGGCGTCATCACCACTGGCCATGTTGGTGGAGTACTCGAAACAGCGCAACAGCCACACAGGTCTCGCATGGAGGCCCAGTCATTGGTGGTGAAGTGGTGCTGTTCCGCAGTGCGACTGACCCGTGCGTGCTGCAGCTGAAACTCCACTATCGCCTGCTGCTGCTCGCACAGTCTGTCCAGCATGTGCAAGGTGGAGTTCCACCTGGTGGGCACGTCGCATATGAGGCGGTGAGCGGGAAGGCCGAAGTTACGCTGTAGCGCAGACAGGCGAGCAGCGGCAGGATGTGAACGCCGGAAGCGCGAACAGACGGCCCGCACTTTATGCAGCAGCTCTGACATGTCGGGGTAGTTGTGAATGAACTTCTGCACCACCAAATTCAGCACATCCGCCAGGCAAGGGATGTGCGTCAAACCGGCTAGTCCCAGAGCTGCAACGAGATTTTGCCCATTATCGCACACCACCAGGCCGGGCTTGAGGCTCACCGGCAGCAACCACTCGTCGGTCTGTTGTTCTATACCCCTCCACAACTCCTGTGCGGTGTGGGGCCTGTCCCCCAAACATATGAGTTTCAGAATGGCCTGCTGACGTTTACCCCGGGCTGTGCTGAAGTTGGTGGTGAAGGTGTGTGGCTGACTGGATGAGCAGGTGGAAGAAGAGGAGGAGGAAGCTGAGTAGAAGGAGGAGGAGACAGGAGGCAAAGAATGTTGCCCTGCGATCCTTGGCGGCGGAAGGACGTGCGCCAAACAGCTCTCCGCCTGGGGCCCAGCCGCCACTACATTTACCCAGTGTGCAGTTAGGGAAATATAGCGTCCCTGGCCGTGCTTACTGGTCCACGTATCTGTGGTTAGGTGGACCTTGCCACAGATGGCGTTGCGCAGTGCACACTTGATTTTATCGGATACTTGGTTGTGCAGGGAAGGCACGGCTCTCTTGGAGAAGTAGTGCCGGCTGGGAACAACATACTGTGGGACAGCAAGCGACATGAGCTGTTTGAAGCTGTCTGTGTCAACCAGCCTAAATGACAGCATTTCATAGGCCAGTAATTCAGAAATGCTGGCATTTAGAGCCAGGGATCGAGGGTGGCTAGGTGGGAATTTACGCTTTCTCTCAAATGTTTGTGAGATGGAGAGCTGAACGCTGCCGTGTGACATGGTTGAGATGCTTGGTGACGCAGGTGGTGGTGTTGGTGGTACATCCCATGTTTGCTGGGCGGCAGGTGCCAACGTTCCTCCAGAGGCGGAGGAAGAGGCCGAGGCGGCAGCAGCAGAAGAGGCTGAGGCGGCAGCAGCAGAAGAGGTAGCAGGGGGAGCCTGAGTGACTTCCTTGTTTTTAAGGTGTTTACTCCACTGCAGTTCATGCTTTGCATGAAGGTGCCTGGTCATGCAGGTTGTGCTAAGGTTCAGAACGTTAATGCCTCGCTTCAGGCTCTGATGGCACAGCGTGCAAACCACTCGGGTCTTGTCGTCAGCACATTGTTTGAAGAAGTGCCATGCCAGGGAACTCCTTGAAGCTGCCTTTGGGGTGCTCGGTCCCAGATGGCGGCGGTCAGTAGCAGGCGGAGTCTCTTGGCGGCGGGTGTTCTGCTTTTGCCCACTGCTCCCTCTTTGTCTTTTGCTACGCTGTTGGCTCGGTCTCACCACTGCCTCTTCCTCCGAACTGTGAAAGTCAGTGGCACGACCTTCATTCCATGTGGGGTCTAGGACCTCATCGTCCCCTGCATCGTCTTCATCCCTGACCTCCTGTTCAGTCTGCACACTGCAGAAAGACGCTGCAGTTGGCACCTGTGTTTCGTTATCATCAGAGACGTGCTGAGGTGGTATTCCCATGTCCTCATCATCAGGAAACATAAGTGGTTGTGCGTTAGTGCATTCTATGTCTTCCACCGCTGGGGAAGGGCTAGGTGGATGCCCTTGGGAAACCCTGCCAGCAGAGTCTTCAAACAGCATAAGAAACTGCTGCATAACTTGAGGCTCAGACAGTTTCCCTGGTATGCATGGGGGTGATGTGACAGACTGATGGGCTTGGTTTTCATGCGCCATCTGTGCGCTTTCTGCAGAAGACTGGGTGGGAGATAATGTGAACGTGCTGGATCCACTGTCGGCCACCCAATTGACTAATCCCTGTACCTGCTCAGGCCTTACCATCCTTAGAACGGCATTGGGCCCCACCAAATATCCCTGTAAATTCTGGCGGCTACTGGGACCTGAGGTAGTTGGTACACTAGGACGTGTGGCTGTGGCAGAACGGCCACGTCCTCTCCCAGCACCAGAGGGTCCACTAACACCACCACGACCATGTCCGCGTCCCTTACTAGATGTTTTCCTCATTGTTACCGTTCACCACAATAAGAAAAATATTATTTGGCCCAATGTATTGAATTCAAATTCAGGCCTTTTTTTACAGACACCTAACACTATCTGGCTATCTATTTAGGTACCATATTACACTAATACAGGCACAGCAGTAATGACAGATTTAGCTGAATATAAATTTGAGGCCTATTATTTAGGCGCTGGGTGACAGGTATACATTTATGGACAGAATTAGACTTGGATATGCACAGTAGCGTGTGTGTGAAGTTATTGAGAATGACCCTATTAGCACCTTGAATCTAATATACCCTTTTAGGGATAGATTTAAAGTAGGCCTGATACAGCAGAAAACACTAATTTAGGAAATTGCTAGGTTGGGAATTGTATTTCAACCCAGAACAAAAACTGTGCTTTGACGGACACAATATAACTTGACCAGCTACAGCAATAACCACAGATTTAGCTGAATATAAATTTAAAGCCTATTATTTAGGCGCTGGGTGACAGGTATACGTTAACGGACAGAATTAGACTTGGATATGCACAGTAGCGTGTGTGTGAAGTTATTGAGAATGACCCTATCAGCACCTTGAATCTAATATACCCTTTTAGGGATAGATTTAAAGTAGGCCTGATACAGCAGAAACCACTAATTTAGGAAATTGCTAGGTTGGGAATTGTATTTCAACCCAGAACAAAAACTGTGCTTTGACGGACACAAAATAACTTGACCAGCTACAGCAATAGCCACAGATTTAGCTGAATATAAATTTGAGGCCTATTATTTAGGCGCTGGGTGACAGGTATACGTTTACGGACAGAATTAGACTTGGCTATGCACAGTAGCGTGTGTGTGAAGTTATTGAGAATGACCCTATCAGCACCTTGAATCTAATATACACTTTTAGGGATAGATTTAAAGTAGGCCTGATACAGCAGAAAACACTAATTTAGGAAATTGCTAGGTTGGGAATTGTATTTCCACCCAGAACAAAAACTGTGCTTTGACGGACACAATATAACTTGACCAGCTACAGTAATAACCACAGATTTAGCTGAATATAAATTTGAGGCCTATTATTTAGGCGCTGGGTGACAGGTATACATTTACGGACAGAATTAGACTTGGATATGCACAGTAGCGTGTGTGTGAAGTTATTGAGAATGACCCTATCAGCACCTAGAATCTAATATACCCTTTTATGGATAGATTTAAATAACCACACTATTGATGGTTAAATGGACTTGGTGGCAGCTTGCCCCTGATGTAGGATATAGCAAAAAAATAACCACACTATTGATGGTTAAATGGACTTGGTGGCAGCTTGCCCCTGATGTAGGATATAGCCAAAAAATAACCACACTATTGATGGTTAAATGGACTTGGTGGCAGCTTGCCCCTGATGTAGGATATAGCCAAAAAACAACCACACTATTGATGGTTAAATGGACTTGGTGGCAGCTTCCCCCTGATGTAGGATATAGCAAAAAAATAACCACACTATTGATGGTTAAATGGACCTGGTGGCAGCTTGCCACTGATGTAGGATATAGCCAAAAAATAACCACACTATTGATGGTTAAATGGACTTGGTGGAAGCTTGCCCCTGATGTAGGATATAGCCAAAAAATAACCACACTATTGATGGTTAAATGGACTTGGTGACAGCTTGCCCCTGATGTAGGATATAGCAAAAAAAAAAACACACTATTGATGGTTAAATGGACTTGGTGGCAGCTTGTGCTGGCGCACCACAAGCCACAAAATGGCCGCTGATCACCCCAGAAAAAAGTGACTGAAAAACGCTCTGGGCAGCCTAAAAACAGTGAGCAATTGAATAGCAGCAGTTCAATGATCCACAGCTGTAGATCGATCACTGTCTTAAGTGTTTTGGAGGAGTTAATCACTGCCTAATCTCGCCCTAACATCGCAGCTGCAACCTCTCCCTACACTTGTAACAGCAGAGTGACGTGCAGCGCTACGTGACCCAAGCTTATATAGAGGCTGGGTGACATGCTGCACTGGCCAATCACAGCCTTGCCAATAGTAGGCATGGCTGTGATGGCCTCTTGGGGCAAGTAGTATGACGCTTGTTGATTGGCTGCTTTGCAGCCTTTCAAAAAGCGCCAAGAAAGCGCCGAACACCGAACCCGAACCCAGACTTTTACGAAAATGTTCGGGTTCGGATCCGTGTCACAGACACCCCAAAATTCGGTACGAACCCGAACTATACAGTTCGGGTTCGCTCATCCCTAGTGACAAGGAATACAATTTCAGAAATTCTTCTTTAATTGATGCGCGCCACCTCCTTTGATTCAATCCTTAAACTCAATAACTTTTCCCATAATTCCGCTTGACTCTTTTGGCCCACATTTGGGCTTCTGTAATTTTTCCCACATTTGCAATTTAACAGCTTTTCCCACATTTCTGCTCGATCCCCAAAAATGTTTTTAAATTTATCTCCCTTAAATTTGGTCCCTTTTTCTCACGCTCCCTCTCCGGCGTGGAACCCTGATTCGCCGATAACCATAATCAACATGGTAGGCTCAGAAAAGAACATCGAAAGTTGATAGAGAAGATATCGAAATGGAAGCGGCCTTAGCTGCAAAGTTTATGACCCAACTAAGGTCAGCCCAGAATGTCCTTATTCTGGCTGAGCCCACAGTTCTGTGGAACCACTAAATACAGCTATGACATTCATGTATTAATGACTAGGGATGAGCGAACCCGAACTGTATAGTTCGGGTTCGTACCGAATTTTGGGGTGTTCGTGACACGGACACGAACCCGAACATTTACGTAAAAGTCTGGGTTCGGGATCGGTGTTCGGCGCTTTCTTGTCGCTTTTTGAAAGGCTGCAAAGCAGCCAATCAACAAGCGTCATACTACTTGCCCCAAGAGGCCATCACAGCCATGCCTACTATTGGCATGGCTGTGATTGGCCAGTGCAGCATGTGCCCCAGCCTCTATTAAAGCTGGAGTCACGTAGCGCCACACGTCACTCTGCTCTGATCAGTGTAGGGATAGGATGCAGCTGCTGCTGTGAGGGCCAGATTAGGCAGGGATTTACTCATCAAAAACACTTACTGAAGTGATCGATCTACAGCTGTGTATCATTCAACTTCTGCTAGTTAATTGCTCATTTTTTTTAGGCTGCACAGAGCATTTTTCTGTCACTTTTTTCTGGGGTGATCGGCGGCCATTTTGTGTGTTGTGGTGCGCCAGCACAAGCTGCCACGAAGTCCATTTAACCATCAATAGTGTGTTGTTGTTTTTTTGCTATATCCTACATCAGGGGCTTGGCTGTGCTTGCTATTTTATTGAGGGGTGAAATACAATTGCCAAAATAGCAGTACCCTAAATCTGGTATTTCAGCTGTGGCTAGCCAATTGCAATACTGTCTGCTGTCTGGCAAAGGATATATTTTTTTCTGGGTTGAAATACAATTCCCAAATTAGCAATTCCCTAAATCAGTGGTTTCTGCTGTAGCAGGCCAAGTTTAAATCTATCCATAAAAGGGTATATTACATTGAAGGTGCTGATAGGGTCATCCTCAATAACTTCACACGCTACCGTGCATTTCCAAGTCTAATTCTGTCCGTAAAAGGGATACCTGTCATCCAGCGCCTAAATACTAGGCCTACAATTTATATTCAGCTAAATCTGTCGTTACTGCTGTGCCTGTATTAGTGTAATACGGTACCTAAATAGATAGCCAGATAGTGTTAGGTGCCTGTAAAAAAAGGCCTGAATTTGAATTCAACACATTGGGCCAAATAATTTTTTTCTAATTGTGGTGAACGGTAACAATGAGGAAAACATCTAGTAAGTGACGCGGACGCGAACATGGTCGTGGTGGTGTTAGTGGACCCTCTGGTGCTGGGAGAGGACGTGGCCGTTCTGCCACAGCCACACGTCCTAGTGAACCAACTACCTCAGGTCCCAGTAGCCACCAGAATTTACAGCGATATTTGGTGGGGCCCAATGCCGTTCTAAAGATGGTAAGGCCTGAGCAGGTACAGGCATTAGTCAATTGGGTGTCCGACAGTGGATCCAGCACGTTCACATTATCTCCCACCCAGTCTTCTGCAGAAAGTGCACAGATGGCGCATGAAAACCAAGCCCATCAGTCTGTCACATCACCCCCATGCATATCAGGGAAACTGTCTGAGCCTCAAGTTATGCAGCAGTTTCTTATGCTGCTTGAAGACTCTGCTGGCAGGGTTTCCCAAGGGCATCCACCTAGCCCTTCCCCAGGGGTGGAAGAGATAGAATGCACTAACGCACAACCACTTATGTTTCCTGATGAGGACATGGGAATACCACCTCAGCACGTCTCTGATGATGACGAAACACAGGTGCCAACTGCTGCGTCTTTCTGCAGTGTGCAGACTGAACAGGAGGTCAGGGAGGAAGACTGGGTGGAAGACGATGCAGGGGACGATGAGGTCCTAGACCCCACATGGAATGAAGGTCATGCCACTGACTTTCAGAATTCGGAGGAAGAGGCAGTGGTGAGACCGAGCCAACAGCGTAGCAAAAGAGGGAGCAGTGGGCAAAAGCAGAACACCCGCCGCCAAGAGAGTCCGTCTGCTACTGGCCACCGCCTTCTGGGACCAAGCACCCCAAAGGCAGCTTCAAGGAGTTCCCTGGCGTGGCAGTTCTTCAAACAATGTGCTGATGACAAGACCCGAGTGGTTTGCACGCTGTGCCATCAGAGCCTGAAGAGAGGCATTAACGTTCGGAACCTTAGCACAACCTGCATGACCAGGCACCTGCATGCAAAGCATGAACTGCAGTGGAGTAAACACCTTAAAAACAAGGAACTCACTCAGGCTCCCCCTGCTACCTCTTCTGCTGCTGCCGCCGCCTCGGCCTCTTCCTCTGCCTCTGGAGGAATGTTGGCACCTGCCGCCCAGCAAACAGAGGATGTACCACTAACACCACCACCTCCGTCACCAAGCATCTCAACCATGTCACACGGCAGCGTTCAGCTCTCCATCTCACAAACATTTGAGAGAAAGTGTAAATTCCCACCTAGCCACCCTCGATCCCTGGCCCTGAATGCCAGCATTTCAAAACTACTGGCCTATGAAATGCTGTCATTCAGGCTGGTGGACACAGACAGCTTCAAACAGCTCATGTCGCTTGCTGTCCCACAGTATGTTGTTCCCAGCCGCCACTACTTCTCCAAGAGAGCCGTGCCTTCCCTGCACAACCAAGTATCCGATAAAATCAAGTGTGCACTGCGCAATTCCATCTGTGGCAAGGTCCACCTAACCACAGATACGTGGACCAGTAAGCACGGCCAGGGACGCTATATTTCCCTAACTGCACACTGGGTAAATGTAGTGGCGGCTGGGCCCCAGGCGAAGAGCTGTTTGGCGCAGGTCCTTCCGCCGCCAAGGATCGCAGGGCAATATTCTTTGCCTCCTGTTGCTTCCTCCTCCTACTCAGCTTCCTCCTCCTCTTCTTCCACCTGCTCATCCAGTCAGCCACACACCTTCACCACCAACTTCAGCACAGCCCTGGGTAAACGTCAGCAGGCCATTCTGAAACTCATATGTTTGGGGGACAGGCCCCACACCGCGCAGGAGTTGTGGCGGGGTATAGAACAACAGACCGACGATTGGTTGCTGCGGGTGAGCCTCAAGCCCGGCCTGGTGGTGTGCGATAATAGGCGAAATCTCGTTGCAGCTCTGGGACTAGCCGGTTTGACGCACATCCCTTGCCTGGCGCATGTGCTGAATTTGGTGGTGCAGAAGTTCATTCACAACTACCCCGACATGTCAGAGCTGCTGCATAAAGTGCGGGCCGTCTGTGCGCGCTTCCGGCGTTCACATCCTGCCGCTGCTCGCCTGTCTGCGATACAGCGTAACTTCGGCCTTCCCGCTCACCGCCTCATATGCGACGTGCCCACCAGGTGGAACTCCACCTTGCACATGCTGGACAGAGTGTGCGAGCAGCAGCAGGCCATAGTGGAGTTTCAGCTGCAGCACGCACGGGTCAGTCGCACTGCGGAACAGCACCACTTCACCACCAATGACTGGGCCTCCATGCGAGACCTGTGTGCCCTGTTGCGCTGTTTCGAGTACTCCACCAACATGGCTAGTGGCGATGACGCCGTTATCAGCGTTACAATACCACTTCTATGTCTCCTTGAGAAAACACTTAGGGCGATGATGGAAGAGGAGGTGGCCCAAGAGGAGGAGGAGGAGGAGGAAGAGGGGTCATTTTTAGCACTTTCAGTCCAATCTCTTTGTAATGACTCAGAGGGAGGTTTTTTGCAACAGCAGAGGCCAGGTACAAATGTGGCCAGCCAGGGCCCACTACTGGAGGACGAGGATGAGGAGGAGGTGGAGGAGGATGAGGATGAAGCATGTTCACAGCGGGGTGGCACCCAACGCAGCTCAGGCCCATCATTGGTGCGTGGCTGGGGGGAAACGCAGGACGATGACGATACGCCTCCCACAGAGGACAGCTTGTCCTTACCTCTGGGCAGCCTGGCACACATGAGCGACTACATGCTGCAGTGCCTGCGCAACGACAGCAGAGTTGCCCACATTTTAACGTGTGCGGACTACTGGGTTGCCACCCTGCTGGATCCCTGGTACAAAGACAATGTGCCCACCTTACTTCCTGCACTGGAGCGTGATAGGAAGATGCGCGAGTACAAGCGCAGGTTGGTAGACGTGATACTGAGAGCATTCCCAAATGTCACAGGGGAACAAGTGGAAGCCCAAGGTGAAGGCAGAGGAGGAGCAAGAGGTCGCCAACGTAGCTGTGTCACGGCCAGCTCCTCTGAGGGCAGGGTTAGCATGGCAGAGATGTGAAAAAGTTTTGTCACCACGCCACAGCTAACTGCACCACCACCTGGTACGGAACGTGTTAGCAGGAGGCAACATTTCACTAACATGGTGGAACAGTACGTGTGCACACCCCTCCACGTACTGACTGATGGTTCGGCCCCATTCAACTTCTGGGTCTCCAAATTGTCCACGTGGCCAGAGCTAGCCTTTTATGCCTTGGAGGTGCTTGCCTGCCCGGCGGCCAGCGTTTTGTCTGAACGTGTATTCAGCACGGCAGGGGGCGTCATTACAAACAAACGCAGCCGCCTGTCATCAGCCAATGTGGACAAGCTGACGTTCATAAAAATGAACCAAGCATGGATCCCACAGGACCTGTCCATCCCTTGTGCAGATTAGACATTTATAACTACCTCCCCTTCACCATATATTATTGTACTCCAGGGCACTTCCTCATTCAATCCTTTTTTTATTTTCATTTTACAATTATATTGCGGGGCAACCCAAAGTTGAATGAACCTCTCCTCTGTCTGGGTGTCGGGCCTAAAAATATCTGACAGTGGCCTGTTCCAGTGTTGGGTGACATGAAGCATGATTCTCTGCTATGACATGAAGCCTGATTCTCTGCTATGACTTGAAGCCTGATTCTCTGCTATGAGATGAAGCCTGATTCTCTGCTATGACTTGAAGCCTGATTCTCTGCTATGACATGAAGCCTGATTCTCTGCTATGGGACCTCTCTCCTATGTCTGGGTGCCGGGGCCTAAAATTTATTGACAGTGGCCTGTTCCAGTGGTGGGTGACGTGAAGCCTGATTCTCTGCTAGGCCATGAAGCCTGATTCTCTGCTATGGGACCTCTCTCCTCTGTCTGAAGGAAATTAAAACAAGGAATAACTAAATTAAAAACAAAGGACGGAAGGTATGTAGAAGAGAATAAAGGGCTAGCCGACTGCCTTAATGAATACTTCTGTTCAGTTTTTACAAAAGAAAAAGGAGAAGGACCTCCACTAGAAAGAATGACTATTAAATCGTTTGATGCATGTATCTTTACAGAGGAAGATGTTCTAAGTTTGCTGTCTAAGGTGAAGACAGATAAGTCACAGGGGCCTGATGAGATACACCCAAAATTATTAAAAGAGCTTAGTGGTGAGCTGGCAAAACCGTTAACAGATTTATTTAACCAATCATTAGTAACAGGAGTCGTCCCGGAAGATTGGAAATTGGCAAATGTCGTGCCCATTCACAAGAAAGGTAGTAGGGAGGAATCGAGCAACTATAGACCAGTGAGTCTGACATCAATAGTAGGCAAATTAATGGAAACCCTATTAAAGGATAGGATTGTGGAACATCTAAAATCCCATGGATTGCAAGATGAAAAACAACATGGGTTTACTTCAGGGAGATCATGTCAAACAAATCTTATAGATTTTTTTGACTGGGTGAATAAAATAATAGACGGTGGAGGTGCAGTAGACATCGCATATCTAGATTTTAGTAAGGCTTTTGACACTGTCCCACATAGAAGACTTATCAATAAACTGCAGTCATTGAGCATGGACTCCCATATTGTTGAGTGGATTAGGCAGTGGCTGAGTGACAGACAACAGAGGGTTGTAGTCAATGGAGAACATTCAAAACAAGGTAATGTTACCAGTGGGGTTCCACAGGGATCTGTACTGGGACCGATTTTGTTTAATATCTTCATAAGTGATATTGCAAAAGGCCTCGCTGGTAAGGTTTGTCTTTTTGCTGATGACACAAAGATATGTAACAGGGTTGATGTTCCTGGAGGGAAACGCCAAATGGAAAAGGATTTAGGAAAACTAGAAGAATGGTTTGAACTCTGGAAACTGAAATTTAATGTGGATAAGTGCAAGATAATGCACCTGGGGCGTAAAAACCCAAGGGCAGAATATAGAATATTTGACGCAGTCCTGACCTCAGTATCTGAGGAAAGGGATTTAGGAGTAATTATTTCAGAAGACTTAAAGGTGGGAAGACAATGTAATAGAGCAGCACGAAATGCCAGCAGAATGCTTGGATGTATAGGGAGAGGTATAAGCAGTAGAAAGAGTGAAGTGCTTATGCCGCTGTACAGAACACTGGTGAGACCTCACTTGGAGTATTGTGCGCAGTACTGGAGGCCATATCTCCAGAAGGATATAGATACTCTAGAGAGTTCAGAGAAGAGCTACTAAACTAGTACATGGATTGCAGGATAAAACTTACCAGGAAAGGTTAAAGGACCTTAATATGTATAGCTTGGAAGAAAGAAGAGACAGAGGGGATATGATAGAAACTTTTAAATACATAAAGGGAATCAACTCGGTAAAGGAAGAGAGCATATTTAAAAGAAGAAAAACTACCACAAGAGGACACAGTTTTAAATTAGAGGGGCAAAGGTTTAAAAGTAATATAAGGAAGTATTACTTTACTGAGAGAGTAGTGGATGCATGGAATAGCCTTCCTGCAGAAGTGGTAGCTGCAAATACAGTGAAGGGGTTTAAGCATGCATGGGATAGGCATAAGGCCATCCTTCATATAAGATAGGGCCGGGGGCTATCCATAGTATTCAGTATATTGGGCAGACTAGATGGGCCAAATGGTTCTTATCTGCCGACACATTCTATGTTTCTATGTTTCTATGTCTGGGTGCCGGGGCCTAAATATCTGACAATGGCCTGTTCCAGTGGTGGGTGACGTGAAGCCTGATTCTCTGCTATGACATGAAGCCTGATTCTCTATGACTTGAAGCCTGATTCTCTGCTATGACATGAAGCCTGATTCTCTGCTATGGGACCTCTCTCCTCTGTCTGGGTGCCGGGGCCTAAAAATATCTGACAGTGGCCTGTTCCAGTGGTGGGTGACGTGAAGCCTGATTCTCTGCTATGCCATGAAGCCTGATTCTCTGCTATGGGACCTCTCTCCTCTGTCTGGGTGCCGGGGCCTAAATATCTGACAATGGCCTGTTCCAGTGGTGGGTGACGTGAAGCCTGATTCTCTGCTATGACATGAAGCCTGATTCTCTGCTATGACGTGAACCCTGATTCTCTGCTATGACATGAAGCCTGATTCTCTGCCATGAGACCTCTCTCCAATTGATATTAGTTAATTTTAATTTATTTTATTTTTATTTTAATTCATTTCCCTATCCACATTTGTTTGCAGGGGATTTACCTACATTTTGCTGCCTTTTGCAGCCCTCTAGCCCTTTCCTGGGCTATTTTACAACCTTTTTAGTGCCGAAAAGTTCGGGTCCCCATTGACTTCAATGGGGTTCAGGTTCGGGCGAAGTTCGGGTCGAGTTCGGATCCCGAACCCGAAAATGTCCGGGAAGTTCGGCCGAACTTCTCGAACCCGAACATCCAGGTGTTCGCTCAACTCTACTCATAACGTACCGGTACGTCATGGGTCCTTAAGGTCTCGGGAACCATGCCGTATTGGTACGTAATGGGTCCCTAAGGGGTTAAGAAGTAATTAAGTTATCATATATCTTGATATGTTTACAAGACAACAGATGACAACACTACACAGTGATTGCATTTGCAAGTTATATTCAGCCACCCAATAAAATGAAAAACAACATGTACATTTTTTTATGATTAGCAACTCAGTTAGTAAGCGAAAAAAAGATGCAAATTCATAAGTATAAACTATTATCCTACAGCAGAAGCAAACCAACCACCATAATAAGCCATGTTTCCACATTTAGAGAAAACATTTATGCACTACTCCTAATGTGTAGTATTATTTATTTCAGGAAAGACATAAAGACCCATTTCACAAACAAACCACAATAACTTCATGTAGTTATTCCCTAGTCTCACTGCTCTTACAGTAAAGAATCCTTTTCTGTGATAGTCTGTAAACCTTTTCTCTAGACACAATGTATCCCTCATTGTGATAGTTACAGTTCTAGGCATAAAACCATGATTGCAATGATTTTATTAAAATGTATTTGTCCCATTTATTACTTTAGTTGCCCACTTGAATCCATTCCAGCTTTTCAATGTCTTTCTTGTACATTGGGGCACACTACTATGCATGTCATTCCATGTGTTTTTATACTAGAACTTTCTACAGTGGAATATTCTAAAAAACTAATATATAGCACTATATTGAATATATTAGTTTTTTTGAATATTCGTAATATTCTAAAACAAGAATATATAGCAATATAGCGAATATTCGGAAAATAACTATTAGACAAAGAAGATTATAGCACTATATTAGCTAAATTGCTCTATATTCGTTTATTTTTAAACAAATATTTGCTATATTGCTATATATTCTTGTTTTAGAATATTACGAATATTCGAAAAACAAATATATTAGATATAGTGCTATATATTAGTTTTTTAGAATATTCATAATCTTTCCCATCTAAAGTCATGATTCCTCCCTGCTTAAGTTGCTTATGGGCCAATGATTCATTGGCCCACAAGCAAGAAGCAGGGAGGTATCATGTTTTTACTCGGCAATTGAAAATTCGCATTACGAAAATTCGCAATCAACACTACAGGGAGTGCAGAATTATTAGGCAAGTTGTATTTTTGAGGATTAATTTTATTATTGAACAACAACCATGTTCTCAATGAACCCAAAAAACTCATTAATATCAAAGCTGAATATTTTTGGAAGTAGTTTTTAGTTTGTTTTTAGTTTTAGCTATTTTAGGGGGATATCTGTGTGTGCAGGTGACTATTACTGTGCATAATTATTAGGCAACTTAACAAAAAACAAATATATACCCATTTCAATTATTTATTTTTACCAGTGAAACCAATATAACATCTCAACATTCACAAATATACATTTCTGACATTCAAAAACAAAACAAAAACAAATCAGTGACCAATATAGCCACCTTTCTTTGCAAGGACACTCAAAAGCCTGCCATCCATGGATTCTGTCAGTGTTTTGATCTGTTCACCATCAACATTGCGTGCAGCAGCAACCACAGCCTCCCAGACACTGTTCAGAGAGGTGTACTGTTTTCCCTCCTTGTAAATCTCACATTTGATGATGGACCACAGGTTCTCAATGGGGTTCAGATCAGGTGAACAAGGAGGCCATGTCATTAGATTTTCTTCTTTTATACCCTTTCTTGCCAGCCACGCTGTGGAGTACTTGGACGCGTGTGATGGAGCATTGTCCTGCATGAAAATCATGTTTTTCTTGAAGGATGCAGACTTCTTCCTGTACCACTGCTTGAAGAAGGTGTCTTCCAGAAACTGGCAGTAGGACTGGGAGTTGAGCTTGACTCCATCCTCAACCCGAAAAGGCCCCACAAGCTCATCTTTGATGATACCAGCCCAAACCAGTACTCCACCTCCACCTTGCTGGCGTCTGAGTCGGACTGGAGCTCTCTGCCCTTTACCAATCCAGTCACGGGCCCATCCATCTGGCCCATCAAGACTCATTCTCATTTCATCAGTCCATAAAACCTTAGAAAAATCAGTCTTGAGATATTTCTTGGCCCAGTCTTGACGTTTCAGCTTGTGTGTCTTGTTCAGTGGTGGTCGTCTTTCAGCCTTTCTTACCTTGGCCATGTCTCTGAGTATTGCACACCTTGTGCTTTTGGGCACTCCAGTGATGTTGCAGCTCTGAAATATGGCCAAACTGGTGGCAAGTGGCATCTTGGCAGCTGCACGCTTGACTTTTCTCAGTTCATGGGCAGTTATTTTGCGCCTTGGTTTTTCCACACCCTTCTTGCGACCCTGTTGACTATTTTGAATGAAACGCTTGATTGTTCGATGATCACGCTTCAGAAGCTTTGCAATTTTAAGAGTGCTGCATCCCTCTGCAAGATATCTCACTATTTTTGACTTTTCTGAGCCTGTCAAGTCCTTCTTTTGACCCATTTTGCCAAAGGAAAGGAAGTTGCCTAATAATTATGCACACCTAATATAGGGTGTTGATGTCATTAGACCACACCCCTTCTCATTACAGAGATGCACATCACCTAATATGCTTAATTGGTAGTAGGCTTTCGAGCCTATACAGCTTAGAGTAAGACAACATGCATAAAGAGGATGATGTGGCCAAAATACTCATTTGCCTAATAATTCTGCACGCAGTGTACTCCTAAAGTCAAAGATACTGCAGCCTTCTCATTGGCCCACAAGCTAAAAGCAGGGAGGGATCATGTGTGCTGATTTAAAAAAAAATCTTGAAAATTCGAAATTACGAATATATATCATTATATTCTAAATATTCGCGAATTCTCGAAGTGCCTATATTCGCGATAAAAATTTGCAATGATTAACACTAGTGCTCTTGCAGGAAGAAAGCAGTCATGTTTTTCTAATCCTGGACAACTCCTTTAAATACCCTACACTTGCCATACACAGTGTAATTTCACAGGGAATTATGATGGATTTGATCTTTCATTTTCTCATTTAAGTGGATACAGCACCAAGCTAAGGAATGGGTTCCAGTGTGTTTGAGCACAGAATCGAGCCTACCTTGTATGCTTCCATTGTCCAAAATGTTACTTTAAAATGTAAAGACCATTGGGATTGTTCCAGGACATCCTATTTTCAATGAATGCTCTATCAGTCATGTTTTGACAGGGCATACTGTCTGTTTCCCTTTTTGTTATAAAATGATAGATTTCCCATGTTCGTGTAGCTTTACTACTGCAGCCATGATCTAAGATACTTAAAGGCAATTTGTCAGCGCCAAAACACCCGCTAAACTACAGTAAGTGGTGTATAGTGTCAATGACACTGCATTAAGTTACCTAATTTTTGTCTTCATATTCACTTGCATTGTTATGCTATGCTCCCACAAACCAGCAGCAAAATGCATTGAGAGGACTCCTGAGCTCATGCACATAATGGAGAGGACTCAAAGAGGAGTCTTGTGAATGAATTTTACTGCTAGTTTGTGGGAGCACAGTGTCTGAATGCAAGTGAGCATGAAGATAAAAATGACATAACCACAATCGGCATCATTTACAGTATACACCGCCTACTCTATATTGGGAGGTATTTTGGAGCTGACAGATTCACTTTAATTCCGCTAAATCAGTGGCAGAGCTAAGAAAAATGAAAATAATATTCTCTGTTCTGCCCAGAACTCTCCACCCTTGCTCTACAGCTCTGATGTTCCATTATGCAGTGTCCTGAAATACTCTGAAAAGCACTAAAAGTGTTAATATCATTGAATTTCATGTATTATGTACTGCAAATCTCATAAGGTTGTATAGGGAGGGCTGGCTTACCCTCTCTTTCGAGGAGGAAGATTTTGGAGTTTAAGGCTCCCTGTGGGGAGAGAACACTTTAGAGCAGCAAGGATCAGCTCCTGTAGGGAGATTCCATTTCCCTACAGAATAAAAGCAGATTATGTGCCAACCCTCAGAAGAGGAAAGAGCTACAGAAGGTTTAGCTGCCACAAAAGGACTACTTGGCAAGGAAGGTAATCTGGCTATAGCCTCCTCTGCATATGGTGGGAACATTATAAGCTACAAGCTGCAGTGCTCACCATAACCAAAGGACAGGAAGGCTCCCATGTTCAGAGACTGTATTCTCCTGAGTATACTGTGGATGTCATATGCTTATACATATAGATCTGATGATAGAGAAAGTGCATCCCTTTAGTAGTGTTGAGCGCGAATATTCGAAAAGCGAATTTTGTCTGCGAATAGCGGCACTTCGATAATTTGCAAATATTTAGAATATAGTGCTATATATTCGTAATGACGAATATTCTTTCTTTTCTTTTTTTTAACACAGTACATATCAGGTTATCATCCCTCCCTTCTTTTAGCTTGTGGGCCAATGAGAAGGCTTTGTCACAGCTTAGCTACATCCCTAGCAACCAATAGAAAAGTTGCCTACCCAATGCAGGTATTTCTCGCGCATTACGCAAATAATACATTGCCGATTTTTGCAATCAAGAATATAATCTCGAATTCACGAATTAACGAATATATGACAAATATTCTAAAAAATATTCGTGAAATATCGCAAATTCGAATATTGCTCCTGCCGCTCATGACTATCCTTTAGGTCGGAGAAAGAAGAGATTGAATAGTCTGATTAAGAGAGAGAGAGAGAAGCTAGCCTCCATCTACAACCTTTGGGAATTACTTGAGTCGACTGTAAAGACTGCATTTCATGTGAACAATGCTTGTGTAGATCACCTGCTGACAGGCTTTAGTAAAGTACTGTGTATCAAAACCGTTCTCATTATACCACACCACACTACAGTTTACTCCAACACTTTCAATGCAACAGACCCCAGAGAGCGACGGCTTGAGGTAGGACACCATGACCACTACAACTATCATTAGCACTACCACTCTCATCCTTCACACCAGCTCCCACGGGGTCTTGCTGAATTAAATTGGCATCACGAACAGGTTCAAATCGTCTGTGCCTTATAAGATACTGCAATCCATCTTTATTCTGCATTTATGTGAGCAAGAGATTCTGCCTGAGTGTTAGAACTGCTTGCTGTGATCAACCTCCATCTTTATTGCCTTGAGAAAAAGTTGTGTGGAAATGTGTGGCACAACAACTGTATGCAGGTCTTCTACAACAGCGGTCCTCAACCGCCGGGCCGCGGCCCAGGACCGGGCCGTGGAGGATTGTTAGCCGGGCCGCGGCGATCAGGGCAGTCTTTAACTCTGTACTAATGAAGCGCTTCCATTATGGAAGCGCTTCATTAGTACAGAAGGACCAGGGAGCGGTGAAGGATCTGTACTCACCGCTTCCTGGTCCTCGGCTCGGCTATCGGCTGATGCAGGGCTGCGCACAGCGTGAGGTCTCTCTGTGACCTCACGCTGTGCGCCGCTATACCCAGCCAGCCGACAGCAGAATGAAGAGGATCACGATGGTGACCAGGAGCAGGAGAGGTAAGTGTTTTTTTTTTTTGTTTGTTTTTTATTTGCACTGGGGGCTGATGGCTGACCTGGGGGACATGGGGCTGACATGAGGGACATGGGGCTGACATGAGGGGCTAATGGGGGCTTATGGCTGACATGAGGGGCTAATGGGGCTTATGGCTGACATGAAGGGCTAATGGGTGGCTTATGGCTGACATGAGGGGCTAATGGGGGGCTTATGGCTGACATGAGGGGCTAATGGGGGGCTTATGGCTGACATGAGGGGCTAATGGGGGGCTTATGGCTGACATGAGGGGCTAATGGGGGGCTTATGGCAGACATGAGGGGCTAATGGGGGCTTATGTCTGACATGAGGGGCTAATGGGGGGCTTATGGCTGACATGAGGGGCTAATGGGGGGCTTATGGCTGACATGAGGGGCTAATGGGGGGCTTATGGCTGACATGAGGGGCTAATGGGGGCTTATGGCTGACATGAGGGGCTAATGGGGGGCTTATGGCTGACATGAAGGGCTAATGGGGGCTTATGGCTGACATGAGGGGCTAATGGGGGTTTATGGCTGACATGAGGGGCTAATGGGGGGCTTATGGCTGACATGAAGGGCTAATGGGGGGCTTATGGCTGACATGAGGGGCTAATGGGGGCTGATGGCTGACATGAGGGGCTAATGGGGGGCTTATGGCTGACATGAAGGGCTAATGGGGGGCTTATGGCTGACATGAGGGGCTAATGGGTGGCTTATGGCTGACATGAGGGGCTAATGGGGGGCTTATGGCTGACATGAGGGGCTAATGGGGGGATTATGGCTGACATGAGGGGCTAATGGGGGGCTTATGGCTGACATGAGGGGCTAATGAGGGGCTTATGGCTGACATTGGGGGGCTTATGGCTGACATTGGGGGGCTTATGGCTGACATTGGGGGGCTTATGGCTGACATTGGGGGGCTTATGGCTGACATTGGGGGGGTTTATGGCTGACATTGGGGGGGTTTATGGCTGACATTGGGGGCTGATAGATGGCTAAAGGTTTGGGGGTTGATCTGAGCCATTGGGGGTCTGATCTGAGGTCTGATTAACATTGGGGGTCTGATTGCTGGTCTGACCTGAGGTGTAATAAAAAATTTTTTTTTTTCTTATTGTTCTCCTCTAAAACTAGGTGCATCTTATAGGGCGAAAAATACGGTACAGTGCAGCAGAGACCAGTGCAGCAGAGACCATAGTCAGTTTATATAGTCATTATATAGTGTTATATATTTTGATATGCACCTTGTGTTTTGTTATGCTCGTGAATCAGTCAGCCCCCCCCACCCCCTAAGCCCCGCCCCAGAACCCCTGCCCCCTCCCCCCCCCCCCACCCGGTCCCTGGGAAAATTGTCTTGCATGAAACCGGTCCTTGGTGCAAAAAAGGTTGGGGACCACTGTTCTACAAGACCCCTAGTACATGTGTGCAGCATTAAAAAGTGAAAATGCCAATTTTTTGTGTCACCACTTGCTGTCATTGAATTGACTGTTGCATAGTACAAACTGCTGCAAAAAAAATTTTGTGCACCACTACCCCTTGCACCTCCCCGCTCCATGTGGGGAAACTACGGTTACCGCTCTGCTCAGAGCAGGATAAGGACAATCCCACCTACTGAGCGCAACAAAAGTGCTATAAAGTGAAAGTGCTGCCTGGAACCAAAGTTCCTACCTATTGTTCCCAGTGGAACAAGAATACTGACCGTACCCTGCTGGACGTAGAGAGGGCGCTGCCATCTTAAAAGTGCCAGCAGAACCAGCACAGTAGCATCACTTTGCACAAAGCTAAAAAAGCAAAGAAAAGAGCTCTTATGCAGTAGAAGTGAGCACTGGTGTGGTAATTACACTGCCTAATATATCTGAGATTCTAATATATCTCCCCACACATATCATAGACCATTTAAAAGCACTCAAGCAAATTTCTGAAAGGGACCTACACCCAGTTAAAAGGGCAGCCCCCGAGGCCAAGGACCACCCCTGGGGTGGAAAAACAGTAGGTCCAGAACATCCCATCTAGATGTTCCGGTATGAAGGACCCTGTCCTGAAGTAGTTATCAGAATTAATAGGGTTCCTTTTGTTGCACTGCTGGTTCTCAAGTTACCACCATTCAGTAAGCCGCATTTGAGAAATACTGGGATAGCCTCCTGCATTATAGCCTGTAATGGCAAACCAGTGCCAGTGCATGGGTACTGGGAATCAAGTAGGAGGAACAGCTCTATCTCAATGAGGTTTTATTGTAGAGGAAGTCAGATAAGACAAGAATCCTCCAGTAGTACTTAGAATGAATGTCCTTAGAAACTGCTATGGAGAGATGCTTGAAGCACTACGCAACTCTATACTTACAGCATATTTGTGTGCTAAGTGTTCAACATAGTTTATAAGGCTGAAAAAAGACATTTGTCCATCCAGTTTAGCCTGTTATCCTGCAGGTTGATCCAGAGGAAGGCAAATAAAAAAAGAATGTGAGGTAGAAGCCAAATTTTTTCAAAATTCCTCCCCGACTCCAATCAGGCAATCAGAATAATTCCCTGGATCAACAACCCTTCTGTAGTAACTATAACCTCTAATATTATTTACACTCCAGAAGTACATTCAGACCCCTCTTGAATTATTTTAGTGAATTCATCATCACCACCTCCTTTCAACAGAAATTTGCCAATGAAAAAGGGGAGATCTGCCATGCTCGGATTAGAGATAACCACACAGTGATCTTGAAATCCAGTACTGAAACACTCCTGTGATGCTGAGCCTGTCCAGGTATTCAAGGTTAAGACTACCAGGCCCTGATAGAACCCATCAACCTAGAAAACGATCCTCCGGACCGAGCAGCAAGAAGCATAGTGTCTCCCATGGCAAGGTACCAATTAGTCTGTTGAACTTAAACAACAACAGTGTGACGTTAACAAAGCACTACACTGCTGCTCAGCTGTTCCCAGTTACTTTCTAAAACATTTTAAGTGTACCGGCAGCCATTGCCCAACAGTCAGCTCAGAACCTGACCACTCAAATACATACTCCAACTACAGCATGGTGGACAGAACTCCATGTGGGAGATACTTCCACGCCTGCTGATCAAATAGACTGAATCCTCAAGGTTGTTGAAGAACATCATCAAGCCTTCAGTTCGCATCCTTCAGACTATGGAGAAGTCAGCCAGATCAAACACACCATACCTACTGTCTCTCATCCTCCAATCAAGAAAAAGTACAGGCCTATACCACCAGCTATGTACCAAACTGTCAAAAAGATGATCAAAAAAATCAAGGATGCTAAAATCATAAAAGACAGCCATAGTCCATGGGCTGCACCTCTAGTCCTTGTCCAGAAGAAAGACTGTAACATCAGATTCTGTGTGGAATATAGAAAAATTAACATAACCCACAAATATGCCTATCCTTTGTCACGTATAGAAGAGTCCCTAACAGCATTAGGATATTCAGCCTATTCTCTACTCTGGACTTAACAAGTGGATACTGGCAAGGACCCATGGCTCCAGAGGACTGTGAAAAGACAGCGTTCACTACCTCCATGGACTTATTTGAATTCAGCTACTTGTCCTTTGGACTTTGTAATGCACCTGGAACCTTCCACAGATTATTGGAACGCTGCTTGGGTCACAAGAACTTTGAAACAGTTCTGCTTTACTTGGATGATGTCATCATATACTCCAAGTCCTATGAAGACCACCTATAAAATCTGGACAAAGTCTTCCAAATCTTTATCAAGCATGGTCTCATGGTCAAGCCTTTGAAATGTCATCTGCTGAAACGAGAAGTCAAGTATTTGGGACATGTCAGCTCTGAAGGTGTGAAGCCTGACCCAGAGAAGATAGCTGCAGTCCAGAACTGGCCTACCCTTACTACAGTAAAAGAGGTGAGAAGTTTTATTGGTTTTGCAGGCTACTACAGATGCTTCATCCCTTACTTCACCCAGATTTCTGAACCGCTGCAAGAACTCCTGAGAGGATATCCATCGATTGGAATAAAGACAGAGAAATTGCATTCCAACTCCTGAAGAAGAAGTTGACTAAATCATCTGTCCGAGGCTATCCTGACTACAGGACTAGGAGCTGTCCTTTCTTAAGTGCAAGATGGTGGGGAGAGAGTGAATGCCTATGCCAACCGATCTTTTAGAGCAGCTAAAATAAATGACCACAACTACAGTTTCTTTAAGCTAGAATTCCTTGTACTTGTATGGGCCGTCACTGAGAAATTCAAAGACTACCTTGCAGCAACACCATTCATTGTCTGTACTGATAATCCTCTGGCACACCTGAACACAGCCTGATTAGGAGCTATAAAACAGAGATGGGCCTCATGTCTTGTTAGCTACAACATCATGGTCAAGTACAAAACAGGCAAGTCAAATTAGAATGCAGATGCCTTATCCCATCTTCCTACTAGAGAGGACCCTACCGAACAGTAAGACATCTGGGAAGAAGATTCTACTGGACTGGAATGTAAGGAGACATTGAAAATTGCTGTCAAGAATGTTCCACTTGTGCCATTGGAAGAGGTGAGAAACATGATCAAGATCCCCTCTACATCCTATTGTGAGCCATACACCTGTAGAGATCGTGGCTATCGACCATGTCAAGTTGGTATCAAGCTGCTCAGGATATACCCATGCCATGACCATAATCCATCATTACACCAAATTTGTAGTTGTACCTGTGAAAGTTCTAACAGCCAAAAACAGCTGCAATTGCTTTTTGGAAGAACTTTGTGTTATCTTATGGATCCCCTGAGAAGATCTTAACAGACCAGAGATCTGCCTTTGAGTCCCAACTCTTCAAGAAATATGCTCACTCCACAACTGTCAAAAGCTCAGAACAACAGCTTATCATCCTCAAGGCAATGGACTTTGTGAAAAGATGAATCAAACACTCATTGATATACTAAGAGCTGTACCACCTGACTAAAGAACGGATTGACCGTCTTTGCTACCTGAACAGGTGTACCTCTATAATAACACCATTCATTGTTCTACTGGGTACACACAATACTACCTTATGTTTGACTGTCAAGGTAAACTACAGGCAGACCTCAACTTGGACATATCAGTCCCTGACACCATCAACCCTTTACCACAGACAGATTGGGTGAGTGAGCATCAAAAACGCCTAGCTAATACACAAGAGATTGTTAAAATCTGCATGGCAAATGCACGCCAGAAACAACAAAGAGATAATGACCAGTGATGGCCAGTTTGCATTGTTCGCCACGATAACATATGCGGGATGCCATCTTTTTTCACAAGTCCGGCGAGGCACAGGTAAGCCTTTACCTGTGCCTGTGCCGCGAGCCAGTCTGAAAACAAATGCGGCCACCGGGAGCAGGCAGTTCCGAGAACAGCCTGATGAAGGCCCCCGGTTGCTGTTCTCGGAACTGCTTGCTCCCGCTGACCGCACTTATTTTCAGACCGGCTCGCGCACAGGCACAGGTAAGGGCTTACCTGTGCCTCGCCGAACTTGTGAAAAAAGATGGCAGCCTGCATATGTTCGCGGGCGAACAATGCAAACTGGCCATCACTGATTATGACCAATCTGTCAAAGCAGAGCCTTTAAAAATTGGTCACCATGTATGGCTTAAAAAGAAACATCATACCAGCAAACTGGATAGGAAATGGGAAAGAGCCATATATTACCACAGCTCTCCCTTATCCTGGGACAGATGTCTATGAGATTAGAAAACAGAAAATACCACAAGAGCAGAATGCCACAAGCAGTAGACCGTAATCGACTGAAGCTGTGGCTGAAAGAGATTGTTTCAGAAAAACCTTCAACAATGGAAGAACCAGTTGACGTGCAAAAGCCATCTGTAGTGATGAGTGAAAAATTTGATTCGGCAGCTCGCAGAACTTCGTCAAGAAATTCCATTTGTTATGGAGTGGGTGCAATGATGGGGAACAACGATCGTGCTGCCCCCGTCAACTAACCCCTGAGATGGGGGGATCGCAGCATCTGAGACTCACATTCAGGTGCTCAGGGGGTTAATCCGGGGTTAAAAAAACCTCATCCACTTCTTCAAAGAGAGGCTGTCCGCTCTTGATTGAAGAAAATCTGCCAAAGGACCTGTGGCGAGCATGACGTCATCACGTGATCACGCTGGCAGCGCCTGGTGACATCGCACCGTATGTGGCGAACGTGATCACATGGTGATGTCTTCACTCAGGTTCTTTGACGGGTTTTCTTCAATCAGAAGGGAGTGAATGGGTTTGTTATACCAGCTTTTAGCAAATACTCATTAAAGGGTTCTATATACCTGTTTCTACAAAATATTGATAGAGGGGATTGATATACCGGCTTCCACCAAATATTGATTGAGGTCTGCGATACACCAGCTTCCACCAAATATTGATTAAGGGATTTGATATACCAGCTTCCAGCAAATACTCATTAAGGGGTTCTATATATCTGTTTCCACAAAATACTGATAGAGGGGATTGATATACCGGCTTCCACCAATATTAATTGAGTCCTGCGATACAACAGCTTCCACCAAATATTGACTAAGCGGTTTGATATACCAGCTTCCAGCAAATACTCATTAAGGGGTTCTATATACCTGTTTTAACAAAATACTAATAGAGGGGATTGATATACCAGCTTCCACCAATTATTGATTGAGGCCTGCGATACCTGCTTCTAAAAATACTGTTCTTCTATAGGGACTTTGTCACAAGGTCATTTTGAAAATGACAGGCAAAGGAAGAGGCAGTCCATTCCGCAGGTGTGGTAGGGTTTGGGCAGGTGCACCAGGTCAGAGCCTAAATGGGAAGTTGGAGAAGGTGAGTGCGATTACGTCAAAGGACGCACCATAGTTGATTGAGTGGCTCACTCAGCCTTCCGCTTCTGCACCCTCCTCATCCTCTGTATCTGCACCCTCCTCACTCTCTGCTGTGTGCATCCCCAAAGACACAACCACCACCTTAGCCCCTCCACTCGAGTCAGAGAAATTATTTTCCAATCCATTCCCAGAACTTACCAATGTGCAGCCATTTTTGGCATCGGATCAGGAAGAGGAGGTAGCATTGGCCGCCACCCAGCGTTCTGACGACAGTACCCAGATCAGCCCAAGGACGGAGGTCCCCGCTGTTGCTGCCTACTCCGAGATCTCTAATGTCACTAGTGGTGAAGGTGACGATGATGACATGTCGATGGCCCACAAGAGAGGAAGAGGAGGGGAGTTCATAGGGAGAGACAGAGCAGCAGATAGGGAGGAGAAGGAGAAGAAGCAGGCAGAAGTCGCAGTAGAAGACACAAATCAGACTGCAAATGTATCTGGAGTGAGCCATCCACCATGCACGGTCACATCTGGTGCTCCCAGGACACCGACACATGGGACACAGTGTGGGCTTTTTTTAACATGTCAGCTGCTGACAATAGTGTTGCCATCTGCAGCCTGTGCTGGCAAAGAATAAGTCACAGTAAATCCAACACTCAACTAGGGATGACCGCCTTAAGAAGGCACCTGACCTCCCATCACCGAGCCCAGTGGAAGCAACACCGTCAGAACCCACAAAGCCACACTCCTGGTGCTCCACTTCCTGCCCCTTCTCCTTCTCCTCTCTCCTCCCATTTGTTCTCCACTCCACCTTCCTCCGTGCCGTAGTCGTGTTCATCAGGCAAAAGGCAGGCTTCCATGGCCCAAATGTTTAAGCATAAAAAGTTGATGACGCCGGATATCCCTCTTGCCCAACGGCTGACCGCTGGCTTGTCGGAACTGCTAGCCCGCCAACTACTGCCATATAAACTGGTGGACTCGGAGGCCTTTAGAAAATTTGTTTGCATTGGCACACCGCAATTGAAGGTCCCTGGAAAGAAATATTTCTACTAAAAGGGCATCCCAGAACTATATTGCCATGTTTAGCTGCAAGTGAATGTATCTCCGGTGCCAAGATACATCTGACCACAGACACGTGGTCTAGGAAACACTGGCAGGGAAGGTACATAACTTTTACTGTCTACTGTTTGAACCTCCTGATGGCTGTCAAGCATGAAACTCGTGGCACCAGTGTGGATTTAGTGTTACCGCCACAGATTGCATGCAGGCCTGCCTCTTCTTCTCCTTCTCCTACTCCATCCTCCATTTCCTCCTCAGCTGACTCCTCCTTTTCCACTGCTACTGTCTCTTCCGCTGCAACCCCCAAGCTCCCCAGAACATATTTGACGTGCCAGTTGAGACGTTGCCGTGCTGTGCTGCGGCTGTTGTGTCTGGAAGCCAAGATCCATGCTCATGCCCAATGCATGCAGACTTCTGCGGCCATTTGATGAGATCGACAAACTGGTCAGTCGCAGCCAGGGCACTATCAGTGACATTGTACCTTACTCCTTCTTTCTGGAGCGTGCATTGCGTCGTATCATTGATTGAGCTGTCAAGGAGCAGGAGCTGGAAGATGAGGAAGTCGCAATGCTGAATGAATTCCCGGGGGGGCTACTCCATCTGAGACAAGTCAGCAGGAGTCTGAAGAGGAGTCAGAGAAGGATGGTGGCTGGGGGGAGGAGGAGGAGGAGCAAGAAGAGCAGGCTTTAAACTTTTTGCGGATACCTGGTGTTGTCCGTGGCTGGGGGGAGGAGACAGAGCACGACATTCTCCTGGGCGATGAGCAGGAGCCAGGGCGCTTCACCGCTTCCAATTTAGTGCAAATGGGGGCCTTCATGCTCTAGTGTTCGAAGAGGGACCCCCGTATAAAAAGCATAAAGGGCAAGGACCAGTACTGGGTGGCAATGTACTTAGACCCCCGGTACAAACACAAAATGGTGGACATGTTACTAGCATCACAGAAGGCTGACAGAATGCGGCATTTCCATGCCTTGCTGCGAGAGATGCTGCATTCTGATGTTGCGGGCGCTGGCAGAGGAATTTCCACCCACAGCAAAACAGGTGCGTGTACCAATCCTACCGCGCCTGCAAGAAGAGGCCGGTTTGAAGATGTGTTGGTCACTTCTAATATGAGATCATTCCCACAGCCAACCCATCGAGAGCCGCCCTCTGGATCCAGCCTCAGGGAATGCCTAGACCGACAGGGTTAACAGCCGATGTGGACGCTATGAGAAGCGAGGAGCCCCTGGACTACTGGGTGTGCAGGCTTGACCTGTGGCCAGAGCTGGCACAATTTGCCATGGAACTCTTGGCTTGCCCCTTGTCGAGTTTCCTGTCCGAAAGGACGTTCAGCGCAGCAGGGGGGATCGTGACCGATAAGTGCAGTCGCCTAGCTCATGTCAGTGTGGACTACCTCACATTTCTAAAAATGAATGAGGCATGGATCTCTAAGGAATTCAACACCTGTGACGACCACGTTTAATTGAATTTCCTCATGCCAGCTATGGGGGATTAGCTCTTCTCCGGGGGTCATTCACACAAGTATCTTTGCCAGACACCGATTTAAAGGTCCAAACATCGCTTTTATTTGGCACCTCAGTAAAACAAACATAATACGAAACAAACACCTGCCCGGCTGGGCTCTAACTAAACATATGGTAGAATCCCTGACTCACCTATAGAGTGCTGTTCAGACACAATGTCAGTTCTGACTTTCTCAGCCAAGCGTATACCAGCCCCCGAGGCTGTAACATGGTCAGTCCAGGCTATGTCCCAGCCTCGTGGTTTCTCAGCCTAGCCCGGCTGGAACCCCACATGCAGAGCCTCATCTGGCTTCTGTTTGCAACCACGCCCCCGACTGACAGTCTGGGATGGGCTTTTACTCCCCAGTAATGATCCCAGGTGATTACACCTGGGGATCCCTCATGCTAGGGAAAACCTGCCCTAGAATGGGAGGGGTGGATTGGGAGATTCAGCCCTTAAATACTAAACAAAATAGCTCCAGCAACTATGACTTGCTGAAGCCAGCACCACTCTGGAACTTTACTTATCTCACCCAGTTGAGGAACCTGTGTGAGATATACCCCTCTTCCGGGATCCTTATTCTCTTTAGCATTCACATAACCACACAGCCCACACATATCCGCCATCACCCAGAACAAAAAATGGTCCCTGTCTTATGTAAATACAGCGGCATAAAAGGCCTTTTCTGTCCGGTGAATGCCTAATTTTTGGGGCCTGTACTCCACTGGCCTGCAGTAAAATTGTTATCCAATGACCGTCTAATATACCTCCTGCCACATAATCACTTGACCTTTTCTGTACGGTGAATGCCTAATATGTAATGCATACATATATGAAACTCTGCTTATCCCGGGCCCCACATAAAGATGTGACATGATGTTGAGATGCCACCAAAAGTGACTCAGGAGAACGTTGTGTATTAGTGCGTTTGGGTTTGGATTTCTTACTCTTCAGGTGTGGTGATATCCAGAATCATATCATGTCCAAGAGACCATCAGGAGCACAATTCAGAAAAAGAGCCAAGGAGAGAGAAAAACAAGCTAAACAGTTTTCGTCTCTAATGTGTTCATGGCTGACAATGAAGGTGGTCATATGAGTAAGTGTTTTATATGAAAAAAAAAATTATATTTTTTTTAAGGCAACCTGTCACCATGAAATTGTGATGTAATCTGCTAGCAACATATTATAGAGCAGGAGGAGCTGAGCAGATTTATATATAATTTTTTGTAAAAATATTCAGTAAAACTAGAAATTTATTGATTTAAATTCCTGCTCATTCTGGACGGTCAGTGATGACAGCTACCTCTGTAAACACATTCATAGAGGGAAGGCTGTCAATTATTATCAATTCACTTCAAAACCAGAATGAGCTCGGATATAAATGAAAGAAATGCAAGTGTTAATGAATATTTTCCCTCAAAACTATACATCAATATGCTTAGCTCCTCCAACTCTATAACATGCTGCCTGCAGATCAGACACCATGTTCAACCTGACAGATTACCTTTAACCGCCTCCGGACCGCCGGGCGCAGGGACGCGTCCTGGAGTCGGTCGATTCATTCCTCCTGGACGTATATACGCGTCCTCTCGTGAGACGCAAGATTTCCTGTGAACGCGCGCACACAGGCGCGCGCGTTCACAGGATCGGAAGGTAAGCGAGTGGATCTCCAGCCTGCCAGCGGCGATCGTTCGCTGGCAGGCTGGAGATGCGATTTTTTTAACCCCTAACAGGTATATTAGACGCTGTTTTGGAAAGCGCCTGACTGTATAGGGAGGGTGCTTAGGGACTGAGGGTCCTCCCCCTCCCCCCTTTTCCCTCTTAGGGGCATTTAGGAATCTGGCCCGTCTCAGTAATGGTTAAGTAGGTTGCAGATTAGGGTCATTGAGGGTTAATCACTGGGGAACCTCCTTAGACAGGATGGGGGCGGTGCAGGAAATCCTGAAGGTCACATATACCTCCTCTGTCCTGGTCACTTCCTCTTGCAAGTGAAAGCAGATTGGTATGGACATACCCCTTTGCTCTGTCCACACCAGGAGTCCACAGGTGGTTCTGCCCTTTTGAGCTGCTTCCTGGTGAGTTACATGAGGAGGGGAGGGTTAGCTGTGCTCTGTTAGAGCAGCTTGAGCTCTACCCTGCCATCCACCTTCCCTGTGCCTGCTTCTGGGGCTTTGTGCAGCTGCTGCTGCGGTATATATGCAGCTCCAGCGCTTCAGCGAAGGTCCGGCGGTCTGCTCGCTGTTCCTCCTAACCCCCCTGACCTTTATTATCCCCCAGCTTCCCGCGTGTGTGCGCCGTTTCTTTCGACCCAACCTGTGATGTCTGTGGTGCTGCGCTGTGTCAACGCCCCCCCCCCCCTCCCAGCTTCTGTTCCATGGCGTTAGGGCTAAGCAAGCCGGGCGGGATTGTTGGTCTCCCCGGTAATATAGGGCAATATGGGGTCCTCACCCCTCCCCCTGCTGCTTTGGACTGCCTCCTTTAGCTCCCATGGCGCAAGCTAGGTCGCTTTGCCTAACCCCCGCCCCCCTTCCCCTGCAGCGTTTACCGGGTCCCGTACTGGGCACCGCTGGGCAGGCGAGTTTTCATATGTGCTGCTTGTTTTAGCTTCCCCCAGTCTCCTGTCCAGTATTATAGATTAACCGCTCGTGCTTGCCATGTCTGATTTCGGTGCACCTGTGCCTATGGCTTCTAAGGGGTATTCCTACTGTCCGAGCTTTGCGATCAGAGCCCCTTCCGTACAATGAGACTCTCTGGGTCTTATTTGCAGCTATTATGGCGACACCCCCCCCCTCCTTCCTCCCCTTCACGCAGGCACAGGTGCAATTTTTTCTTCCCTTAGGTTGCCTGGAGGCATGGCCGTAATGGATTCCACATGCGCCAGTCCTGTCGCCGTTCCTGGGTTTCAGGGAGAAATGGGCGCTCCAGATCCTCAGGTGGCGCTTATCATCGTCTTTAGGACGGATGTCAGGCGCATCGGAGGAGTCTGGTTATACAATCACCGTATCAAGGCTATTGCCTGACCGTCACTCCAGGGCTCGGCCTGGTCGCTGCAGCCCGTACCCGCTCCTTTGGAGGTTCCGTCCCTCTCCGTGACTGGTGAGTACTGCGGGGAGGATGGTTCTTGTGCAGAGTTAGAATCACTGGTAGAGGCGGTGTCCCTGCCTTAATAAATAAAAAATTTTAAATACAAAAAAAAAACAATCTCGATGGTCGCTTAATGGCTTCAGGGTGGATTTACAGAGCCTGTAGGTTACCCGCACATATTTTCCTGGAAATTGGGCAACTCAGGTGCAGCCCTGAGCAACGGGATATCATTAGCATATATGGAGGTTTTTTCTTTCTATACGTTTTAAAAAAAAAATAAAAAATTACTAACCGAATTAATATATTATAGGCATTAAAATATACAAATGAATAACAAAGGGTATTATAAATATCTAGGTATTATATAAAAAAAAAAAAATTAAAATAAAACGTGATTAAAAAGAATGAAATGATACTAATAATAAATGATTTAACAATGTAATTTTATGGATAAAAATAAATGGAATATATATATATTACGATAAAGGTATAAAAAAAAAAAAAAAAAGAATAAATACATATATAAATAAATAAACAGGTTTGATCGATGTATATATTTATTATGTATGTTTATATTCTCCTGCATGAGAAGCCTTGCTTCTATCTTGTGTCTTGGAATATATATATTGCGATAAAGGTATAAAAAAAAAGAATAATAATTAATAAAAAAAAAAAAAAAAGAATAAATACATATATAAATGAATAAACAGGTTTGATCGATGTATATATTTATTATGTATGTTTATATTCTCCTGCATGAGAAGCCTTGCTTCTATCTTGTGTCTTGGAATATATATATTGCGATAAAGGTATAAAAAAAAAAGAATAATAATTAATAAAAAAAAAAGAAAAAAAAAAGAATAAATACATATATAAATGAATAAACAGGTTTGATCGATGTATATATTTATTATGTATGTTTATATTCTCCTGCATGAGAAGCCTTGCTTCTATCTTGTGTCTTGTTTATTGGCTGGCCTTTTTTGCGGATGTTTTTCAGGATAGATCAGTCCTGTCGGGTGTTCTCCCAATTTCCCTTTCAGCATTAAATGTAGTATTTAAAAAAAAAAAAAAGTAGTACTGCCTGTTATGCTCCTATCTGCGGGCACTAGGCCGTGTGTATATAAAAAAAAAAAAATATATATATATATATATAAGCGTTTTATTTGGCCTTTCAACAATGACATACAGGACATGGTTAGTACATATATACGGAGGCGAGACGCAGAAGTAGTAATCCCTCTAGCATTCAGCTCTATAGCTCGTGGCTATGGACCTTCCTTTAATGTAAATGGTTGTGAGTTCATATCATCACAGCCGCAATTACGGTTTTCTCTTTCTGCAGTCTACGGTACGGGTCACCGGCCCAAGGTTCCGTTGGTATGGTTGATACCTGGGCACTGCTGCTGAGCTTATAACATGTCTGTGCAGGCGGGCAGCTTGGTGGTGATGCACTTTCCTCATGTCCAGTGCTACAGGAGTTACAGTGCGGTGGGATAAAGTTGGGTCGAATCCAGGGGAGATGTACACGATCACGATGTTAGCAGTTCATGAGACTTTCTTCTAGTCCAGCTGGGTTGGTTGCCGTGAGGGCGGTATTAGTATACTGGTGCCACATGGTTTGTACGAAGCAGGGCTGCCCCTTGTTGAGTGGATATGGCGGAATCAGTAGTCGCAGGTATAACTAGATGGTAAGCCAGTAGCGGATAACCAGGTCCGTTCGTAGACATCGCTCAGGGGGAGCCTTGATATAACACCATTCATGGAGTTACACTGTTAAACTGCAGCCTTTCATTCCCCGTTCGGATCTAGGTTGTGATGCGGGTCAGACCCACTGACAGGTCCTCTTGACAGGACTTCACAGGTCGGCATGGTGACCCTCCAAGCATTATTTGCATGTATCGTTTCATTGTATGGTAGGCGATACTGGTATAGTTAGGGAGTATTTAGTTTGGATAGTCACGTCCCGTCTCCTTCAGCCTTCTGTTTTGGCTGATTGATATTTTCTCCAAGGTGTTTGTCTCTTCATTCAAGGCCGCACTACGCGGGGGGTTGTTATTCCAGAATTTTTGTATGGGGTAATAGTACTCGGGATTGGGGTCCGTCTATACATGTCGATCCAGTTAATATAAAGGGGTGGGTAGCTCCCCTCCGCCTGGTTTCGATCCGGCTGGTCGGTTCGTTTGGTATTCTGTAATGACTTCACGCATGGTGGGGCTCCAATTGTTTTTCCCTTTAGGTTAGGTTTTCCCCAGGCGGTTTGACAATTTGTGGGTGATTTGGGCCGGCGCTCGGGGCGCCCGGGGGGGTGTGTACCCGGACTGGTTAGTTCGGGTACGGTAAAATAAAATAAATCTGGTTGCATTTATTTATCTATGCCAGTCTGGATAGGCACATCCCTGTTCTCTATATAGAGCTTTGAGGATACAATTCTGATTACTCCTACTGGGACACAGCTTTTATCATCTCCACTGGGACTCACCCATATGATATGGGCTTATTACACTGGGACTTTAATTGTGAGAAACATCTAGGTCTCCAGGAAAATCGAGTATTCATCGATTAAGGATATTGTTTTGTTAGTTGCTTTTAAATTTTATGCATGTATCTTACCTTCTCTCTTCGTCCAGAGCACCTAGCGTGATCACTCACAGTGAGCCATCCGTTTACTCTTTCCAAGTGCACTATGGTTTGACAATTTACCTTGGTCTTTAAAAAAATAAAAAATAATAATAATAATAATAACAAAAAAGAAAATACTTTTTGGATGAAATATAACTATTCTGTGTCCAGTTGTGCGATCCTCTTTTGCGTGTTGTGGCTCGGGCTAATTGTTTTTTCTTTCAGATTTGGGGCGTTTAGCGGTTCGATGGCTGGCTTTCGTATACCTTCTGTGCGGTGTGGAGAGAGGAACAGAGGCTGGTGGGCGCTCTTTGGTTTTTCGAGAGGTGGAAGTCTTTTGGACGGGGATCCTGGAATTCTGGTGGTCATAACTCCTTCCAGAGGTGGTTGGTATAGAGTTCCGCCGGAGGCGCGATGATGCTGGTGACCCGCGCTGTGGTAATGCACCTTTGTCTATTCCAGAGCTCTGGACCTCAGGTGTCCTGACATATGATTATCCCTTTCTCACCCACCTCCTCAGGCAGAGTGTCCCATAGTCTCACTGCTCTTACCGTAAATAATCCTCTTCTATGTTGTGAAAATACATTCTTACCTCCAGACACAGAGAATGTTCCCCTTGTCACAGTCCTGGGGATAAATAGATGAGGGGAGTGATCTCTGTACTGACCCCTGATATATTTATACACAGTTATTAGATCTCGCCTTAGTAGTCTTTTTTCTACAGTGAATAAACCTTATTTTGCCAATCTTCCAGGGTACTGTAGTTGCCCCATTCCAGTCATTACTTTAGTTGCCCTCCTCTGAGCCCAGAGCTGTACACAGTACTCCATGTGTGGTCTGACTATTGATTTGAAAAGTGGTTGGACTATGCTCTCATCACAGGCCTTATTGGCCTTGGTTTTTAATGGGACCTGATGGTGTCTTCCTTTTGGGTGTTAATTTGGACAATTCCTTTTCTGGCCTGTACGTGAGCTAAAACAGACTCGGTTATGCTGGGTGGTGGTCGGAGCCCCGTTAGGAGAACGGGCCTCCTCCGTGGCGGCATTTGAGTACAGCGGAGATATGGTGGTTGCAGATGGAGTAACTGCCCGCTGGGAGTCCAGCGGTTGGCAGACAGCTCTGATGATTACGGTTTAACTTGCCCACTGGGAGTCCAGCCTTTGGCATACCGTTCCGATATTATGGTTTATTAAGGTTTGCCGCTTTAATAAAGAAGCTGTGGCCGATCACCATCCAGCAATAAAGTGATACAGTTGTCGTGTCTTTTGTTATGGGTCAAGGTTGGGTAAAGGGGCCAAGGGTGAGTTAAAGGTGGCATCCCCTCCCCCTGTTACCCTGGATACCAGCAGTCTGATAACAGCGTCTAATATACCTGCTACCTGGTCCTCTGGTGGTCCCTTTTGCTTGGATCGACCACCAGAGGACACAGGCAGCTCAGTAATAAGTAGCACCAAACACCACTACACCCCCCCCCGTCACTTATTAACCCCTTATTAACCCCTGATCACCCCATATAGACTCCCTGATCACCCCCCTGTCATTGATCACCCCCTGTCATTGATTACCCCCTGTAAGGCTCCATTCAGACGTCCGTATGTTTTTTACGGATCCACGGATACATGGATCGGATCCGCAAAACACATATGGACGTCTGAATGGAGCCTTACAGGGGAGTGATCAATGACAGGGGGGTGATAACCCCATATACACTCCCTGATCACCCCCTGTCATTGATCACCCCCCTGTAAGGCTCCATTCAGACATTTTTTTTGGCCCAAGTTAGCGGAAATTTTATTTTTTTTTCTTACAAAGTCTCATATTCCACTAACTTGTGTCAAAAAATAAAATCTCACATGAACTCACCATACCGCTCACGGAATCCAAATGCGTAAAATTTTTTAGACATTTATATTCCAGACTTCTTCTCACGCTTTAGGGCCCCTAAAATACCAGGGCAGTATAAATACCCCACATATAACCCCATTTCGGAAAGTAGACACCCCAAGGTATTCGCTGAAGGGCATATTGAGTCCATGAAAGATTGAAAATTTTTTCCCAAGTTAGCGGAAAGGGAGACTTTGTGAGAAAAAAAAAAAAAAAAAATCAATTTCCACTAACTTGTGGCAAAAAAAAAAAAATTCTATGAACTCGCCATGCCCCTCATTGAATACCTTGGGGTGTCTTCTTTCCAAAATGGGGTCACATGTGGGGTATTTATACTGCCCTGGCATTTTAAGCGCCCTAAAGCGTGAGAAGAAGTCTGGGATCGAAATGTCTAAAAATGTCCTCCTAAAAGGAATGTGGGCCCCTTTGTGCATCTAGGCTGCAAAAAAGTGTCACACATCTGGTATCGCCGTACTCAGGAAAAGTTGGGGAATGTGTTTTGGGGTGTCATTTTACATATACCCATGCTGGGTGAGATAAACATCTCGGTCAAATGCCAACTTTGTATAAAAAATGGGAAAAGTTGTCTTTTGCCGAGGTAATTTTTTACACATTTTGATTTCAAACTACTTACCACACATTAGGGCCCCTAGAATACCAGGGCAGTATAACTACCCCACAAGTGACCCCATTTTGGAAAGAAGACACCCCAAGGTATTTCGTGATGGGCATAGTGAGTTCATGGAAGTTTTTATTTTTTGTCACAAGTTAGTGGAATATGAGACTTTGTAAGGAAAAAAAAAAATCATCATTTTCCGCTAACTTGTGACAAAAAATAAAAAATTCTAGGAACTCGCCATACCCCCTCACGGAATACCTTTGGGTGTCTTCTTTCCAAATTGGGGTCACTTGTGGGGTAGTTATACTGCCCTGGCATTCTAGGTGCCCTAATGTGTGGTAAGTAGTTTGAAATCAAAATGTGTAAAAAATGACCTGTGAAATCCTAAAGGTGCTCTTTAAAATGTGGGCCCCTTTGCCCACCTAGGCTGCAAAAAAGTGTTACACATGTGGTATTGCCGTACTCAGGAGAAGTTGGGCAATGGGTTTTGGGGTGTCATTTTACATATACCCATGCTGGGTGAGATAAATATCTTGGTCAAATGCCAACTTTGTATAAAAAAAATGTGAAATGTTGTCTTTTGCCAAGATATTTCTCTCACCCAGCATGGGTATATGTAAAATGACACCCCAAAACACATTGCCCAACTTCTCCTGAGTACGGCAATACCAGATGTGTGACACTTTTTTGCAGCCTAGGTGGGCAAAGGGGCCCACATTCCAAAGAGCACCTTTCGGATTTCACCGGACATTTTTTACAGATTTTGATTTCAAACTACTTTGCACGCATTTGGGCCCCTAAAATGCCAGGGCAGTATAACTACCCCACAAGTGACCTCATTTTGGAAAGAAGACACCCCAAGGTATTTTGTGATGGGCATAGTGAGTTCATGGAAGTTTTCATTTTTTGTCACAAGTTAGTGGAATATGAGACTTTGTAAAAAAAATCATTTTCCGCTAACTTGTGACAAAAAATAAAAAGTTCTATGAACTCACTATGCCCATCAGCGAATACCTTAGGGTGTCTACTTTCTGAAATGGGGTCATTTGTGGGGTGTTTGTACTGTCTGGGCATTGTAGAACCTCAGGAAACATGACAGGTGCTCAGAAAGTCAGAGCTGCTTCAAAAAGCGGAAATTCACTTTTTTGTACCATAGTTTGTAAACGCTATAACTTTTACCCAAACCATTTTTTTTTATCAAAGACATGTAGAACAATAAATTTAGAGAAAAATTTATATATGGATGTCGTTTTTTTTGCAAAATTTTACAACTGAAAGTGAAAAGTCATTTTTTTGCAAAAAATTGTTAAATTTTGATTAATAACAAAAAAAGTAAAAATGTCAGCAGCAATGAAATACCACCAAATGAAAGCTCTATTAGTGAGAAGAAAAGGAGGTAAAATTCATTTGGGTGGTAAGTTGCATGACTGAGCAATAAATGGTGAAAGTAGTGTAGTGCAGAAGTGTAAAGTGGCCTGGTCATTAAGGGTGCTTAAGCTAAGGGGGCTGAAGTGGTTAATGATCAATGAACGTCACTCAAATTTGAACTGTTGTTCCAGGAAATGTGAATACCAAAATATTCTCTGAGCATAAAAGTCAAGAAGGTGAAACTGTGACAGAGCATGAAGTAATGTCTCTACAGATGCCACAATGATGTACTAGCATTACACATGACTAAGAACAGGATTTAAAGAGGACCTTTCACTAGATTAAAAAAATCTAACTAAAGAGGACCTTTCACTAGATTAAAAAAATCTAAACTAACTATACAGACATGGAGAGTGGCGCCCAGGGATCCCCCTGCACTTACTATTATACCTGGGCGCCGCTCCGTTCGCCCAGTATAGGCTTCGGTATCTTCACATGTTAGGCTCCACCCAGTGGAACCTGCCGGCGTCTTTCTCCCATGCTGTAGCGCTGACCAATCGCAGCGCTCAGCTCATAGCCTGAGAGAAGAAAAAAACTCTCAGGCTAGGAGCTGAGCGCTGCGATTGGCCAGCGCTACAGCATGGGAGAAAGAGACCCCGGCAGGTTCCACTGGGTGGAGCCTAACATGTGAAGATACCGAAGCCTATACTGGGCGAACGGAGCGGCGCCCAGGTATAATAGTAAGTGCAGGGGGATCCCTGGGCGCCGCTCTCCATGTCTGTATAGTTAGTTTAGATTTTTTAATCTAGTGAAAGGTCCTCTTTAAACACCCCTTCAGCATCTTGCTCAAAAGCGAAACATTTTTTATCGATTCATGTCCTTTTTTTTTTTATAATGATTGATGATTATGTCATTTAACTTACAAATGTTCTTTATTTTCATTTCTTTATGAAATCACAGGAAATGTGGATGTCAAAATAATCTCTGAGCTTGAGTGAAAAGGGTATAACTGTGACTGAGCATGATGTACAGCAGACTGCAGATGTTACTGCAGATGCTCCATGTACCGATAATAAATAAAAGGGAACACTCAAAGTGAAAAGGAGTGCACTAACAGTTCAAGAGAACTGTAATAATGTGCACATCCATATAATGTAAAATCAATAAAGCAATTTTATTAAACTACAAAAACCATACACACTAATTAAAAAATTGTATACAATAAATCATTTACTGGTACGAGTAAGACCAGACACAAACACCCACTAAATGCAATATAAGGCTCGCTCTATATGAATGGACCTGAGTCAATGAAAAAACTCCCCACGCGTATCGCCGGTAAGGTCCAGCTTCCTCAGGTGTCAGGACCAGCCTGCAGGGAGAGTGTAGGCAGGTGACTGTTAGACTGAGTTCACATAACTGAAGTGTGAACTCAGCCTCACAGGTTAATGTTAGCATGAGGTATAATGTACTTAACTGTGCAGTGGCCCAAGATTCTACAATACAGTGAAATAATGGTCTCCTTTTAAATATAGATTGCTATAGAATGTGTTCTGTTACATGCTGATACAAGTAGTGGACCCATGACAGAGTGGAGAGCTTGTCAGCAGTAAGTTTGTGTTGACGACACTGTTTATTTTTCCCTTCTTCTGATACGTCAGAAGAATAACAACAAATAAACTGATTCCTGACTCTTGAGCATCCACCTTCACACGGTCAGTATTTGGTTTGTAATTGAGTGGCTCCAAAACAAAGACGGCATGTGATGGGAATATTTGCATGTCTTCTGTGTTTTGGACCCACTCCTGCTTTTGGCTTGTAAATCATGATCAAATCCTGATGCAAAATACTAACCATGTATTATAGGTTTCCTGCTTAATTTGCATGAGTTTTGGCTATTTGCCTCTGAAATCAGTTTCATTCAAATGGAAAAGAAGTCCTGCATTCGGTCAATATTTGGTCAGTGTTTTGCATCAGTATTTGATTAGTAATGGTAAGGCAAAAACTGGAGTGGGTCCAAAACAGAGATGACACGTGGTGGAAATATTTGCATGTGTACATAGAACCTCATCTATAAGTATGAGTATTGAATTCTTGCATTCTTGCAGCTCTGCATTAATTGCTTGGGTTAGTACTAAGATAGGATTAAGGGGCAGCTCTTGTAGTTATATGCTTGCTATGGAATGGATTAAAAGGCAGGCAGACAGCTGTAATATACAGGGAATCCCATTTGTGATATTACTAGAATAGGAAAAATGTTTAACATCAAATTATGAGGAAATTTAGGAATAATACAAAAGGAATTTTAACAGATATAGGAATATATTTATCCCTTGTGATTCAAGCCCGATTGTACCTTTATTAGAATTCGAATTTATCTTGCTTTGTTACATCTTAAAAATCTTAAACTTGCCCCAGTAAAGAATATTTTGAATGTAATCAGTTCCTCCACATATAGTTAAAATTTTGAGATAAGGAAAGTATAATTCAATATAGTTAAAACATTTAAATATTTATTCCAGACAGTATCAGCAGTGCAACAGAATTCAGAGAATTAACAATGTAGCTGGCAATCCCCTTTGTTATGGTCTGTGTGTTGTCCCGATGAGACTGTTAATTTTTTGAATAGATGTGTATCTTTCTTTCTCTGGCAAGGCAAGAAAGTGAGATTTTTTTCTGATGGTCTCTTTGAGGACATGGATACTGCTGGAGTAAAGGATATTGAAAAATGTGAAGGAAGGATTTTTTTTATTGATATAGAAGTTGATGTTTTCGTCACAGGATCCAGATTACAGCCATGTTTCCCTCCTCGCCCTTAAATTATTTGAAAAGCGCCTGGATCTAAGCTGGAAAAAGTTATTTTGTGAGCCTGATATTTCAGGATTCAGGGGTGTTAAAGTATAAGGGGTACTTCAATGTGTTTTATGTTTAACTCAGTGTAAGATACCACAATTCTGAATAAAGATTTTATAAGAGCAATGAAAAGTGTTGGTATATGTATAACAAAGCCTTGTGTTGAGATGTACAGGCTGATTTATTCTGTTGTTGTGCTTGTAGAAAAAGAAGAAGAGTATATTCTCATAAGCCACTGATTATAAATTCATGTGTTCTGTTTAATGATCGTGTTGAAGATGTGGCTCTGAAAAGGAGTTTAGAAAAATTTGTTTCCAGATTTGTGGATATCTAAGAAAACTGATTGTGAGTTATTGCCACTAAATTAATGGGGAAAAGCTGCTACCTGTGTTAAGTGAATTGGAAAAAAAAAACAGGACCTGGTCATAAAAGGTATTACTCCATGTAATGTGATAATTCTCATATTTCAGAAGTTAGCAGCTTTCACCTCATTGTTGATTTAAGACATGTGAAGATGCATACTCCGTCAGCAGCCTGTATGGTTGTGAAATTATTGTAAAGGGTTCTCATGTCTGATGTATTGAAAATTACTATCTCTCCATGCTCTAACATTTTAGTCTGTATTAAGATTTTTAACTTTGAAAGCGTGCAGTATTTGTTCACATAGCTGCCCATGGGATTTTACAGCGTTCCTGTGTATTTCTATCAGGTTTTGGCTCAAGTGTGAGAACCACTTAAGTGCAGAAATAAAGTTTTATAATATGTTGAAGATTTACTTGTTTCAAATGTTAGATGGAGCAGCTTATTTGGGTGTGGAAGGTTTTATCAAAAGGGTTAAAGCTATTCAGTTAGTGTCCATTGCATTCATTATCATTGAGGGGATGATGTATCGATCCTCGCTGCAGAGAGGAGAAAGAATAAGCCCCCACCTTTGGAATCCTCATTCATGTGTTTTGTCATCTGCGGTTACTGGAAGGGTTAAGCATATGAACTGTATACTGAAGTAAAAATTAACTAAATTAATTTAGGAAAATGCAATTGAATTATCTGCTAGTTACCGTACATTGTTAGTCATTTGTGCAATATTACTTAAACATATAGAATTTTCTACTTATTGAGTTATCAGGCAGATAAAGGCATGTACATTTTCTGAATGACAGTGTTTCATTTATAGAGATGGCTACCAAATTATTGCCGGACAGAAAAAAAAAATCGCATAAAATTGCCGACCTACAAGGAGCCTAAACTGTCACCAAAAGATTAGCACAAAAATCTTCGCATAGTAAACATAAATAAACTTTATTAACAATGTAAAAATACATACATGGTGGTAAAAGAGGCAGCACAAAGGTGGAACACAAAGGAGAGGAATAGGACCCAAGGAGGGTCTGGGAGGTCAGCACACCAGAAATCAGGGAAAAATATAATTGTACTCAGATGCTAGTCACCAAGAAACCTCAGGACAATAAGCCCCAAACACAAGAAAATGGAGGCAAATGTGAGGATGAACAAACTTGGTGATTTGAAAGGAAAAAGGTGAAGCATACCCTGAGTGGTGTGTCGATCTCTCAGCCACCTCCTGACCCAACGCCGTTTCGCCAGTGATCTGGCTTCTTCCGGGGATGTGAAACAATGGACAAACCCTCCCCAAATATACTGCCCACACAGGTGTGTGAAGGAATTAATTAAAAACTTTGGTAACACCTTAATCAGTAAACATGGAACTTTAAATCTAGTGGACCAATGAGCGATGTCAAGTGCCCAGAATAGGGGCGGAACAAGGCTGACACGGCGGTCACGTGACGGAGCACATGACCGCGACGTCAGGGCAACATAGGAAATGCCATCAATCCAGGCCAGTCTGCAGCCAATAAAAACATGCCGGGGGAGGAGACGGCAAAGCAGGAGCTCCACGTGACGAAACCACATGACCGCGCCATCACAAACCCGACCTAACCACGCCCCACCGGGGGCGGGATGGGTGTGATGCGGCGGTCACGCGATGAGGCACATGACACGACGGCCACCGCCTCCCCCTCAGCCAGGCAGCTAATCGGCTTGCAGAGAGGCAGAGGGGGCAGGGTAATCATGACGCTGTATCACATACAAGTGGCCAAAACCTCATTCAGATAATTTTTGTAAGTAATAAATACAAAGAGGTACATCCGATCAGACAAATAGGAATAAGAAAATTAATAAACAAGGATCAAGATCACGATTTTCGCACATCAGGCTAAAGGGTGAAAAAATAAATACATAATTACATAAAACAGAGCCTGGAAACTATAGGCCGGTAAGTTTAACATCTGTTGTGGGTAAACTGTTTGAAGGTTTTCTGAGAGATGCTATCTTAGAACATCTTAACGGAAATAAGCAAATAACGCCATATCAGCATGGCTTCGTGAGGGATCGGTCATGTCAAACTAATTTAATCAGTTTCTATTAGGAGGTAAGTTCTAGACTTGACAGCGGCGAATCAATGGATGTCGTGTATCTAGACTTCTCCAAAGCATTTGACACTGTACCACATAAAAGGTTAGTATATAAAATGAGAATGCTCGGACTGGGAGAAAACGTCTGTATGTGGGTAAGTAACTGGCTCAATGATAGAAAACAGAGGGTGGTTATTAACGGTACATACTCAGATTGGGTCACTGTCACTAGTGGAGTACCTCAGGGGTCAGTATTGGGCCCTTTTCTCTTCAATATATTTATTAATGATCTTGTAGAAGGCTTGCATAGTAAAATATCAATTTTCGCAGATGACACTAAACTGTGTAAAGTAATTAACACTGAAAAGGACAGTATACTACTACAGAGGGATCTGGATAGATTGGAGGCTTGGGCAGATACGTGGCAGATGAGGTTTAACACTGACAAATGTAAGGTTATGCACATGGGAAGAAATAATGCAAGTCACCCGTACATACTAAATGGTAAAATACTCGGTAATACTGACATGGAAAAGGATCTAGGAATTTTAATAAACAGCAAACTAAGCTGCAAAAAACAGTGTCAGGCAGCTGCTGCCAAGGCCAATAAGATAATGGGTTGCATCAGAAGGGGCATAGATGCCCGTGATGAGAACATATTCCTACTACTTTACAAATCATTAGTTAGACCACACATGGAGTACTGTGTACAGTTCTGGGCTCCAGTGAACAAGGCAGACATAGCAGAGCCGGAGAGGGTCCAGAGGAGGGCAACTAAAGTAATAACTGGAATGGGGCAACTACAGTACCCTGAAAGATTATCAAAATTAGGGTTATTCACGTTAGAAAAAAGACGACTGAGGGGAGATCTAATTACTATGTATAAATATATCAGGGGTCAGTACAGAGATCTATCCCATCATCTATTTATCCCCAGGACTGTAACTGTGACGAGGGGACATCCTCTGCGTCTGGAGGAAAGAAGGTTTGTACACAAACATAGAAAAGGATTCTTTACGGTAAGAGCAGTGAGACTATGGAACTCTCTGCCTGAGGAGGTGGTGATGGTGAGTACAATAAAGGAATTCAAGAGGGGCCTGGATGTATTTCTAGAGTGTAATAATATTACAGGCTATAGCTACTAGAGAGGGGTCGTTGATCCAGGGAGTTATTCTGATTGCCTGATTGGAGTCGGGAAGGAATTTTTAATCCCCTAAAGTGAGGAAAATTGGCTTCTACCTCACAGGGTTTTTTTGCCTTCCTCTGGATCAACTTGCAGGATAACAGGCCGAACTGGATGGACAAATGTCTTTTTTCGGCCTTATGTACTATGTTACTATGTTACATAAATAAATAAATAAATAAATAAATAAATAAAGACAGCCGGGTGGCAGTGCAGGATTGCACTAATAACATATATACAATATTATTCCATCACAGTGTATTTGTGAAGACAATACATAAATAAATAATGACAATTAGTGCCAATGCTTAATCAGAGGCACTATAAAGTGCAACGTGCAAGAACATATGTATAGAGGACTGTTATATATTGTCAGATTGACAACATATAAGTCCAAGCGCTTCGCGTAGTGTGTATAGGACATCTGCACATGATATAGTGCTGAATATAAGATTTGCCTAACATGTAGGGTTATAAAGAGCGAAGGAGGAACAAGGGGAGGGGAGTGAGGAAGTGAGGGAGTGCATAGACAGGGGACAAGATGCAAGAGAAAAAGCGGTCAAATACATAATCCTGTATGAGGAAAATATGTGCAACAGAAAAATATAAATTATTTTAGGCTGCCACGAATATTTTGTAATCACATAGTCAGGTGAGATCGTGGTATTGCTTGATCCAGGATAGTTAATAAAGAGCAAAAAACACGAAAGAAGGAAAAAGAATGTTTTCCAAGAGGGTCGGATGCAGTCACACTTCCACTGATATGGTCCACAGCTCCGAGAAATGTCGTAGTTGGTACTAAATATCAAATGAAGAAAACACAACAGATTAAGAACAGGGAAATAAAGGGAAAAATAACAAATTAAAAACAAGGGACCCAGGATGCGCAGAGGAACCTCAAGAAGACTCAATTAATGCATATATGAACACATCTATTAGAGAAAAGGGGCAAAGGACATGTCCTCGTTCAGTCCCCTGGGTGTCACAACTCGTGGATCCAACGTACTTCCTTTTGTGCCAAGATCTTTTTCCAGTTGCCGCCACGTCAATAGTATACACCCTATCAATCCCACGAATTCTAAACAGAGTGCTATCACAGTCGTGAAACAATTTAAAGTGTTTTGGAATGGTTTTTAACACAGTGATATCTTTTTCATCCTTGGCCGCCTCAATACCCAGGATGTGTTCACGTGTCCTTCTCTTGAGTTCTCTGGAGGTCAGCCCAACATAGATACGTTGGCATGGACAGATCCCCAAATATATTACACCAGATGTATTACACGTAATGGTATGTGTAACTGTTTGGTATTCATAAGTGGGTTACAAAAGGTGGAGACTCTGTTAATGTTAGAACATGCCACACACTTCCCACATGGGGAACATCCCCATTTTGTACCTTTTGAATGAGGATTCAGTTTAGTCTGGTGGCCTGGATGGTAGCTATTCACCAGTAGATCTTTTAGGTTTTCTGTACGTCTATATGTAATAGACGGACAGGTGGGTAATATTTTTGCCAAAATGGGGTCCAGTTGTAATATCTCCCAATGTTTTGCCAGTATGTTCCGAATTGATTTCCACTGTGGATTATAGGAAGTGATGAATAGTACCTTATCAGTTTGATTGTGTCGTTTGCGACTGTATACCAGTAGTGGGTCTCTGTGCTTGTTTGGCTTTTTGATGGCATTGTGTAATATTCGCTTCTGAGTAGCCGCGTTCCAGAAACCGTTGGTGCAGGTCCCGGGACTGTCTAATGAATGCTTCGTCCGTTGAACAGATCCTCCTAGCTCTCAGGAATTGGCCATATGGGAGGCTCTGGATGAGGCTGTGTGGGTGACAAGAGTCTGCATGTAAAAGCGAGTTGGTAGATGTCGCCTTACGGAAAAAATCAGTGGATATCTTCCTAGACTCATCCACCGTGATATGTACGTCAAGAAAATCGAGATGGGTCTTGTTGATCCTGGACATCAGTGTGATGTTCCGGTTGTTTCGATTGAGTGATTCCACCAACTCGGCGAATCCCGACTGTGGGCCCTGCCACACGACGAAAATATCGTCGATGTAGCGGGCCCACATATGGACACAATTATATTTTTTCCTGATTTCTGGTGTGCTGACCTCCCAGACCCTCCTTGGGTCCTATTCCTCTCCTTTGTGTTCCACCTTTGTGCTGCCTCTTTTACCACCATGTATGTATTTTTACATTGTTAATAAAGTTTATTTCTGTTTACTATGTGAAGATTTTTGTGCTAATTTTTTGGTGACACATTTATAGAGATGGCCAGTTCGCAGTGTTCGGCCGCGAACACATGCGATCTGCCATCTTAACTGACAAGTCAGACGAGGCACAGGTAAGTCCTTACCTGTGCCTGTGCGCGAGCCGGTCTGAAATGAAATGCGGTCTCTGGGAGCAGGCAGTTCCGAGAACAGCCTCCGGGGGCCATTCTCAGAACTGCCTGCTCCCGGAGACCGCATTTAATTTCAGACCGGCTCGCGCACAGGCACAGGTAAGGACTTACCTGTGCCTCGTCGGACTTGTCAGTTAAGATGGCAGATCGCATGTGTTCGCGGGCGAACACTGCGAACTGGCCATCACTGTTCATTTACCCTAGATTGTACAGCAAGATTAATGGGTTTCCCAAAATTTAAAAGGAGATTTAGGATCTTTAATAGTACAATAGTATGATGCTTCATATGGCAAAGGATTGCATAGACCCTAATGAGATGTTTTATTAATCTGAATTTGTTATAAAGGTTTGGGATTGAAATCGGGAAGATAATTTTATAGTGTTGGGAGTACAAAGGGTTACAAAAAATAGATAAATGTGTTAAATTGTTACTAATCAAAGAAAATTGCTAAAGCATTGTTATTATGATAAGGACCACACTATTTTTCTATTGTAGCATCAAGAGTGGATAGCCGCCCTTCTGCAGATATAGTCCTGGACTTAAAAGCCATTGATTGGAACTTAGACAACATGATAGGAGGAGAGGACTTTTCATGTTGAAGAATAAAGCAAGATCAATTCAGGAAATTCTGAAAATAAGGATAATATTACAGACTGTTTTATGAAGGACTGTCATTGACTGTGTTTATATGTAATTGATTGCTGCTATTCATTGTTATTGCATCTTTGTTGTTTTAACACTTATGTAGGGTAATGTTTATCTTTAATCAGTTATACATGGGGTTAGTTTATGATAATTTGTAGATTAGGACTCAGAGTGATGAAAATGTCAGATTTATTTAGAGGACAGGAACATTTTAAAGATATTTGCAGTCTTATGTGGTAAGTAGTAATTTCATTTTATGTGCTTCTGTGGCATTGCCAAGTCCCTTTCTGATACAACTTTTTAGCTGATTATATTGGTTGTGTATATTCTGGTAAATGTTAATATCTACTCATCACCCCAAAAATAGAATACACAGCATATAGTATAATAAATATTTTTATTGATCAAATATCCAATATACTTAAAACCTGGTGATGGCAGCATGCATACACAGGAATAAAGAAAAACAGGACCACAGATAAAGTGTCATATGCCAAAATACAAGACCCGTAGATGAAAAGTATTTATATTCAATTTCCTTCAAGATCATCCAATAAAGGAGGAAAGAGGGACAAACGAATAATCTCAATTGCCAAGTGCAACCTCCTTCAGTGAAAGAATGCAAGTCAAAGGAAATTTACCTACCAGATTACAAATAAAGTGCTTAGTGCAATATAATACATACAAAATTCATCACAGAGGACATAATGTAGAAAATAATACCGACCAATGCAGTCTTGACCCCGACTCACAATCGCTTCCTCAGGGGATAAGTGTGTAATGCGCTATTTATCCTTATATACCCTACTAATTAACAAAATTCTAAAACAAGTGTGGAAATACCTTAAGGGATATATCGGCACATGTGCGTGGAGGATGCACATAGCGTGCGTTCCACACTGGAACACACAACATCACACCCTGTTTATGGTAGAGGGCCACCCACTGACCTTAACGATCTCCTCAAAAATTACCACCTAGCTAAATATTGCAAGGAAGGAGAAAAGACCTAGAATAAATAATAAAATGTAAAAAGATAGAGAGAGGTGTACATATAAGATCATCAGTAGAAGAAGCCAGATCGGAGCCGCTATCCACATTGGAATGCATATCCTCAAACCAGATATCCGGCATACGTTTCACTGTGGAAAGCAGATCATGATCTGTTACCTCCGGATGTACAATTGCGCTCCAAGCTGGAATTCATCACTCGCTACAACATAGCAATATCTACAGCCATACCCTGACCATCAATGTTAGCTATATTTAAGTAAAGAACAAATAGTGATATTTGAAATACCCCCATAATTGTGACCCTTAATAATGCCATGATTATTAGAGTAGAAAAAATGAAAAATACCATGATGATAATGTAAAATGTGTGGGGATTCACTCTGGTAGACAGGATAAGCGGACGCAGTATAGAGGCACCAACCAGTTCTTAAATCAAACAGTTCAGTGTTTATTCACACTCTTGGCAAGTTCATAAACAAAAAGTCACATTCAACACAAAAACTTATACGAAGATGTCGGGCGGCACTGCGTTACACTATGGGTGCTCGCTCAGCGGGTGTCATCCCAGATAAACCGATGAGGAAAAAAACGGCACTCCAATGAATTGCTGAATGGTTCTTTTATTGGTCACTCATGAATACAGTGACGCGTGTTTCGGCACGTACATGTGCCTTTGTCGAACAGTGAGTGTACAGCTGATTACAAAAAGGCAAATGACCAGGGATTTAAATAGTCCGCCCTGAGTCACATGACCTAAGCATCACGTTGCAGGGAAACAGTGATTAGCACCAAAACAAGTGAAAAAAAACATATACATAGTTACTATAAGGATTCTGTGGTTCCTCTTAGAAGTCGAGTTGTAGAAGTTATTCAGTTGCACTGTGAAAAGTTAAAGGGACTCTGTCACCACTTTCTAACCCCCCCTTTTAAAAGTATTGTTATCTCCATGGCGCCCCTGTGATTACAAAGGTGTTGTTAGAAGATAAATTCGCCGTCTCCTTTTGATAAAAAGAGCTTTTATCTAACCTGTCAATCTTGTGGATAAGGTGCCCAGGGCGTTTCTGTTGGTCTCAAGCTGCCGCCCGCCGCCGCCGCCGTTGGTGCCCAGCTCCTCCCCTGATCCTTTCAGCGCCGCCTGAATGTAATGAAATACGCCTCCGGCTCTCGCTCAGTGCCCCCTCCTCCTTTTCAAAGATCCCGCGCGTGCGCACAGGCCTGTGCCTGATGCGCCCGTGCGGACATTTAGAATCAGCCTCATCAGACGAGCACTGCAGCCAGCCACTCAGAGCCTGCCAAGCGCTGTATGGAGCCGCACGTCTGCCCACAGCTGATTTCAAAGACCCACAGAGGACTATATTATATCCCCCTTTTCTCCACTCCATATTTGTGCGCACGCGCGGGATCTTTGAAAAGGAGGAGGGGGCACTGAGTGAGAGCCGGAGGCGTATTTCATTACATTCAGGCGGCGCTGAAAGGATCAGGGGAGGAGCTGGGCACCAACGGCGGCAGCGGCGGGCGGCAGCTTGAGACCAACAGAAACGCCCTGGGCACCTTATCAAGAAGATTGACAGGTTAGATAAAAGCTCTTTTTATCAAAAGGAGACGGCGAATTTATCTTCTAACAACACCTTTGTAATCACAGGGGCGCCATGGAGATAACAATACTTTTAAAAGGGGGGGTTAGAAAGTGGTGACAGAGTCCCTTTAAACATATATGATAAGGCAAGAGAAGATATCCAATTATTCTGAAAAATTCAATACACAAAAGAGAATTAATCATAAAAAGCTTGTCACAGCATAATCCCGATTTAACCCCTTTGGTGTCAGTGTCTGCAGGCGGTGAATCCAATATGCCTCTCGTTTGAGTAGCATTTCAGCTCTATTTCCCCCACGTCTGGGCAATATGACCTAATTATTTGGAAGCGGAGTTGCGAGACATTCTGTCCCAATTGATTGAAATGATATGGGATGGGTGACAATACATTTTTGTTACATATAGTAGACTTGTGCTTGCCAAAGCGGTCCTTCATACGCATGGTGGTTTCCCCTACGTACAAAGTCTGCAGGGGCATTTTAATAGATACACAATGAATGTGCTATTACAAGTGAAGTGTCCTTTCACTGGGATCTGCTCACCGGTATGTGGATGTGAAATATGCGGTCCTTTAATAACACTGGAACAATGAATACAATTGAGGCAGGGAAAGGTGCCTTTTTTACTGAAGAAAGAATCATTTGTTTCAGGCTCCTTTTATTCGTGCCAATATCAGCTCTTATGACCCTGTCTCCTATATTACCTGCCCGTTTATGACACAACATTGGAAGATTTTGGAATTCTGTCACCTGCGGGTGGGATTTTGTGACTATGCTCCAGTGCTTATTAATAATGGACCTCACACGATTAATCCACGGGTGGTATCTCACAATGAAAGGAAGTCTTTTCTGTCGGGATTTCACACTGCCTGTAGAAGATGTTTCACTTTTCATTCTTTGCTGCTGTAACAATTCTTCAGGGTACCCTATCTGTCTTAATCTGTCAGTCATCTCATCTAAACGAACCCTGCGAATGGATGGATCACTCACAATTCTGTTGACCCTTTGGAATTGAAAAAAAGGCAGGGATTTTTTTATGGCGGGTGGTTGCTTTCCTACCTAAGCAAACTATTACGGTCCGTGCTCTTAGTAAAGAGATCCGTCATACATTTGCCATCAGCACCCTTAATGACCCAGGTATCTAAAAAGGATATCTTATCATGATCCCAATGTAAAGTAAATTTCAATTCAGGTCGTACTCCATTGATGAAGGCAGTAAAATCTAATAGGGTCTCAATGCCGCCCCGCCACACGCAAAACACATCATCAATAAAGCGTTAAAAAAAAATGCAATTTTGCTGATAAACCAAATTAGAGTATATGTGGTCCTGTTCAAATTGCGCCATATAGCAATTTGCGTATGGCGGTGCGGCATTGGATCCCATCGCGGTCCCGCACCGCTGTTGATAATACGTGTCCTGAAAAATAAAATAATTACGTTCCAGGACAATGGTCAGGAGGGCAAGAAAAAAATACTTTTGACCTTGTGAATATTCGCTATTACCTAACAGGGCTTTAACAGCAGATGAGCCCCTGGTGTGCGTGATGGAAGTGTACAAACTGCACACATCAAAAGTCACTAGGATGCAACCCTCATCAATGTGTACTTTACAGAGTTCTTCTAAGAAGTGCTGTGTGTCCCTGAGGTAAGATCGAGCTTTCTGTGTGAGTGGGATCAAAACTTTTTCCAGTAATATGGCCGGTGGAGAAAGTATAGAATCAGATGCAGCAACTAAGGGTCGCCCAGGTGGGCGATCCACAGATTTGTGCACCTTAGGTAAAGTGCAAAGCACAGGAGCAATAGGATATTGTTTTATTAAGAACTCACCAAGTTTCTTATTTATAATGGCTTTCTCCTGGCTTTCCTGTATAAGAGTCTGCAATTCATGTTTTATATCAAAGACTGGATCCCTCGGTAAAACCTCATATGTGTTACCATCTGATAACTGACCTAAAATTTCACTCACATAATACTCTTTATCTAATACCACCAGGGCTACCCCCTTATCAGCAGGTTTAAAAATCAGCGTGTCATCATTAGTGATGAGCAGCAGGGGTCATATTCGAATTCGCTGAATATTTGCAAATTCGAACATTCGTTATATTCCACGATTTTTTTTACTCAAAAAATCGTCAAGGTAATGATCGTGTAATATGCAAATTTTCGTATTCAAATTTTTATTGCGAATTTTTCAACTTTTAGACAAAGAATATTATAGCACTATATTAGCTAAATGGCTCTATATTCGTTTTTTTGTGAATATTTTCGAATATTCGATATATATTGCTAAAACTTCATTTTTTCAAATATTCGTAATATTCTAAAACAAGAATATATAGCAATATAGCGAATATTCGAAAAAAAAACGAATATAGAGCAATTTAGCTAATATAGTGCTATAATCTTCTTTGTCTAATAGTTGTAATATTTTTCTCATCTGAAGTTCAGATTGGAAAAAAATTAAAAAAAATGATTATAGCACTATATTAGCTAAATTGCTCTATATTCGTTTTTTTTCGAATATTCGCTATATTGCTAAAACAAGAATATATAGCAACATAGCGAATATTAGAAAAAAAAAGAATATAGAGCAAAATTCGCAAACAACACTACTCCTAAAGTCAAGTATATTGCAGCCTTCTTATTGGCCCACAAGCTAGAAGCAGGGAGGGATCATGTGTACTGATAAAAAAAATAATAATATTGTATATTCGAAATTACGAATATATATCACTATATTCGAAATATTCGCAAATTTTCGAAGTACCTATATTCGCGATAAAAATTTGAAATTCGAATATTCGTGATCAACACTAGTCATCATCCAGTAAACGGTTAACAGTTTGTCTTTATAATGCAGAGAGGTTATGATGTAGATGAAATTGGCCCCCTTTAAACTGCAACAATAATTTCTGTCCCTTTTTACTAAATTGATGTAAGTTTCAACAGGATGTTCAGTTTTGGGGGGCATATAATGACTTTTTAATCGCAAACCAAATTGTTGTAAAGATAACAAATCATCAGTTCCCTGAGAGAGATTAATGTCCTGTGATGAGGACTCTTCACTCTAGGAAAAATGGGCTTTCAACCGCATCGAGCGAAAGAAACGCTGAAGGTCCATATCCAAATCGAAGGTATCAAGGGTTGCGGTCGGGCTGAAGGACAGTCCCTTCTGCAATACTTGTATTTGTGCCGGCTCAGATTTTTAGATGACAGATTTAAAACAAGCGAGTCAGATGTACCTGAGAGCGGGTTAGTCACGGAGCGTCTGCCTCCCCGATGATGTGGACGGCCTGCCCTCCCCTCCTTGTATTGGCCTTCTTGGACGACGACGTCTTCCTAAAAAAGAGGTCTGCTGGCCAGTGGTAGAATCGCTCACAGAGCCTGATGACATATTTCCTGCCCTGCGGCCAGGGCGTCTGGTATTTTGAATAGCGGTACCTGATTTGTCCTGCCATCGATATACGCGGTTTGTCAGATAATCTTCTGAGTCCCGAATGTATTTTACTCTTTTAGTAGCCTGGATTTGGATTTTCAAATCTGCACACTGTTTGTCAATCTTTGCCTTTAATGTTTGCAGTTCCTCTAATTGCAAACAGTCCTTCAGCTGATTCTCAATGGATGTAATGCTCTGTTTGCAGTCCATGATAGCTTTAGATAAATAATCCACGGTCAAAGTGATTAAGCCCAAAGAGCATTTGTTTAATATATTAGCAAAATGGGTACAATAGTCCACATTGTCACAGAACAAAGTCGGCCTAAGATTCACACGCAAACCACGCGGTATGTGTTGTGCGCTATAGTATTCTGTGAGAGTAGCCGCGTGTAACTCCAGGGAAATGAGAAATTTTGACTCTTTCTCCAAATCCCGACTTCTAAATTCACTAGAGGGAATCTTCAAAAATTCCACTGACGAATCAATCTGTGCCACTATTTGACAAGCTTGTTCCTCGTTATAGCTGAAGGTACTTATCTGTGTAATGTTGTCTGCTCTCACTCTACGCGTGCACGCTCCAAGAAAACCTCAGATGCTTATACGAAGATGTCGGGCGGCACTGCATTACACTATGGGTGCTCGGTCAGCGGGTGTCATCCCAGATAAACCGATGAGGAAAAAACCGTCACTCCAATAAATTGCTGAATGGTTCTGCTTCCAAATGATTGAAGAGGTCATATTGCCCAGACGTGGGGGAAATAGAGCTGAAATGCTACTCAAACTAGAGGCTTATTGGATTCACCGCCTGCAGACACTGACACCCAAGGGGTTAAATCGGGATTATGCTGTGACAAGCTTTTTATGATTAATTCTCTTTTGTGTATTGAATTTTTCAGGATAATTGGATATCTTCTCTTGCCTTATCATATATGTTTAACTTTTCACAGTGCAACTGAAAAACTTCTACAACTCGACTTCTAAGAGGAACCACAGAATCCTTATAGTAACTATGTATATGTTTTTTTCACTTGTTTTGTTACTAATCACTGCTTCCCTGGCAACGTGACGCTTAGGTCATGTGACTCAGGGCGGGCTTTTTTAATCCCTGTTCATTAGCCTTTTTGTAATCAGCTGTACACTCACTGTTCGACAAAGGCACATGTACGTGCCAAAACGCTCGTCACTGAATTCATGAGTGACCAATAAAAGAACCATTCAGCAATTCATTGGAGTGCCGGATTTTTCCTCATCGATTCAATACGAAAAGTCACCTTGTGGGTTTGGTGTTAATTAACACCCTGCTGGCAGTTCTGCCTCAAAGAGTCCATGAAGAAGCTTTAGGCGGCCTGTTTCCCCTCACACGAGTCTCAGCCCTCCAAGCCCGACACAAGCCTCAGATCCCAATACAGAGATCTTTTCTGCTGAACCCATCTGTCTTTTAAAGGGAGCTAGGTGTTGCCAAAACCCGGACCGGCACAGAGATCCAGTCTGGTGTTTGACCCCACCTGGCCGCTAATCAGTGCAGTAGCACACACTGGGAGGAAAATACCTGCCTCATCATACAACTCCCTATACTGTGTCACAAATGCCAATCATACACATGTACCACATGATTACTCCCATCTGTGAACCTTATGATAGAATAAATGATACCATGATAATATTTAAATATCAAATAAAATGAAATAATTAATTGATGAATCAAATACAGTGGATATAAAAAGTCTACACACCCCTATTAAAATGTCAGGTTTCTGTGCTGTAAAAAAATGAGACAAAGAAGATAAATCATGTCAGAACTTTTTCCACCTTTAATGTGACCTATAAACTGTACAACTCAATTGAAAAACAAATTGAAATCTTTTAGGTAGAGGGAAGAAAAAATCTAAAAATAAAATAATATGGTTGCATAAGTGTGCACACCCTTAAACTAATACTTTGTTGAGGCACCTTTTGATTTTATTACAGCACTCAGTCTTTTGGGGTATGAGTCTATCAGCATAGCACATTTTGACTTGGCAAGATTTGCCCACTCTTCTTTGCAAAAACACTAAAAGGGCATCTCCAGTGCACAGTCCATCTTCTTCTGGTGAAGCCATTCCTTTGTTGATTTGGATGTATGCTTTGGGTCGTTGTCATGCTGAAAGATGAAGTTCCTCTTCATGTTCAGCTATTTAGCAGAAGCCTGAAGGTTTTGTGCCAATATTGACTGGTATTTGGAACTGCTCATAATTCCCTCTATCTTAACTAAGGCCCCAGTTCCAGCTGAAGAAAAACAGCCCCAAAGTAGTATGCTGCCACCACCATGCTTCACTGTGGGGATGGTGTTCTTTTGGTGATATGCAGTGTTGTTTTGGCGCCAAACATATCTTTTGGAATTATGGCCAAAAAGTTCAACCTTGGTTTTATCAGAACATAACACCTTTTCTTACATGCTTTTGGGAGACTTCAGATGTGTTTTTGCAAAATGTAGCCTGGCTTGGATGTTTTTCTTTGTAAGAAAAGGCTTTCGCCTTGCCACTCTACCCCATAGCCCAGACATATGAAGAATACGGGAGATTGTTGTCACATGTACCACACAGCCAGTACTTGCCAGATATTCCTGCTGCTCCTTTAATGTTGCTGTACGCCTCTTGGTAGCCTCTCAGACAGGTTTTCTTCTCATCTTTTCATCAATTTTGGAGGGACGTCCAGTTCTTGGTAATGTCACTGTTGTGCCATTTTCTCCACTTGATGATGACTGTTTTTACTGTGTTCCATGGTATATTTAAATTCTTTTGTACCCTTCTCCTGACTGACACCTTTTAACAATGAGATTTGGAAGCTCTCTGTGGACCATGGCTTTTGCTGTGGGATGTGACAAAGAGAATTTCAGGAAAGACCAACTAGAGCAGCTGAACTTTATTTGGGGTCAATCAGAGGCACTTTAAATGATGGCAGGTGTATGCTGACTCCTATTTAACATGATTTTAAATGTGATTGCTTAGTTCTGAACACAGCTACATCCCAAGTTATAATAGGGTTTGCACACTTATGCAACTACATTATTTTATTTTTTTCAGTTTTCTTCCCTCCACCGTAAAGATTTCAGTTTGTTTTTCAATTGAGAGGTACAGTTTATAGGTCACATTAAAGGTGGAAAAAGTTCTGAAATGATTTATCTTTGTCTAATTTTTTTACAGCACAGAAACCTGACATTTTAACAGGGGTGTGTAGACTTTTTATGTCCACTGTACATACAGTACAGACCAAAAGTTTGGACACACCTTCTCATTCAAAGAGTTTTCTTTATTTTCATGACTATGAAGGCATCAAAACTATGAATTAACACATGTGGAATTATATACATAACAAACAAGTGTGAAACAACTGAAAATATGTCATATTCTAGGTTCTTCAAAGTAGCCACCTTTTGCTTTGATTACTGCTTTGCACACTCTTGGCATTCTCTTGATGAGCTTCAAGAGGTAGTCCCCTGAAATGGTCTTCCAACAGTCTTGAAGGAGTTCCCAGAGATGCTTAGCACTTGTTGGCCCTTTCGCCTTCACTCTGCGGTCCAGCTCACCCCAAACCATCTCGATTGGGTTCAGGTCCGGTGACTGTGGAGGCCAGGTCATCTGGCGCAGCACCCCATCACTCTCCTTCATGGTCAAATAGCCCTTACTTTCAAAGTTTTCCCAATTTTTCGGTTGACTGACTGACCTTCATTTCTTAAAGTAATGATGGCCACTTGTTTTTCTTTACTTAGCTGCTTTTTTCTTGCCATAATACAAATTCTAACAGTCTATTCAGTAGGACTATCAGCTGTGTATCCACCTGACTTCTCCTCAACGCCACTGATGGTCCCAACCCCATTTATAAGGCAACAAATCCCACTTATTAAACCTGACAGGGCACACCTGTGAAGTGAAAACCATTTCAGGGGACTAGCTCTTGAAGCTCATCAAGAGAATACCATGAGTGTGCAAAGCAGTAATCAAAGCAAAAGGTGGCTACTTTGAAGAACCTAGAATATGACATATTTTCAGTTGTTTCACACTTGTTTGTTATGTATATAATTCCACATGTGTTAATTCATAGTTTTGATGCCTTCATAGTCATGAAAATAAAGAAAACTCTTTGAATGAGAAGGTGTGTCCAAACTTTTGGTCTGTACTGTATACAAAGCCATATTCCACATGATTTCTCCTATGATTCATTAAATACCATAATTACACTTAAATTAAAGAGGTTGGCCACCTTATGCATAAAAAAAAAAAATGGCCCCAGATAATAACTAAAGCCAAGAGATATTAGTATAATGATAGATATACTGTGTATGTATAATTTTTCTAATGTGTTCAGCATAGTATGCTCCCATAGATGAGAGGCTGTGTGGGCAGAGCAGCTGCAAAGTGAAAGTAAAAATCCCAGCATGCATCACAGCAAGCATCTTCAGAGGAGTGGTCACATGACATCCCTGGCCAACTGTGATACCATAGTAACAACAGCACCTCAGGTGTCATTTCATCAAGTCAGCATCTGTCTGTCTATTTATCTATCTTCTATCTATTTCATATCTATCTATCTATCTATCTATCTATCTATCTATCTATCTATCTAATATCTATCTAATATCTATCTATCTATCTATCTATCTATCTATCTATCTATCTAATATCCATCTATCTATCTATCTATCTCATAGCTATCAATTACATTTTTGGGATACTGTCTTATGTATGGGCTCTTTTTTATTTTTTGAACAATTGTCTTATGTAGGGTCTCATTTTTTGCAGGATGAGATGGCAGTTTAATGGGAACTATTTTGGGGGGCATACGCCTTTTTGATAGCTTGGTATTACACTTTTGTGATGTAAGATGACAAAAAATGGCTTATTTTACACCGTTTTCATATTTTTTTTTTTTACAGTGTTCACCTGAGGGGTTAGGTCATGTGATATTTTTATAGAGCCGGATCTTACGGACGCGGCGATTCCTAATATGTTTTTTTTTGTTTTGCTTTTACTTTGAAACAATAATAGCATTTTATAAAAAATAAAAAATAAAGTTTTAGTGTGTCCATATTTTATTTATTTTTTGGGCGATTGTCTCATGTAGGGCTCATTTTTTTGCAGGATGTGGTGACTGTTTGATTGGTACCATTTTGGCGTACATACGACTTTTTTGATCACTTTTATTACCTTTTTTGGAAGTGAGGTGGGCAAACTTTTTATTTCATCATAGTCTTTTTTATTTTTTATGGCATTCTGGGAAAGTAACATGACCCTTTCATAGATCAGGTCGTTACGGACGCGGTGATATCAAACGTGTAGTGTATTTAATTTTTTTATAATCGGTGATAAATGTGCGGCTATAAGAAGAATTAAATTTTATTTTTTTTGACCCAGACCCACTTGGTTCTTGTAGATCCAGTGGGTCTGATGCCTATATAATACATTATATAGTGTACTGTAGTGTACTGTGACCAGCTTAGCTATACCATGCTTAGCTATACCATGGCAAGCCGAAAGCCTGTGAAGGCGTCAGGTTGCCATGGTAACCATCAGCGGCTGCCATAACAGAGCAGCCGCTGATGGGTGAGGGAGGGAGGGAGCTCCCTCTGTGATCTTGTCAAGTATTGGGCGGCTGCAAATGCACAGCAGCACCCGAAGGGAGAGGGAGGGAGCTCCCTCACTGTTAACCCCTTTCATATCGCGGTCCCTATGGACCGCGGCATGGAAGGGGTTAAACGGCTCAGCCATCCTGAAAATTAGAGCGGGAGAGGAGGGGGAGGATTGGGGAATTGCCCCCTAAGTAAATAAAATAAGGGGGCACATTGAGGGCTGCAGGGGGGAGGATCGGGGAATCACGTGTAGAACTGGTGCAAAGATTTTGGCCACCCTAGGTAAAAGCTAATTTTGCCGCCCCCCTTGATTCCACCTATTGACAACGCCATTTGACCCGCCCCTTTTTTGTCGGCCACCTATTTATACAGACTGTACCCTTCATTGTGGTAAGGCCACGTTTTCTCCCTCCAGCTACATACCATGTCATCCACAGATCCCCATCAGTGTCATCCACAGATCCCCCATAAATGTCATCCACAGATCCCCCATAAATGTCATCCACAGATCCCCCATAAATGTCATCCACAGATCCCCTATAAGTGTCATCCACAGATCCCCCATAAGTGTCATCCACCACAGATCCCCCTAAGCAGGGGCGTACATAGAAATCATTGGGCCCCATAGCAAGCATTTAGATTGGGCCCCCATGCCCGTTCCTAGTCTCCCCCACTATGCACCCTGGCTCCTCTCCCTACCCTCCCTAACTTCTCGACCTGCCCCATCTCATGCAGCAGTATTTTGTTCTACAAAATGGCAGTACTCATGCTGGAACCCAACAGACCCATTATAGTGAATGGGATCTGGTAGGTTCTGGCGGTGTTCAGCATATTTTAACAAGAATCTGGGTCATTACATGATGTAATACCACCCAACTTTCCTGCTGTCCAGCATGGCACATGCGCAGAGACATGAGAAAAGTTTGAGGAAGTGAGTGCCCCCCTTCCCCCTATCGTCTGTGTCATGCAGGACAGCTGGGAGACACTGACATTACTCGCTATCCTGCATGACACATGTGCAAAGACATGAGTCTCTGGGAAAGCTTTGTGAACCCCTCCCCCTGCCTTTCCATGTTCTTATTATCTGCATTTATGCCTTGCAGAAAATCAGAGTAACATTGCATGATTAGTGGCGACTCTAGCAAAAATGGGGGGGCACTAATAATTTTCACCAGCTAATCATACTACTGAAAAATACAATATACGTTATAGTTCATACACCATGCTGTACAGTATATATAGGATTATAATATATATTGTATAGCATGTTTATGAACAATACTGTATATTACACTGTGGCATGGTGTATGGATTATAATGTATATTGTATGGCATGGTACAAGGATTATAATGTATACTGTACATCAAATGTATGAAGGTTACACCATGCCGGACAATATAACCCCTGCGCCATGCTGTACAATAAACAGTATAACCCCTACACAGTGTAGAGGTATACTGTATATTGTGTGGCACAGTGTAGCGGAATACTGTATATTGTGTGGCACAGTGTATGCTATATGTGTATAACAAACATACTCCACATGAAAACTTACAATTACTTGGCTTGACCTTGGTGATCTCTGATGCCACTTTAACACTTTAGCGGGGGGGCTAGGTGTAAGAAAATGCAGTCCCCTGGGCAGTATGGTTTTTGGGTTCTTCCTCTTCGGACTCTGTACAAGCTGTAAGACATAAGAAAGGATGTTACACGTCTAGATCCATCTGCTCACTTACATCTATATTCGCTTCATGGAAAACTATGGAAACAATATAGTATAGGTTTCTACACAAATTGCAGATGCTGAGGCAAACAGCAGGGTGAATGTATGTTGCCCCATAACAACCAGATGCCTGTCCAGCCAAACCGAGGGACGGTCACGGACTGAAATGTCCCAGTCCCCATGGCTAGTTAATCACATTACATGACCAGGCCCGGCAGCTGTTCCATCCTTTTCCTACTCTGTCTGTACTATCTGTATATTTTTTATAGTGTAATACTGTTGAGGAGGCCCTGACAAAATCTTTTAGTCCTCCTCCTCCTGGATGGGCCCCTTCTAGGTCAGGGCCCCAAAGCAGCCGCTTTCCCTGCAGCTACGCCCCTGGCGCCAGGGTAATATAATTAAGGGGTATCAGGGTACATTGGGTGTAATATAACTGAGGAGGGCTATCAGACATTATAAGGGGGTAATATAGCTTACATTACCCCTGTATTACATCCCTGATAGGATAGCACTCCTCAGTTAGGTTACCCCTGTATAATGCACCCTGATACCCCTTAGTTATATTATATAACTAAGGGATATCAGGGTGCATTACACAGGGGTAATATAACTTAGGGGTATCAGGGTACATTATACAAGGGTAATATAACTGAGGAGGACTCAGTGCTATCAGGGGACATTATACAGGGGTCCTTAGTTATATTACCCCTGTATAATGTACCCTGATACCCCTAAGTTATAGGGGTATCAGGGTTGAGGAGGGGCTGGGCGCAAGCAGGCAGGCCATGAGGCGAGGTAGTGGGGGTACATACTTTTTAAAAAACTTTTTATTCTTACTTTGTTTTCTCTAGGGCCGGGGCCGGCCAGGCAGAGTTGGGAAGTTGCCACACACAGTCACAGTCAGTAGTCCTCCTCTCCTGTCCGACAGTCAGAAGCTGGGGCCTGGGCTAGGCAGTGGGCACAGACAGAGACAGGCTCACTAAGTCACTAGACTAGCAGCAGACGCAGAAGATGAAGCAAACGTTCGCGCAGGCGGGCAGGCACGCAGCTTTACGTGGTGACGCCAACTCGTCTCTGCGGCTGCCGCACTCCCAGCCTGCGCCCGCCCTGCACACTCTGCCTCCGCTGGGTCCGAACGCCGCCCCCACCCCCATCTGTCATGTGACTCATGTCTGTGTATCTGTGTTGTCTGTAGTGTGTACTTGAATCACTGAGTCACCCAGTAGTGCGGGCGGCCGGCCGGGCGCAGCAGCGATTAGCGAATCAGCGGGGTGGGCACCCGGGGGGGGCAAGGAATGACCGGGGCAGGGGCAATTGCCCCCCCTTGCCCCTCTGTAGCGACGCCACTGTGCATGATGTAATAGCACCCAGCTTTTCTGCTGTCCTGCATGGCACATGTGGAGTGACATGAGAATAGTCTGAGAAAGCTGAGTAACACAACTCCCACCTACCCTCATATCTTCTCATGGACGGAGCTTCTCCATGTCGTGTGCAGCCATGGACGGACTGGCTGCACATCAGAGCGGGGCTCAGGGGGCGTGGCTTCTGATTGTTGAAAAACTAGGCATATTTACTTAAAGAGATATATTAGGAAATATCCTTTTTCCCTGCCTCCCACACAGTTGCAGAAAATACATGGAGAGTGGCCAACCCCTTTAAGTGACTAAGGCTACTTTCACACTTGCGTTCAGAGCGGATCCGTCTGGTGTCTGCACAGACGGATCCGCTCCTATAATGCAGACGTTTGGATCCGTCTGCATTATAGCTTAGAAAAAATTCTAAGTGTGAAAGTAGTTCAGACGGATCCATCCAGACTTTACATTGAAAGTCAATGGGGACGGATCCGTTTGAAAATTGCGCCATATTGTGTCATCTTCAAACGGATCCGTCCCCAATGACTTACATTGTAAGTCTGGACGGATCCGTTTGCCTCTGCACGGCCAGGCGGACACCCGAATGCTGCAAGCAGCGTTCGGGTGTCCGCTTGCTGAGCGGAGGCTGAACGCTGCCAGACTGATGCATTCTGAGCGGATCCGCATCCACTCAGAATGCATTAGGGCAGTACGGATGCGTTCGGGGCCGCTTGTGAGCTCCGCTTGTGCACCACCACATTATGGGTGTCAGGTCCGAGCATTCCTAGATAAACAGTTTCCTGGAAAGTGGATTGGTCGTCGTGGGCCAGTTGAATGGCCCCCAAGGTCTCCCGATCTGACCCCCTTAGACTTTTATCTTTGGGGTCATCTGAAGGCAATTGTCTGTGCTGTGAAGATACGAGATGTGCAGCACCTGAAACTACGGATACTGGAAGCCTGTGCTAGCATTTCTCCTGCGGTGTCGCTATCAGTGTGTGAAGAGTGGGAGAAGAGGGTTGCATTGACAATCCAACACAATGGGCAGCACATTGAACACATTTTATAAGTGGTCAGAAACTTGTAAATAACTCATGAAAGAATAAAGTTACGTTAAAACCAAGCACACCATTGGTTTTCTTGTGAAATTCCCAATAAGTTTGATGTGTCACATGACCCTCTTCCTATTGAAAAAACAAAAGTTGGATTCAAAATGTCCAACTTCAAAATGGCCACCATGGTCACCACCCATCTTGAAAAGTTTCCCCCCTCACATATACTAATGTGCCACAAACAGGAAGTTAATATCACCAACCATTCCCATTTTATTAAGGTGTATCCATATAAATGGTCCACCCTGTAGATTAAAGTGTAAAGTGCATCACGTGTGAAAGTGCAAGGTGCCAGTGATAAAAAAAAACACGCCTTGTGCTACTATATATAAAAATGCAATACATACATACATGAATAAATTGAAAATGAAAATATAAATAAATCATGAATATTACGGTAAATATTAAATATAATAAATATATGTGAGAAACCATATTCATATATAGGCAATAATAACATAGAAAAATATTTGGTTAGCATATGATGACATCTTTGGACTGTAGCATATATCAGATGTATATAACTGATATCAATTTTGATCAATAATACGACTCTTTCAATATCTTTCTTTTAATGACTCCCTTCTATATATCTTCTGTATAGGGTAGATGGGAAGTCCCAAATCATTGTATAGCCAATAGTCACATCTGTAGCATCTCATCCTCATCCCAATTTAAGCACGTATATCCCTCCACAAAAAATAAATCAAATAACAAAAACAATTAAAAAACAAGAGCACATTTTAAAACCAAAGTTAGATGAAATATATGAAATACAGAAAAGACCTTGTTAAGTCACTATATATATATTCTCATTAGAAATGAGCGCATTTTTAAAAAATTTGGTTCAATCTGAATATATTTGCGGTGAATTATGTTAAAAAACGGCTATTTCCTGGCTGCTGAGAGCCTTTATAGTGGTGTAGAACACTGTGCCTTGTAGTAACATGCATAGGGAGTCTGCTGTGGTAGTGAAATAATACTGTGAGTCCGTATGACATCCAGATGACAGGCATCACTCTTAGAATTACTGCACACCTCACTTATTAAGGCAGTCACGGGGCCATAACTGACCAAATAACTCAAGTATGAGTAGAGAGGGTGTCAGCAGTAAGTTTGTGTTGATGTCACTGATTAATTTGCCCTTCCTCTGATCCGTCAGAACAATAGCCCACATAAAATGGATCCTGTCTGTGGAGCATCCGCCTTCACTCGGTCAGCAGTTGCTCAATTATCCATCAGTATTGCTAATGCCAAAAAAAACAGGAGTGGATCCAAAACAGAGATGACACGTGAATGGAATATTTGCATGTCTTCTGTGTTTTGTACCCACTCCTGCTTTTGGCTACCAAATCATAAGCCAATTCGGCCTTACAGCTGCTACACAGACAGGATTCGTTGTGAGTTTCATTTTTCCTTCCTTCTGACAGATCAGAAGAAGGGTCAAACAAATGATGATGTCAGCCAAGCCAAAAGGCAAAATAGTGGCCCAGTCATGAAGTGGGGAGGGTGGGAACAGCATGAAGAGACCACACAGTGGTCCAATGACAGGGTCTGGAGGTTGCGGCAGCATCAGGAGGCCACATAGTGGCACAATGACAGAGTCTGGAGGTGGTCGCAGATTGAGGAGACCACAGAGTGCCACAATGACAGTGTGGAGGCGGCGGCAGCATCAGGAGTCTGAACGTGGCGTCAGCAGCAGTAGCTGCATCAGGAAAAGGCCACCGAGTGGCACAATGACAGAGTCTAGAGGTGGCGGCAGCATTATCATTATCATTCAGTAATTATTGAATATAGTGCTATATATTAGTTTTTTAGAATATTCGTCATTTTTTCCATCTGAAGTGAACTTAAGATGGAAAAAAATTATGAATATTCTAAAATACAAATATACAGCACTATATTGAATATTTAGAATATATTCAGTCATGATTCCTGCCTGCTTAAGTTGCTTGTAGGCCAATGACACATTGGTATCAAACTGCAAGGTCAAGTGAACGAACTAGACCAATTGCTCCCAAAAATTAATGGCAAATATACTGATCCCCTAGGGGACAAAGGGGTAAAACTTAACATTTAATGTGAATGCTCCTAAAATGAATGAGCGCTAACAGAAGGAGCCTCTAGAACAAATAAATATAAGACAGCCCAATAGGACCTAAACAAGACATACACAGTGTGGTGACAAAAAAAGAGAAAAACGGGAACGTTCTCACCCATGTATGCAGTAGAACTGGATGTTGAATTCTCTTCCGTGTTGCGGATGTCAGACAGTAGACATTATTAATGTGTCACCACACAGAATCATTATCATCACCACAGCATAGACAGGAATCGGGAGCAGCAGGCCCTAGAATACCCTACTAGAGGGGCAGGGGCTATTGCACCCTACCTGTCTACACGAGGTACTTGCCCCGCAAGGAGCGTCCCCGTCCGAATACCTATCTCTGTGTGGGGCGAAATCCCTAGTACACCCTATTCAGGTAACTCCCACTCATCAGGGGAGATGTACATATGTAATAACAAGCAATGGATGGGGCTTGTATTACAAAACAAAAAATAGTGAGGGGGGAATGAGTACAGGCTAATGGTTAAGCATATTCTAGAAAAACAGGGGGGTTGGTCAGACGGACCCAAACCACCTAGAATAAACCACCCAATTAGCTTGATCGCAGGCACACCAGTGGGTGATGCCTGCCAGTGTCCAGGTGTGACCCTAGGATACGTGCTATCCAGATTGGCTATCATGACACATTGGCCCACAAGCAAGAAGCAGGGAGGAATAATGTGTTCAGATGGAAAAAATGACGAATATTCGATATAACGAATATATAGCACTATATTCGAAATATTCGCAAATTCTCGAAGTGGCGATATTCGAGATAAAAATGTGCTTTTCAAATATTCATGCTCAACACTACTAACCATCACCTCATCCCGCAAAAAATGAGCCCCTACCTAAGACAATCGCCCCCCAAAAAAATATGGCTCAGACTATGGAGACACTAAAACATGATTTTTTTTTGTTTCAAAAATGATATTATTGTGTAAAACTTAAATAAATAAAAAAGTATACATATTAGGTATTGCCGCATCCGTAAGAACCTGCTGTATAAAGATATCACATAAACTAACCCCTCAGGTGAACACCGTAAAAGAAAAAATAATAATAAAGGTGTACAAAAAGCCATTTTTTGTCACCTTACATCACAAAAAGTGTAATACCAAGCGATCAAAAAGTCATACACACCCCAAAATCATACCAATGTGTGCCAGTACAGCAGTTTACGACCACATATGGGGTGTTTCTGTAAACTACAGAATCAGGGTAATAAATATTGAGTTTTGTTTGCCTGTTAACCCTTGCTTTGTTAGCGGAAAAAAATGGATTCAAATGGAAAAACTGGCAAAGAAGTGAAATTCTGAAATTTCCTCTACATTTAAGAAAGTTTAAAGGGTTTCTACCACCACATTTTGACCTAATTAGCTGTCAGACACTAGCGATCTGCTAGTGTCTGCTGTACCTAACCATGCTATTGTAATTCCTTTCTGTGCAGCGGTTACCCTAAAAAATGTAGTTTCATTGCTATGCTAATGAGCCTCTAGATGCTATGGGGGCGTCTTTTCAGCACCTAGTGGCTCCGTCCACTCACTATTTCCGCTGCCCAGCGCGCTCCAGCCCGCCCCTCTCCTCTAGATTGACAGACTACTTCTCTGCATCTCGGCCGAATTCTCGCGCCTGCGCCGTGTGCTTCTGTATTCGGCGCAGGCACAGTGAGGGGGGAATGAGTACAGGCTAATGGTTAAGCATATTCTAGAAAAACAGGGGGGTTGGTCAGACGGACCCAAACCACCTAGAATAAACCACCCAATTAGCTTGATCGCAGGCACACCAGTGGGTGATGCCTGCCAGTGTCCAGGTGTGACCCTAGGATACGTGCTATCCAGATTGGCTATCATGACACATTGGCCCACAAGCAAGAAGCAGGGAGGAATAATGTGTTCAGATGGAAAAAATGACGAATATTCGATATAACGAATATATAGCACTATATTCGAAATATTCGCAAATTCTCGAAGTGGCGATATTCGAGATAAAAATGTGCTTTTCAAATATTCATGCTCAACACTACTAACCATCACCTCATCCCGCAAAAAATGAGCCCCTACCTAAGACAATCGCCCCCCAAAAAAATATGGCTCAGACTATGGAGACACTAAAACATGATTTTTTTTTGTTTCAAAAATGATATTATTGTGTAAAACTTAAATAAATAAAAAAGTATACATATTAGGTATTGCCGCATCCGTAAGAACCTGCTGTATAAAGATATCACATAAACTAACCCCTCAGGTGAACACCGTAAAAGAAAAAATAATAATAAAGGTGTACAAAAAGCCATTTTTTGTCACCTTACATCACAAAAAGTGTAATACCAAGCGATCAAAAAGTCATACACACCCCAAAATCATACCAATCATACCAATCAAACTGTCATCTCAACCCTCAAAAAATGAAATCCTACCTAGAACAATCGCCCAAAAAATAAAAAAAACTATGGCTCTCAGAATATGGAGACATTAAAACATGATTTTTTTTTTGTTTAAATGCTGTTATTGTGTAAAACTTAAATAAATAAAAAAAGTATACATATTAGATATTGCCACATCCGTATACCATTTTTTGTCAACTTACATCACAAAAAGTGTAATACCAAGCGATCAAAAAGTTCAATGCACCCTTAAATAGTACCAATCAAACCGTCATCTCATACCAAAAAAATTAGCCCCTACATAAGTCAGTTGCCCAAAAAATAAAAAAAAATATGGCTTTCAGAACATGAAGACACAAAAGATTTTTTTTTTTTTAAATGCTTTATTATGTAAAACCATATTTGGTATTGTTCTAACCTGTCAGATGAACATTGTGAATAAGAAAAAATAAAAACGGTGCCACAACAGGTATTTTTTGTTACCTTGCCTCAACCAACCAAAAATCATACACCCTGGGGTCTTTTTTGGGAGTTTCTACTCTAGGGGTGCATCAGGGGGTCTACAAATGTAACATAAAACTTAAAATTATCCCAGTGAAATCTCCCCTTTCAAAAACCATATGGCGTTCCTTTCCTTCTGCGCCCTGCCGTGTGCCCGTACAGCAGTTTACGACCACATACGGTGTGTTTCTGTAAACTACAGAATTAGGGCAATAAATGTTGAGTTTTGTTTGGCTGTTAACCCTTGCTTTGTTAGCGGAAAAAATGGATTAAAATGGAAAATCTGGCAAAAAAGGGAAATTCTGAAATTTCATCTACATTTTCCTTTATTTTTTGTTGAACACCTAAAGGGTTACCAAAGTATGTAATATCAGTTTTGAATACCTTGCGGGGTGTATTTTCCAAAATAGGTTCACTTTTCTGAAGTTTCTAATCTAGGGGTGCATCAGGGGGTCTTCAAATGTGACATGGCAACTTAAAATTATCCCAGTGAAATCTGCCTTCCAGAAACCATATGGCGTTCCTTTCCTTCTGCGCCCTGCCGTGTGCCAGTACAGCAGTTTACGACCACATATGGGGTGTTTCTGTAAACTACAGAATCAGGGTAATAAATATTGAGTTTTGTTTGCCTGTTAACCCTTGCTTTGTTAGCGGAAAAAAATGGATTCAAATGGAAAAACTGGCAAAGAAGTGAAATTCTGAAATTTCCTCTACATTTAAGAAAGTTTAAAGGGTTTCTACCACCACATTTTGACCTAATTAGCTGTCAGACACTAGCGATCTGCTAGTGTCTGCTGTACCTAACCATGCTATTGTAATTCCTTTCTGTGCAGCGGTTACCCTAAAAAATGTAGTTTCATTGCTATGCTAATGAGCCTCTAGATGCTATGGGGGCGTCTTTTCAGCACCTAGTGGCTCCGTCCACTCACTATTTCCGCTGCCCAGCGCGCTCCAGCCCGCCCCTCTCCTCTAGATTGACAGACTACTTCTCTGCATCTCGGCCGAATTCTCGCGCCTGCGCCGTGTGCTTCTGTATTCGGCGCAGGCACAGTGACTGTCTCCCTGCGCCGGCATCTTCACTGCACCTGCGCCGATTATGGCGCAGGGAGCAGTCCAACAGTCACTGCGCCGAATACAGAAGCATACGGCGTATGCGCGAGTGGGCTGTCAATCTAGAAGAGAGGGGCGGACTGGAGCACACTGGGCGGTGGAAATAGTGAGTGGACGGAGCCTCTAGGTGCTGAAAAGATGCCCCCATAGCACCTAGAGGCTCATTAGCATAGCAATAAAACTAAGTTTTTAAGGGTAGCCGCTGCACAGAAAGGAATTACAATAGCATGGTTAGGTACAGCAGACACTAGCAGATCGCTAGTGTCTGACAGCTAATTAGGTCAAAATGTGGTGGTAGAAACCCTTTAAGAATGTTTGTAAAATCAGTTTTGAATAACTTGAGGGGGAAGTTTCTAAAATGAGGCCATTTAGGGGTGGTTTCCAAAATTTCAAGATTTGCTTTTAGACTTCTAAGCCTTCTAACGTCAAAAAAAAAAGAAAATGTCATTTATAAAATGATCCAAACATGAGGTAGACATATGGGAAATGTAAAGTAATAACTATTTTAGTATGTATCACTATCTGTTTTAAAAGCAGAGAAATTAAAATTTTGAAAATTGCGAATTGTTAATTTTTTGGGGTAAATTTGGTATTTTTTTATAAATAAAAATGAAATATTTTGACTCAATTTCACCACTGTCATGAAGTACAATATGTGACTAGAAAACAATCTCAGAATGGTTTGGATAAGTAAAAGTGTTTTAAAGTGATCACCACATAAAGTGACACGTCAGAACTGCAAAAAATGTCCTGGTCCTTAAGGTGTAAAATAGCAGGGTCCTGAAGGGGTTAATACAGAAACTACTTCCTCTAAAGAACAACAGATAAATCCATCTGAATGTGCAGCATTTATTTCTTTACATACCATACATCAGTAATACTGTTCTTTCTGTATTTCTAGTAAGTTTCACTCTAATTGGAGAGGAATTTGCACTGTCCTGAAATATACAGCCTACATTTCCTGGCATGATACCCAGTTTCTAAATGTTTTTGACAGTTTCATGATGCCTTGAGTTTCTGTTGTCCTCTTAGGGACTATGGTTTCCTGCCACACTACATTTTTTGCATTTTTTTTGGGGCGTGTAAAAGATAGCATGAATTTCACACTTTTTTACATGTAAAATCATACACCCTGGGGTCTTTTTTGGGAGTTTCTACTCTAGGGGTGCATCAGGGGGTCTACAAATGTAACATAAAACTTAAAATTATCCCAGTGAAATCTCCCCTTTCAAAAACCATATGGCGTTCCTTTCCTTCTGCGCCCTGCCGTGTGCCCGTACAGCAGTTTACGACCACATACGGTGTGTTTCTGTAAACTACAGAATTAGGGCAATAAATGTTGAGTTTTGTTTGGCTGTTAACCCTTGCTTTGTTAGCGGAAAAAATGGATTAAAATGGAAAATCTGGCAAAAAAGGGAAATTCTGAAATTTCATCTACATTTTCCTTTATTTTTTGTTGAACACCTAAAGGGTTACCAAAGTATGTAATATCAGTTTTGAATACCTTGCGGGGTGTATTTTCCAAAATAGGTTCACTTTTCTGAAGTTTCTAATCTAGGGGTGCATCAGGGGGTCTTCAAATGTGACATGGCAACTTAAAATTATCCCAGTGAAATCTGCCTTCCAGAAACCATATGGCGTTCCTTTCCTTCTGCGCCCTGCCGTGTGCCAGTACAGCAGTTTACGACCACATATGGGGTGTTTCTGTAAACTACAGAATCAGGGTAATAAATATTGAGTTTTGTTTGCCTGTTAACCCTTGCTTTGTTAGCGGAAAAAAATGGATTCAAATGGAAAAACTGGCAAAGAAGTGAAATTCTGAAATTTCCTCTACATTTAAGAAAGTTTAAAGGGTTTCTACCACCACATTTTGACCTAATTAGCTGTCAGACACTAGCGATCTGCTAGTGTCTGCTGTACCTAACCATGCTATTGTAATTCCTTTCTGTGCAGCGGTTACCCTAAAAAATGTAGTTTCATTGCTATGCTAATGAGCCTCTAGATGCTATGGGGGCGTCTTTTCAGCACCTAGTGGCTCCGTCCACTCACTATTTCCGCTGCCCAGCGCGCTCCAGCCCGCCCCTCTCCTCTAGATTGACAGACTACTTCTCTGCATCTCGGCCGAATTCTCGCGCCTGCGCCGTGTGCTTCTGTATTCGGCGCAGGCACAGTGACTGTCTCCCTGCGCCGGCATCTTCACTGCACCTGCGCCGATTATGGCGCAGGGAGCAGTCCAACAGTCACTGCGCCGAATACAGAAGCATACGGCGTATGCGCGAGTGGGCTGTCAATCTAGAAGAGAGGGGCGGACTGGAGCACACTGGGCGGTGGAAATAGTGAGTGGACGGAGCCTCTAGGTGCTGAAAAGATGCCCCCATAGCACCTAGAGGCTCATTAGCATAGCAATAAAACTAAGTTTTTAAGGGTAGCCGCTGCACAGAAAGGAATTACAATAGCATGGTTAGGTACAGCAGACACTAGCAGATCGCTAGTGTCTGACAGCTAATTAGGTCAAAATGTGGTGGTAGAAACCCTTTAAGAATGTTTGTAAAATCAGTTTTGAATAACTTGAGGGGGAAGTTTCTAAAATGAGGCCATTTAGGGGTGGTTTCCAAAATTTCAAGATTTGCTTTTAGACTTCTAAGCCTTCTAACGTCAAAAAAAAAAGAAAATGTCATTTATAAAATGATCCAAACATGAGGTAGACATATGGGAAATGTAAAGTAATAACTATTTTAGTATGTATCACTATCTGTTTTAAAAGCAGAGAAATTAAAATTTTGAAAATTGCGAATTGTTAATTTTTTGGGGTAAATTTGGTATTTTTTTATAAATAAAAATGAAATATTTTGACTCAATTTCACCACTGTCATGAAGTACAATATGTGACTAGAAAACAATCTCAGAATGGTTTGGATAAGTAAAAGTGTTTTAAAGTGATCACCACATAAAGTGACACGTCAGAACTGCAAAAAATGTCCTGGTCCTTAAGGTGTAAAATAGCAGGGTCCTGAAGGGGTTAATACAGAAACTACTTCCTCTAAAGAACAACAGATAAATCCATCTGAATGTGCAGCATTTATTTCTTTACATACCATACATCAGTAATACTGTTCTTTCTGTATTTCTAGTAAGTTTCACTCTAATTGGAGAGGAATTTGCACTGTCCTGAAATATACAGCCTACATTTCCTGGCATGATACCCAGTTTCTAAATGTTTTTGACAGTTTCATGATGCCTTGAGTTTCTGTTGTCCTCTTAGGGACTATGGTTTCCTGCCACACTACATTTTTTGCATTTTTTTTGGGGCGTGTAAAAGATAGCATGAATTTCACACTTTTTTACATGTAAAATCTGGCTACAATGTTGCTCAGTTTATCTCATTGATGCTAAATAGAATGTGTCATCAGAAAATGACCATAGCTTAAATCACATTTTTATGTTAAACATGTTTTTTTTTTAAATGTTTGTGACTTTTTAATTTTTAATATCTATAAATAGAAAATGGGTAACTAGGCACAAGCTAAATGAACGGGGTGTAACACAGCCTCGCCAAACACAGACAAGATTTAGGAGGACTAAGTATGGCTACTGAAAGTCAGCAATTTTATATCTATAAAAATTTATAATTAATCTTCATTATGTAATAACCATATACAAACAAAAGAATAGTATTAAAAACATTACAATCACATAAACAATGTGAAGCACACTAAAGAGGTGCCATGATAAGCACATGCCTAAAACCAATCCCCCACAGCAATTAGCAAATGCGATTCCAGGCTAAAAGAGGGTGAAGAGATATACAATACCAGTTACCAGCGATAAATAATCAATAAATATAGAGTACCATAATTTAGACATATAACAGCCCTAAAGACATAAAGATAAAATGAGGTACAGGAAAGATACAACACCTGAATAAAGACGAATAGAGAGACTGGTATAAAGGAACCCCACGCATATCGCCAACTAACTTGGGTTTGTGCAGACAGATATATAGTGCCCTGTATATAGGACAAGTATCAAATCAAAAAGTAAACTGGGGAGAAAGTTACCTGCAAACTATATTTTTATAGGTATTAAGGTGCGCTCACTTTCAGTAGCCATGCTTCTTGGTCTTCATATATCTTAATTTTCAGTGTCACTGTCTATACAAAAAAAAGTATCACTTTCATCACAATATCACTTTTCAGCAGCCATCTTATTATCATCATAGGCATGATTACAGTGAACACAGTTTATTTTTCAATAGGTAACACAGAATATTCCATTCACTATAGGTTATATAATTTTTTTTCTTAAAATATGAGCACAATAGGGATAGTAATACCACTGAACAGAGCCAGGGAACTGGAACAGAATGCCAAGGAACAGTGGAAATATAGGGGCGCATTTATTAAGACTGATGTTCATAATTTCGGCGGATCCTCTGCCAGTTGTAAATGTAAGACAGCTTCCGATAAGCACTTATATTGTACTCCCCTAGTAGTATTCTGGGTGATAGGTGTCTTAGTCGTAGTCCCTCACCTCACAACAGTGTCTTTAGCTCCTTCCATGCGACATGTCTCTTTTTGTGGTAATACTTTTACTTATCCAAGTGATTCTGAGAATTCTTTTTCATTGCACATCAAACTTTATGTTAGTGGTGAATATGATGCATTACCTTTATGTATAAAAAAAAAAACTCAAAATGTATAGAAAAACCTGCAATATTAAAAATTGGAATTCAGCTGCTTTTAAGACTCATAGGGGGTCAAACTAGTGTAAAGTAGAACTGGCTTAGTTGCCCATAGCAACCAATTAGATTTGTCCTTTCATTTTCTAAAGGAGCTGTCCAAAATGAAAGGTGGAATCTGATTGGCTTCTTTGGGCAACGAAGCCAGTTCTACTTTACACCAGTTTGCTAAATGACCCCCATAGTGATTCCTCACAAAATAGTTAATAGCTATTAATTAATAAATTAATATTCACTATATGTTTACTTTATGTTAGTATCATTGTGTAAATGTAATTTTATTTTTATGACGTTAGAAGATTTAGAATTTTGTAGGCAATTTTTAAACTTTCAACAAAATTTTAAAAAACAACTTTTTAAGGACCAATTAAATTAAACTATAAGACCAATTAAAGTCACTATAAGAGGCTAACTGACAGTTAAGACTGTTATTTGCTGGTCACTCTGCTGTCTTGATTTTCAAGGATTCATTTAATGGGAAAATCCTTTTCAGGAGCAGGAGTTCTGCAATGTGCTTCCTTTCCTCACTAAGGCCTCTTGCACACGACCGTATGAATTTTGCGGTCCGCAAAAAATGGATCCGCAAATATATGGATAACGTCCGTGTGCATTCTGTATTTTGCGGAATGGAACAGCTGGCCCCTAATAGAACAGTACTATCCTTGTCCGTAATGTGGACAATAATAGGACATGTTCTATTTTTTTGCGGAACGGAAATACGGAAACGGAATGCACACGGAGTACCTTCAGTTTTTTTTTGCGGATCTTTTAAAATGAATGGTTCCGTATATGGTCCACGAAAAAAACTGGATGGACACGGAAAGAAAAGATGTTCATGTGCAAGAGGCCTAAGTCTGGACAGGAACCCCCGCTCCTGGCAGGAAGCAGAACCAGTCCACTCCCACCAACCATTACCATCCACATGTTTAACTGGTGAATACGTCCGACATGAAAAAATACAACAATACATGACAATACAAAACTATTTACAATGAAAGTATTTGCAGATGCCCCCAAGTCTGGGGTACTGCACCAGATCATACAGAGATTCATTCCCTCATAATAGAAGTCTATGGGCTGCAAAACAGATCCGCCCCGTTTCCGTTATGCAGGGAAGTCCTCTACTGCATAACGGAAATGGGACGGATCCATTATGCAGGCCCTAGACTTCTATTATGACAGAATGAATAACGGAATACCTCTAAAGGCATTCCGTTATGCATTCCGTCATAGAATTGCCTTATGGTCCGTGGTAACGTAATCCATAACGCAATTCACCTTTTACCAACAAACGAAGTGTGAAGGAATTTCATAAGTGGAAATTCGCTCACCTCTAATCCTGATGCAATTACATGGAAGTCCTCAAGTTTTTTTTCTCACAATTTAAGCGAGTCAGTGAGAGAAAAAAAAAACTTGGCATGGGATATTATGCACTCTGTTACAGAGCTTTCCTCCTCAGAAGGCCTGGAACTTTAGGACATATTCACATCCATCAGATATGTTGCAGATTTATGTGAGTGTTCCATTCATGTAAAGGATTTGTTGCAGATTTTTAGTATGGAAAATATGCAGTGATGTATAGTACAATGCAACTGAATGAGATAATTATAAAACCCCATTCACATGCAGCAGGAAAAATATGCAGTGAATTGCAGATATTGTGTGGCTTTTGAAATCTTCAGCATGCCCCATCTGTCCCAATATTGCTGCAGATTTGTCTCCAGATTTAATCTGTTGCAATGAAAACAATTTAAATAATATCTGTAAAGAATACATCAAGGCAACTGGACGTGCTGTAGATTTCTTGAAAACGTTTCACTCGTTCTTCCAACGAGCTTTCTCAATTCTGAGTGACTGTACAAGAATTCTCTGGGAATAAATATGTAACTGAATCAACATCTGGTAATTATACCCAGCATGGGGTCAGAGGTCATTATACCCAGCATGGGGTCAGAGGTCATTATACCCAGCATGGGGTCAAAGGTGTTGATTCCATTATCCTAATTGGAGTCAGTAGGTGATAATGACCTCCCAGAAAAAGGTGTCAAGACAGCATTGTATGTGACAGACAATAGATGTCTAACCCCCCTTCCCCCCCCCCCCGCCTCTATTCAAGCTTGGCTTCTCAATTTCTACGTAGATGGCCTCCTTCACACCTCGTTTGCACCAATCGGCCTCCTTATCCAAAACACGTACTTTTTTTTTTTATATCTTTCTTTATTTCAATGTTATAAAAACTTATACACAAATCACATCAATTCAACAATACAAAAGTCCATATTGCAAATTAATAAATATTATAATGACTTTTATCATTTATCCCAGATACCCACCCACCACCCTTGGGGAGAGGGAGAGGGACGAAAAAAAAAATTAAAAATTAGGCATCCGGCGCTAGTATAACAATTTTTTCCATATTTCGTCAATTTTTTCAGATTTTTTAATATAGCTCTCAGTCACCCGTTCCACTTTAATCAGGTTGACAACTGCTTCTCGCCACTGTCCCACTGTGGGGGGATCTTCCTTTACCCATTTCCTAAGTATAAGGAGTGTAGCCTGAAATAGTACTTTACCCAAAACCAATTGTATCTCTTTATTTATCTTCAGATGTTCAGTTGCCCCTAATATACAGACTACTGGATCTTGAAAAACTTGAACCTCCAAAAATACTAATACTATCTCTGCTATTTCCTTCCAATATCTAAAAAGTCTAGGGCATCTCCAAAAGCAGTGTATAAGATCTGCATTCTCTCCCCTACATTTTGGGCACTTATCTGAAGTTCTCACACCTATTCTCTTTAACATCCAAGGAGATCGATGTAGTCTATGCACTATAAAAAACTGTGATATCTTATGTGAACCCCTATCCGACACAATAGTATAACTTCTAAGAGCATCTTTCCATTTCTCTTCCGCAAAAGACTGAAGTTCTTTTTCCCATTTTCCTCTGGCAAGTAATGTAATCCGTTTTTTTTCCCCTCCATCAAAAAAATTTCACACTAAGACAGATGAGTCGGTAGACGTTCCTAATTAATAATATATTCACAGCCTGATGAACGTTAAAAATTAACAAAACAAAACCTTTATTAGAATTCGTTTAAAAGCGGGCAAAAAGCCTATATGTCACAGTCTGTGACCATCAGGCAACCAGTCTCAAAAGTGCACAGAGAAGCGTAATAAATAAATCCTCTGTGCAATTGAGGGACTGGGCAAGAAATTTGGCTTGCTGGCTAGTAATTGCCAATAATATGCAAGTCAGAAATTGGAGCACGGTACACCTTGTGAATGGACGCTAGTGTGTGTCTGGCCTATAATGCTGCTGATTGTATATACCAGGTGTGGTTATAAATCCTAGTTCATAAGTCGCATGATGCTACAGTCCAACTGGTCGCACTGTCTCTACATAAGTGAAGCCTCTATGGACATATGTATACACTTTAATGTAGTGCAGTGTTCAGACCAGCCTGTTATTTATATATATATATATATAGCTTGCGGCCAGGATAAGAAGTCTCAGCCCCACACCTGCAGCCAGTATATTGAACTACACACAATCGCTCTTCAGGGTAGCGTATTGTATCAGGTACAGCCCTGCCTAAAGAGCCGTGCTCTAATAATTAACAGCCACTACAGCGCCAGAGCCATAGCACACTACAGTGCGGCATGTAGTCCTGACATAGGCACATAAGCTCCTGATGATACGTGACAACCACTGGTCACGTGGAAACGCGTTTAGCTGCTGTTAATTATTAGAGCACGGCCCTTTAGGCAGGGCTGTACCTGATACAATACGCTACCCTGAAGCCTTAGTGTGAATGCTGTGTATGGATGGAGCCAAAATATACTGGCTGTAGCTGTGTGATCTGAGCCATAATACACTGGCGAAGAGCGATTGTGTGTAGTTCAATATACTGGCTGCAGGTGTGGGGCTGAGACTTCTTATCCTGGCCGCAAGCTATATACAGTGGGGGAAATAATTATTTGACCCCTCACTGATTTTGTAAGTTTGTCCAATGACAAAGAAATGAAAAGTCTCAGAACAGTATCATTTCAATGGTAGGTTTATTGTAACAGTGGCAGATAGCACATCAAAAGGAAAATCGAAAAAATAACTTTAAATAAAAGATAGCAACTGATTTGCATTTCATTGAGTGAAATAAGTATTTGAACCCTCTAACAAAAAAAGACTTAATACTTGGTGGAAAAACCCTTGTTTGCAAGCACAAAGGTCAAACGTTTCTTGTAATTGATGACCAAGTTTGCGCACATTTTAGGAGGAATGTTGGTCCACTCCTCTTTGCAGATCATCTCTAAATCCCTAAGGTTTCGAGGCTGTCTCTGTGCAACTCTGAGCTTGAGCTCCCTCCATAGGTTTTCGATTGGATTAAGGTCCGGAGACTGACTAGGCCACTCCATGACCTTAATGTGCTTCTTCTTGAGCCACTCCTTTGTTGCCTTTGCTGTATGTTTTGGGTCATTGTCGTGCTGGAACACCCATCCACGACCCATTTTCAGTTTCCTGGCAGAGGGAAGGAGGTTGTCGCTCAGGATTTCACGATACATGGCTCCGTCCATTTTCCCGTTTATGCGAATAAGTTGTCCTGTGCCCTTAGCAGAAAAACACCCCCAAAGCAAAATGTTTCCACCCCCATGCTTGACGGTGGGGACGGTGTTTTGGGGGTCATAGGCAGCATTTTTCTTCCTCCAAACACAGCGAGTTGAGTTAATGCCAAAGAGCTCTATTTTGGTCTCATCAGACCACAGCACCTTCTCCCAGTCACTCTCTGAATCATTCAGGTGTTCATTGGCAAACTTCAGACGGGCCTGCACATGTGCCTTCCTGAGCAGGGGGACCTTGCGAGCCCTGCAGGATTTTAATCCATTGCGGTGTAATGTGTTTCCAATGGTTTTCTTGGTGACTGTGGTCCCTGCTAATTTGAGGTCATTAACTAACTCCTCCCGTGTAGTTCTAGGATGCTTTTTCACCTTTCTCAGAACCATTGACACCCCACGAGGTGAGATCTTGCGTGGAGCCCCAGAGCGAGGTCGCCCGATGGTCATTTTGTGCTCCTTCCATTTTCGAACAATCGCACCAACAGTTGTCACCTTCTCTCCCAGCTTCTTGCTAATGGTTTTGTAGCCCATTCCAGCCTTGTGCAGGTCTACAATTTTGTCTCTGACATCCTTGGACAGCTCTTTGGTCTTTCCCATGTTGGAGAGTTTGGAGTCTGCTTGATTGATTGATTCTGTGGACAGGTGTCTTTTATACAGGTGACTAGTTAAGACAGGTGTCCTTAATGAGGGTGACTAATTGAGTAGAAGTGTCTAACCACTCTGTGGGAGCCAGAACTCTTAATGGTTGGTAGGGGTTCAAATACTTATTTCACTCAATGAAATGCAAATCAGTTGCTATCTTTTATTTAAAGTTTTTTTTTCGATTTTCCTTTTGATGTGCTATCTGCCACTGTTACAATAAACCTACCATTGAAATGATACTGTTCTGAGACTTTTCATTTCTTTGTCATTGGACAAACTTACAAAATCAGTGAGGGGTCAAATAATTATTTCCCCCACTGTATATATATAAATAACAGGCTGGTCTGAACACTGCACTACATTAAAGTGTATACATATGTCCATAGAGGCTTCACTTATGTAGAGACAGTGCGACCAGTTGGACTGTAGCATCATGCGACTTATGAACTAGGATTTATAACCACACCTGGTATACACTGCGTGCAGAATTATTAGGCAAATGAGTATTTTGACCACATCATCCTCTTTATGCATGTTGTCTTACTCCAAGCTGTATAGGCTCGAAAGCCTACTACCAATTAAGCATATTAGGTGATGTGCATCTCTGTAATGAGAAGGGGTGTGGTCTAATGACATCAACACCCTATATTAGGTGTGTATAATTATTAGGCATCTTCCTTTCCTTTGGCAAAATGGGTCAAAAGAAGGACTTGACAGGCTCAGAAAAGTCAAAAATAGTGAGATATCTTGCAGAGGGATGCAGCACTCTTAAAATTGCAAAGCTTCTGAAGCGTGATCATCGAACAATCAAGCGTTTCATTCAAAATAGTCAACAGGGTCGCAAGAAGCGTGTGGAAAAACCAAGGCGCAAAATAACTGCTCATGAACTGAGAAAAGTCAAGCGTGCAGCTGCCAAGATGCTACTTGCCACCAGTTTGGCCATATTTCAGAGCTGCAACATCACTGGAGTGCCCAAAAGCACAAGGTGTGCAATACTCAGAGACATGGCCAAGGTAAGAAAGGCTGAAAGACGACCACCACTGAACAAGACACACAAGCTGAAACGTCAAGACTGGGCCAAGAAATATCTCAAGACTGATTTTTCTAAGGTTTTATGGACTGATGAAATGAGAGTGAGTCTTGATAGGCCAGATGGATGGGCCCGTGGCTGGATTGGTAAAGGGCAGAGAGCTCCAGTCCGACTCAGACGCCAGCAAGGTGGAGGTGGAGTACTGGTTTGGGCTGGTATCATCAAAGATGAGCTTGTGGGCCTTTTCGGGTTGAAGATGGAGTCAAGCTCAACTCCCAGTCCTACTGCCAGTTTCTGGAAGACACCTTCTTCAAGCAGTGGTACAGGAAGAAGTCTGCATCCTTCAAGAAAAACATGATTTTCAGTCAGGACAATGCTCCATCACACGCATCCAAGTACTCCACAGCGTGGCTGGCAAGAAAGGGTATAAAAGAAGAAAATCTAATGACATGGCCTCCTTGTTCACCTGATCTGAACCCCATTGAGAACCTGTGGTCCATCATCAAATGTGAGATTTACAAGGAGGGAAAACAGTACACCTCTCTGAACAGTGTCTGGGAGGCTGTGGTTGCTGTTGCACACAATGTTGATGGTGAACAGATCAAAACACTGACAGAATCCATGGATGGCAGGCTTTTGAGTGTCCTTGCAAAGAAAGGTGGCTATATTGGTCACTGATTTGTTTTTGTTTTGTTTTTGAATGTCAGAAATGTATATTTGTGAATGTTGAGATGTTATATTGGTTTCACTGGTAAAAATAAATAATTGAAATGGGTATATATTTGTTTTTCGTTAAGTTGCCTAATAATTATGCACAGTAATAGTCACCTGCACACACAGATATCCCCCTGAAATAGCTAAAACTAAAAAGAAACTAAAAACTACTTCCAAAAATATTCAGCTTTGATATTAATGAGTTTTTTGGGTTCATTGAGAACATGGTTGTTGTTCAATAATAAAATTAATCCTCAAAAATACAACTTGCCTAATAATTCTGCACTCCCTGTATACAATCAGAAGCATTATAGGCCAGACACACACTAGCGTCCATTCACAAGGTGTACCGTGCTCCAATTTCTGACTTGCATATTATTGGCAATTACTAGCCAGCAAGCCAAATTTCTTGCCCAGTCCCTCAATTGCACAGAGGATTTATTTATTACGCTTCTCTGTGCACTTTTGAGACTGGTTGCCTGATGGTCACAGACTGTGACATATAGGCTTTTTGCCCGCTTTTAAACGAATTCTAATAAAGGTTTTGTTTTGTTAATTTTTAACGTTCATCAGGCTGTGAATATATTCCCCTCTATCAAAAACCCATATCTTTTTGCAGTTATTCCTCTTTTTTCTCCTCCATTGGTAAATTTGTGTAATCTATCTGATTGTTCCTTTCTATATTTATCTACATGCACCACTGTCATCAAGGCGTACTTAAGCTGAAAATATTTATAGATATCCTTTTGGGGGATCCCAAACTCCCTAACCAATGTATTGAAGTCCTTCAGTTTATCTTCCTTAACCACTTAAGGACCACAGGTTTATACCCCCCTAAAGACCAGGCCCTTTTTTACAAATCGGCACTACACTACTTTCACCGTTTATTGCTCGGTCATGCAACTTACCACCCAAATGAATTTTACCTCCTTTTCTTCTCACTAATAGAGCTTTCATTTGGTGGTATTTCATTGCTGCTGACATTTTTACTTTTTTTGTTATTAATCGAAATTTAACGATTTTTTTGCAAAAAAATGACATTTTTCACTTTCAGTTGTAAAATTTTGCAAAAAAAACGAGATCCATATAGAAATTTTGCTCTAAATTTATAGTTCTACATGTCTTTGATAAAAAAAAAATGTTTGGGTAAAAAAAAAATGGTTTGGGTAAAAGTTATAGCGTTTACAAACTATGGTACAAAAATGTGAATTTCCGCTTTTTGAAGCAGCTCTGACTTTCTGAGCACCTGTCATGTTTCCTGAGGTTCTACAATGCCCAGACAGTACAAACACCCCACAAATGACCCCATTTCGGAAAGTACACACCCTAAGGTATTCGCTGATGGGCATAGTGAGTTCATAGAACTTTTTATTTTTTGTCACAAGTTAGCGGAAAATGATGATTTTTTTTTTTTTTTTTCTTACAAAGTCTCATATTCCACTAACTTGTGACAAAAAATAAAAACTTCTATGAACTCACTATGCCCATCACGAAATACCTTGGGGTCTCTTCTTTCCAAAATGGGGTCACTTGTGGGGTAGTTATACTGCCCTGGCATTCTAGGGGCCCAAATGTGTGGTAAGGAGTTTGAAATCAAATTCTGTGAAAAATGACCTGTGAAATCCGAAAGGTGCTCTTTGGAATATGGGCCCCTTTGCCCACCTAGGCTGCAAAAAAGTGTCACACATCTGGTATCTCTGTATTCAGGAGAAGTTGAGGAATGTGTTTTGGGGTGTCTTTTTACATATACCCATGCTGGGTGGGATAAATATCTTGGTCAAATGCCAACTTTGTATAAAAAAATGGGAAAAGTTGTCTTTTGCCAAGATATTTCTCTCACCCAGCATGGGTATATGTAAAATGACACCCCAAAACACATTCCCCACCTTCTCCTGAGTACGGCAATACCAGATGTGTGACACTTTTTTGCAGCCTAGGTGGGCAAAGGGGCCCATATTCCAAAGAGCACCTTTCGGATTTCACAGGTCATTTGTTACAGAATTTGATTTCAAACTCCTTACCACACATTCGGGCCCCTAGAATGCCAGGGCAGTATAACTACCCCACAAGTGACCCCATTTTGGAAAGAAGACACCCCAAGGTATTCCGTGAGGGGCATGGCAAGTTCCTAGAATTTTTTATTTTTTGTCACAAGTTAGTGGAAAATGATGATTTTTTATTTTTTTTTCATACAAAGTCTCATATTCCACTAACTTGTGACAAAAAATAAAAACTTCCATGAACTCACTATGCCCATCAGCGAATACCTTGGGGTCTCTTCTTTCCAAAATGGGGTCACTTGTGGGGTAGTTATACTGCCCTGGCATTCTAGGGGCCCGAATGTGTGGTAAGGAGTTTGAAATCAAATTCTGCAAAAAATGACCAGTGAAATCCGAAAGGTGCTCTTTGGAATATGGGCCCCTTTGCCCACCTAGGCTGCAAAAACGTGTCACACATCTGGTATCTCTGTATTCAGGAGAAGTTGAGGAATGTGTTTTGGGGTGTCTTTTTGCATATACCCATGCTGGGTGAGATAAATATCTTGGTCAAATGCCAACTTTGTATAAAAAAAATGGGAAAAGTTGTCTTTTGCCAAGATATTTCTCTCACCCAGCATGGGTATATGTAAAATGACACCCCAAAACACATTTCCCACCTTCTCCTGAGTACGGGGATACCAGATGTGTGACACGTTTTTGCAGCCTAGGTGGGCAAAGGGGCCCATATTCCAAAGAGCACCTTTCGGATTTCACAGGTCATTTTTTACAGAATTTGATTTCAAACTCCTTACCACACATTTGGGCCCCTAGAATGCCAGGGCAGTATAACTACCCCACAAGTGACCCCATTTTGGAAAGAAGAGACCCCAAGGTATTCGCTGATGGGCATAGTGAGTTCATGGAAGTTTTTATTTTTTGTCACAAGTTAGTGGAATATGAGACTTTGTATGAAAAAAAAAAAAAAAAAAAAAATTTCCACTAACTTGTGACAAAAAATAAAAAATTCTAGGAACTCGCCATGCCCCTCACGGATTACCTTGGGGTGTCTTCTTTCCAAAATGGGGTCACATGTTGGGTAGTTATACTGCCCTGGCATTTTCCAGGGGCCCTAATGTGTGGTAAGTAGGTAAATGACCTGTGAAATCCTAAAGGTGCTCTTTGGAATGTGGGCCCCTTTGCCCACCTAGGCTGCAAAAAAGTGTCACACATGTGGTATCGCCGTATTCAGGAGAAGTTGGGGAATGTGTTTTGGGGTGTCATTTTACATATACCCATGCTGGGTGAGAGAAATATCTTGGCAAAAGACAACTTTTCCCATTTTTTTATACAAAGTTGGCATTTGACCAAGATATTTCTCTCACCCAGCATGGGTATATGTAAAATGACACCCCAAAACACATTCCCCAACTTCTCCTGAGTACGGCGATACCAGATGTGTGACACTTTTTTGCAGCCTAGATGCGCAAAGGTGCCCAAATTCCTTTTAGGAGGGCATTTTTAGACATTTGGATACCAGACTTCTTCTCACGCTTTGGGGCCCCTAGAATGCCAGGGCAGTATAAATACCCCACATGTGACCCCATTTTGGAAAGAAGACACCCCAGGGTATTCAATGAGGGGCATGGCGAGTTCATAGAAATTTTTTTTTTTGGCACAAGTTAGCGGAAATTGATATTTTTAATTTTTTTCTCACAAAGTCTCCCGTTCCGCTAACTTGGGACAAAAATTTCAATCTTTCATGGACTCAATATGCCCCTCACGGAATACCTGGGGGTGTCTTCTTTCCGAAATGGGGTCACATGTGGGGTATTTATACTGCCCTGGCATTCTAGGGGCCCTAAAGCGTGAGAAGAAGTCTGGAATATAAATGTCTAAAAAATTTTACGCATTTGGTTTCCGTGAGGGGTATGGTGAGTTCATGTGAGATTTTATTTTTTGACACAAGTTAGTGGAATATGAGACTTTGTAAGAAAAAAATAATAATAATTCCGCTAACTTGGGCCAAAAAAATGTCTGAATGGAGCCTTACAGGGGGGTGATCAATGACAGGGGGGTGATCAATGACAGGGGGGTGATCAATGACAGGGGGGTTGATCAATGACAGGGGGGTTGATCAATGACAGGGGGGGTGATCAATGACAGGGGGGTGATCAGGGAGTCTATATGGGGTGATCACCACAGTCATTGATCACGCCCCTGTAAGGCTTCATTCAGACGTCCGGATGCGTTTTGCGGATCCGATCCATCTATCAGTGCATCCGTAAAAATCATGCGGACATCTGAATGGAGCTTTACAGGGGGGTAATCAATGACAGGGGGGTGATCAGGGAGTCTATATGGTGTGATCACCACAGTCATTGATCATGCCCCTGTAAGGCTTCATTCAGACGTCCGGATGCGTTTTGCGGATCCGATCCATCTATCAGTGGATCCGTAAAAATCATGCGGACGTCTGAATGGAGCTTTACAGGGGGGTAATCAATGACAGGGGGGTAATCAATGACAGGGGGGTGATCAGGGAGTCTATATGGGGTGATCACCACAGTCATTGATCACGCCCCTGTAAGGCTTCATTCAGACGTCCGGATGCGTTTTGCGGATCCGATCCATCTATCAGTGCATCCGTAAAAATCATGCGGACATCTGAATGGAGCTTTACAGGGGGGTAATCACCACAGTCATTGATCATGCCCCTGTAAGGCTTCATTCAGACGTCCGGATGCGTTTTGCGGATCCGATCCATCTATCAGTGCATCCGTAAAAATCATGCGGACATCTGAATGGAGCTTTACAGGGGCATGATCAGGGAGTCTATATGGGGTGATCACCACAGTCATTGATCATGCCCCTGTAAGGCTTCATTCAGACGTCCGGATGCGTTTTGCGGATCGGATCCATCTATCAGTGCATCCGTAAAAATCATGCGGACATCTGAATGGAGCTTTACAGGGGGGTGATCAGGGAGTCTATATGGGGTGATCACCACAGTCATTGATCATGCCCCTGTAAGGCTTCATTCAGACGTCCGGATGCGTTTTGCGGATCGGATCCATCTATCAGTGCATCCGTAAAAATCATGCGGACGTCTGAATGGAGCTTTACAGGGGGGTGATCAATGACAGGGGTGTAATCAATGACAGGGGGGTGATCAGGGAGTCTATATGGGGTGATCACCACAGTCATTGATCACGCCCCTGTAAGGCTTCATTCAGACGTCCGGATGCGTTTTTCGGATCCGATCCATCTATCTGTGGATCCGTAAAAATCATGCGGACGTCTGAATGGAGCTTTACAGGGGGGTAATCAATGACAGGGGGGTAATCAATGACAGGGGGGTAATCAGGGAGTCTATATGGGGTGATCAGGGGCTAATAAGGGGTTAATAAGTGACGGGGGGGGGGGTGTAGTGTAGTGGTGCTTGGTGCTACTTTACTGAGCTACCTGTGTCCTCTGGTGGTCGATCCAAACAAAGGGGACCACCAGAGGACCAGGTAGCAGGTATATTAGACGCTGTTATCAAAACAGCGTCTAATATACCTGTTAGGGGTTAAAAAAAACACATCTCCAGCCTGCCAGCGAACGATCGCCGCTGGCAGGCTGGAGATCAACTCTCTTACCTTCCGTTCCTGTGAGCGCGCGCGCCTGTGTGCGCGCGTTCACAGGAAATCTCGGCTCACGCGAGATGACGCCTATTGGCGTTAGTGTGACCTGGGAGCGCCGCAGAAATGACGCCTTTCGGCGTTAGCGTGGCGGGAAGTGGTTAAATACCTGACCTAAATACTTCATCCCCTTTTTTTCCCAGTCTAATTGCAAGTCCTAATTGTTTGCAATTCCTTTAAATTAAAATTTTTCCAAATAGGTGTATAATGCAAAAAACCTTTAATCTCAATTTTTTTTTAACTTCCACCCATATATACTCCAGTGAATTCAATATTCTATTTCCTGTAATATTTTTCCCTAGTGTACCTGATTCCAATACCTCTAAGTGATTCCATTCCTCTCTCCAGCCCAATTTATTTAATTCCTGCCTTCCCACTAAACCATTCAAGCTACCTTTTATCTGACTATATTGTGTTATTAAATAATTTAAAAAAAAAACAGTTAGGAACAGCTAATCCACCCTCTCTTACTGGGAGCTGAAGCACTTCTTTTTTTATCCTAGGGATAGCACCTTTCCAAATAAAATCCCCCATTAGGCTATCTAATAACCTAAAAATCTTCTGCGGCAATCTCAATAGGTCATTTTGTAGGACATAGAGTATTTTTGGGAGAAAAATCATTTTTATTAGGTTTACCCGACTCTGAATTGACAGCGGTAATCTTTTCCAAATATGTATTTTAGTTCTAAGTTCTTTTATTACGGGGAGTACATTTAACTTTTCATATTCTTCTATATTTCCAGAGATTTGTATACCTAAATATTTAAAACTCTCGTGTTTCTCAAGCACATGCACCCTTGAATCCCACTGTGATTGCGCATCTCCTAATAACATCATATGGGATTTCCCCCAATTAATATTTAAACCAGAAAAAAAAAACGTATCTATTATATCTATTACTCTATTAAACTGATCCCCAGTTCCGTGCATAAATAGTAGAATATCGTCAGCGTACATTAATAATTTTTCATCTCCTTCCACATATTGAAAACCTTTGAACTCCCTATCATTCCTTATTATACTTGCCAAGGGCTCAATCGCAATAGCAAATAGTAATGGGGAGAGAGGGCATTCCTGCCTAGTGCCCCGATAGAGGGCAAGAGGCAGGGACAAGCTCCCATCCACCATCACTCTAGCCCTCGGGTTGGAATATATAAGCTGGATCTTATAAATCCCTCCGCTATGCCGACCATTTTCAAGACTGCCCATAGATACTCTGACTCAATACAATCAAATGGAGCAAGCAGAGAATTGTCAGGAGAGTCGTGTAGTACCAAAGGAGTCAGCAGAGGATCATCAGGAGGAGGCTGGGGTCAGAATACCAGGAGAGCAGCAAAGTACACAAGGAGCAGGCAGAGGATCGTCAGGAATTCAGCAGGAGGTAAGTACGCCAGAAAAGACAAAACCACAGGTGGAACCTAAATTAACAGGCAACCTGTGGCCAGCAGGCTGCCTGTATTTATAGTGGGGAGTGAGGGTCATGTGATGTGGCCAGCGTCACATGACCGACAGACCAACCAGTCGAGCACCGAGTGATCAGCTCGGCGCTGAAGGCAGACTTAGGAGCAGGGAGCCACCCAGCTAGTAAAGCCGCCCTGGGAACGAGGTCAAACACAGATCCTCGCTCCCGAAGCTAAGCAGCAGGTCTGCGGCTAATGGGGGACCGAGTGCACCTTCGTAACCCCGTTACACTTTTGCAGCCCTATAGCCCTTTCCAGGACTATTTTAGAGCCATTTTAGTGCCCAAATGTTTGGGTCCCCATTGACTACAATGAGGTTCGGTTCAAGTTCGGGTCCCGACCCCAATCATTTTTTTTAAAAGTTTGGCCGATCTCGTCGAACCCGAACATCCAGGTGTCCGCTCAACTCTACTGCCATATCCACATTATGTCACCTTTCCACTTTGTGGTGTCCTTCTGCTGCTACTGCTGCTGCCATATACACATTATATCACCATGCCACTCTGTGGTGTCCTCCTGCTGATGCCAGACCCAAATTTATGTCACCTGGCTACTCTGCTGCTGCTGCCATATCCACATTGTCACCTTGCCACTCTGTGGTCTCCTGCTGCTACTGCTGCTGCCATATCCACATTATGTCACCTTGCCACTCTGTGTTCTGATGATGCTGCTGCCATATCCACATTATGTCACCTTGCCACTCTGTGGTATCCTCCTGCTGCTACTGCTGCTTCTATATCAACATTATGTCACTTTGCCACTCTGTGTTATCCTCCTGCTGCTACTGCTGCTGCCATATCCACATAACACCTTGCCACTCTGTGGTATCCTCCTGCTGCTATTATATCCACATTATGTCACCTTGTCACTCTGTGGTCTGATGATGCTGCTGCCATATCCACATTGTGACACCTTGCCACTCTCTGGTATCCTCCTGCTGCTACTGCTGCTGCCATATCCACATTATGTCACCTTGCCACTCTGTGGTATCCCCCTGCTGCTACTGCTGTTTCCAGATCAAAATTATGTCACCTTGGCACTCTGTGGTATCCTCCTGCTGCTACCATATCCACATTATGTCACCTTGCCACTCTGTGGTCTGATGATGCTGCTGCCATATCCACATTATGTCACCTTGTCACTCTCTGGTATTCTCCTGCTGCTAATGCTGTTGCTGCCATATCAACATTATGTCACCTTGCCACTCTGTGGTAGCCTCCTGCTGCTACTTCTGCTGCCATATCCATATTATGTAATCTTGCCACTCTGTGGTCTGATGATGCTGCTGCCATATCCACATTGTCATCTTGCCACTTTGTGATATCCTCCTGCTTCTGCTGCTGCCATATCCACATGTTACTTTTCCACTCTGTGGTATCCTCTTGCTGCTGCCATATCCACATTATTTCCCCTTGCCACTCTGTGGTATCCTTATGCTGCTTACTGCTGCTGCCATATCCACATTATGTTACCATGCCACTCTGTGATATCCTCCTGCTGCTGCCAGATCCAAATTATATCACCTGGCCTCTCTGTGATCTTATGTTGCTGCTCCCATATCCACATTATGTCACCTTGCCACTCTGTGGTATCCTCCTGCTGCTATTGCTGCTGCCATATCCACATTATGTTAACTTGCCCCCCTGTGTTCTGATGATGCTGATGATACACTGTGTCACCTTGCCACTCTGTGGTCTCCTGATGCTGCCATCTCCACACTGTCACCTCGCTACTCTGTGGTCTCCTGATTGTGTCTACTGTCATCTCCACACTGTCACCTTGCCACTCTGTGGTATCCTCCTGATGCTGCTGCTGTTGCCGCTAACTCCACAATCTGTCATTGGGCCACTCTGTGGTCTACAGTCGTGGTCAAACGATTTGAGAATTACATAAATATTGGAAATTGGAAAAGTTGCTGCTTAAGTTTTTATAATAGCTTTGCATATACTCCAGAATGTTATTAAGAGTGATCACATGAATTGCATAGTCCTTCTTTGCCATGAAAATTAACTTAATCCCAAAAAAACCTTTCCACTGCATTTCATTGCTGTCATTAAAGGACATGCTGAGATTATTTCAGTAATCGTCTTGTTAACTCAGGTGAGAATGTTGACGAGCACAAGACTGGAGATCATTATGTCAGGCTGATTGGGTTAAAATGGCACACTTGACATGTTAAAAGGAGTGTGATTCTTGAAATCATTGTTCTTCCATTGTTAACCATGGTGACCTGCAAAGAAACGCGTGCAGCCATCATTGCGTTGCCTAAAAATGGCTTCACAGGCAAGGATATTGTGGCTACTAAGATTGCACCTCAATCGACAATTTATAGGATCATCAAGAACTTCAAGGAAAGAGGTTCAATTCTTGTTAAGAAGGCTTCAGGGTGTCCAAGAAAGTCCAGCAAGCGCCAGGATCGTCTCCTAAAAAGAATTCAGCTGCGGGATCGGAGTGCCACCAGTGCAAGGCTTGCTCAGGAATGGCAGCAGGCAGGTGTGAGCGCATCTGCACACACAGTGAGGTGAAGACTTTTGGAAGATGGCCTGGTGTCAAGAAGGGCAGCAAAGAAGCCACTTCTCTCCAAAAAAAACATCAGGGACAGATTGATCTTCTGCAGAAAGTTTGGTGAATGGACTGCTGAGGACTGGGGCAAAGTCATATTCTCCGATGAAGCCTCTTTCCGATTGTTTGGGGCATCTGGAAAAAGGCTTGTCCGGAGAAGAAAAGGTGAGCGCTACCATCAGTCCTGTGTCATGCCAACAGTAAAGCATCCTGAGACCATTCATGTGTGGGGTTGCTTCTCATCCAAGGGAGTGGGCTCGCTCACAATTTTGCCCAAAAACACAGCCATGAATAAAGAATGGTACCAAAACACCCTCCAATAGCAACTTCTTCCAACAACAGTTTGGTGAAGAACAATGCATTTTCCAGCACGATGGAGCACCGTGCCATAAGGCAAAAGTGATAACTAAGTGGCTCGGGGACCAAAACGTTGACATTTTGGGTCCATGGCCTGGAAACTCCCCAGATCTTAATCCCATTGAGAACTTGTGGTCAATCCTCAAGAGGCGGGTGGACAAACAAAAACCCACTAATTCTGACAAACTCCAAGAAGTGATGAATGAATGGGTATGAAAGAATGGGTTGCTATCAGTCAAGAATTGGCCCAGAAGTTGATTGAGAGCATGCCCAGTCGAATTGCAGAGGTCCTGAAAAAGAAGGGCCAACACTGCAAATACTGACTCTTTGCATAAATGTCATGTAATTGTCGATAAAAGCCTTTGAAACGTATGAACTGCGTGTAATTATATTTCACTACATCACAGAAACAACTTAAACAAAGATCTAAAAACAGTTTAGCAGCAAACTTTGTGAAAACTAATATTTGTGTCATTCTCAAAACTTTTGGCCACGACTGTACTCATGCTGCTTCCAACTCACCACTATGTCATAGGTTCAATCTGTGGACTTCTCATGTTGTTCCCACCCTCCCCACTTCATGACTGGTCCACTATTTTGACTTTTGGCCTCGCTGACATCATCATTTATTTGACCTTTCTTCTGATCTGTCAGAAGAAAGGAAAAATGAGACGCACAACGGATCCTGTCTGTGTAGCAGCTGTAAGGCCTGTATGGTCCCATCAGAATTGTCTTATAATTTGGTAGCTAATAGCAGGAGTGAGTACAAAACACAGAAGACAGGCAAATATCCCATTTACATGTCATCTCTGTTTTAGATCCACGCCAGTTTTTTTTGGCATTAGCAATACTGATGGATTATTGAGCAAATGCTGACTGAGTGAAGGCGGATGCTCCACAGACAGGATCCGTTTTTTGTGGGTTATTGTTCTGACAGATCAGAGGAAGGGCAAATTAATCAGTGACATCAACACAAACTTACTGCTGACACCCTCTCCACTTTGTCAGGGGGGCTCTACTTGTATAAGCGTTTAATAAAACGGGTTCTGTAGACATCTATGTGGAATCAGCTGATGTAAATCAGCTGGTGTAAAAGGACTGCGCTTCTTCTTGATGCTAACATCGACCTGTAAGGCTGAGTTGATACTTCAGTTATTTGGTCATTTTTGGCCCTATGACTGCCCTAATAAGTGAAGTGTGCAGTGATTCTAAGAGCGACACCTGTCTTCTGCATGTCATATGGACTCACAGTATTATTTCACTACTAAAGCAGACTCCCTATGCGTGTCTCTGCAAGGCACAATGTTCTACACCACTGGAAAGGCTCTCTGTAGCCAGGAAATAGCAGTTTTTTTACGTACTTCGCCACAAATGTATTCGGATCAAAGCAAATTTTTCCGAAAAAATTCTGCAATCTGGCGAATTTAATTTTTGAAAAATTCGCTCATCTCTTAGTGATAATGGCATCTGAACATTTAGACAGAGCGAGAGGGCTCCCTTTGTGTGACGATCGCTCCCCACTAATGAGCGCTGTGGCCACTTCCTTGGCCAGTGATGTTACTTGATTGGTCACATGGCCTAGAAGTCCCATTCAAGTGAATGGGTTTGGCTGCAATATTAAGAACATCTGCTATACAATGAACAGTGCAGGGCTTGGTATTTTGTGAAGAGGTCGCAGCACTGATCAAAGCCCTACAGCCCCTTCATACAACTGATTGGTGGCGGAACCCCAATGATCAGATATTGATGTCCTATCCTGAAAAAGGTCATCATTATTTTCCTCCCTTAAAAATCCTGCTCTTTGGTATGAACTATGGTGTCAACTGAAAGTATGAATAGCTGTCTACTGCATGAAAAAATAATACGTCTGGCAATAAGAGGCATATAACAACCAAAAGCCCTTAGAGGGACACTGACAGGCCCAATAAGCATATTTAGGTATATATATGACAGTACAGGTCTTATAAAGTGTATTAGAATCATCTAAGTATCCCCCCTGTCCACCTTATAAATACAGTAAACTGAAGTTTTATAACCTGCTTGAATCGTCTTCAATCTGCCCAAGGGTCGGCGTTTCATCTCCACTTGCGCCCAGCCAGCCACCCCCAACTGCCGTTTTGAAGCGCCGCCCAGCTCATCAATATTCACTTCGCTGGGCGGCTACTACTGTCCCCGACGCAAGATCCGGCGCATGCCCAATACAATCCTATGGGCATCGGCCTCCGGCTCATCTTCAGCGCATGCGCCCGGCACCCTCACTGGCCGGGATCACATCGCGCCTGCGCACAGTCTGCATCTCAGAGGCCGATGCAGCCTCTGCTTTATGCGCATGCGCCGGGCACAGTTCAGAGCAGCGCTTCAGAGTAGCCGCCCAGCAAAGTGAATATTGATGAGCTGGGCGGCGCTTCAAAACGGCAGTTGGGGGCGAGGCTGGCTGGGCGCAAGTGGAGATGAAACACCGCCCCTTGGGCAGATTGAACACGATTCAAGCAGGTTATAAAACTTCAGTTTACTGTATTTATAAGGTGGACAGGGGGGATACTTAGATGATTCTAATACACTTTATAAGACCTGTACTGTTATATATATACCTAAATATGCTTATTGGGCCTGTCAGTGTCCCTTTAGGCTACTTTCACACTAGTGGCAGACTTCTCTGGCAGGCTGTTCCGGCGGGAACAGCGTACTTTTATTCTCAGCATGTTTTCCGTGCTGCCGCCGGAACTCCGGCCCCATTATAGTCAATGGGGCGGAGCAAACCTCGAGCAGCACGAATGCAGTAGTGGCAGCACTGATCTGGCAGACTGTTTACCCGCCGGAACAGCCTGCCGGAGAAGGCTGCCGCTAATGTGAAAGTAGCCTTACTGGTTCAAAGGTGGCAAAAGGAATACAATAACTGGTTTGTGAAATATGCTTGTAGTGGCGTATCAGATAGTACTACTAAACTAATTAACCTTGTACATGATTTTTTATTTTGTTTTATTACATTGTGAACTATTTACGACATGAAAAGCACAATAACCAATTATGTTCCAGTAAAGAAAATCGATAAAGGGCATTTACAAGTTACGATACGGTAGCTGAATGTGTTTTATAGCAATAATCTGTCATCAGTGACAGGGCTGTTTTAACACATTGGTTTCATGAGTGGGTTCCCCTCAAAGAATTGTTAATTGTGTTACAATTTCTACACATGTAACTAAACACCATAAGGGTATATTCAGATGTAGCAGTTATGTCGGTGTTGTGGTAAAATGGAAAGTAACATGACTGCCATGGAATATTACCAAGAGCAAGTTGTTTGAACTCACGTGTAACTCACATATAAGCTCTCCCTTTTAATTTCTATCTGGCTGAGAACGCTATGGTGGCTTGACACAATAGTGCTCCCTTTAGGTCCCTCAAAGCAATAGGCTTCTTTAAGGTCCCATATAAAAATTGTGTCCTCTTCAGGTCCTACACAGCAATAATATTGTTATTAAGCCCCACATTAAAGGGTTGTACCAGGGGAGTAGATAAAGTCTCAAAGCCCAAGCCCCAATTTATATGTGCAAAATTCTTGAAGTATCTGTGCCCCACACACACATGCCCTAGCACTATACACATATTTTACTTGCCGGATGGACACTATCAAACATACAGGACTATACAGCACCACATACCTATTACATCCAGTGCCTCACAGGTGACATCTCTTAGACATTCTCTTTCTTCTTCTCCATTCTGCCCATCACAATTTTGTTCAGCCATACGGTGTCTTTGTAGAGTTTTCCAACCAGACATCTTAGGCTCCTCACTTTTCTGTCATCTTCTTCCTCCTCCTGGTGCCCCAATAGTGGTATCCCACTGCTAATACCAATACTGTGCCTGCTGTGCTCTCCCATGACCCCAAATACTACACTACAAAAATAATAATGTCATGCAGATGGTTCCACCCATAGTAATATAAAAGCTGCACCAATAGCTATAATTCTCTCCCAGTTGGCCCTAATTAGTAATAGTGACCCATACAATGCACCCAAGATTAGTAGTTGTGTCTTCCATACTGTGCCCAATAATAATGCCCATTGTAATAAGGTCTCTATAGTATCCCTCTTATTATTAAGCTCCATGTAGTGCTCCTGGTAGTATTAAGACCCCTCAATTCCCCTACGGTATTTACTGTATAATGCCTTCCATAGTGCCCCACTAATTATAATGCCCTCTATAGCGCCCCAAAAGTTAAAATGTTCCCCTTTAGTGCATCAGTAGTTAAAATTCCCCCAGTAGTGCCCTTAGCAGTTATAATGCCCCTGCCCCCATTAGTGCCCCAGCAGTTATAATTAGTATTGAGCAAATGAAGTTCACAGAGTGGACTTCGATCCGAATTTCAGGAAAAATTCAATTAGCCGCGAGGCCGAATTTCCTTGTGCTTTGTGGTAATGAATCGATTGTCCATGAAATGGCGGTAACAATAAATAAAATAAATCATACTTACCTCATCCATTTGAGCGCAAAGAGGCCACTGCGGCCATCTTGCTTGATGAAGTCATCACGCACTGAGTGAGATTTCACACAGGATCTTCAAGCAAGATGGCCAAATGGATGAGGTAAATGAGGTAAGTATGATTATTATATTTTTTTGTTGACCAACCCCTGAAAGGCCTTAATATTCATCTCAGATGCAGCGATTAACGACGAACGTGGCATCTGACGGATTCAATGATGGGGGAGGCGCAATCGCTGTTCCCTTTCATTGCACCCGCTATTTACAAAGAAATGCATTTCGCAACAAAGTCTTTCATCTCGAAGCGAATTTTGTCACAATGTATGGCACTCTGTGCTTTCTAATAATATATGGGGGTTTAGGGCTCCACATACCCTTTTCCAAAAAGTGGGAAGACAGGAGCATAGGCAGTGCAGGGGCAGTCATAGCCAAACTAACACACTTATTATAATCTACACCAGCTAACTTTGTGGCATAGATTTCTGTATTAGCGCACAGATCTACCCAGTTATTAAAGGTATGTACCTCTTAGTAACTGTGGCGCATCTGAAGTCTGCAGGGATATGCTGGTCTTAATAAAACTCCCCCTGAGTGCTAGGCTGTTGCTTATCTCCGCCTTACTACAGAAATACAATTACATAATTTGATTTCTTTCTTTCCAGCAGATGGGTATCTGTGCTTCATCAAAGGAGAAGAAACCTTCACCCACTGGTAATAAAAGATATAAAACAAGCTAGAACCAGTGTTCCCTCTAAGCCTCTGCTGTTGCTGAGCGGAGCAGTTAGGTAATTGGGCAATACATTGTGAATGGTGGGCAATTTCTTACTAAAGGTGCATTCCTATGTCGCAACCACAGGGTAACCTGCAATACCGTGTGACCATAATTTAAAGGGGAATTCTCATCTCTAATGTTTATGTGGATTTACAATAAAAGTGTGACAGATGCTGACTCTCTTGAGCACAATTGCCTATTGTAGTGTATGGAGAGGTGCTCAACATGTGTGGCTCCTTCCATTTACTTCTATGGGAGAATGGGACCTGTAGTATCTGAATCTATGGGACTCCTGTGGATATTCCATAAAAGTATTATCTGCAGTCCTATGTAACACTACAAATTGCACAGTGATAACTTTCTGAATATAGATAATATAGTAGATGTTCCTCTGTTAAAAAGCCCAAGGAAGGCCATGATCAGCGGCACACATATTTTCTTTAACACTAAGCCATGCCTCTAACCCTGCTTAAGTCTATATATGTCCTAATTCCACCCAGTCACCTTTGGGCCCAACAAAATGTAATTCCCACTTACAGTGGAATGCCGTCTTTAGTGGTCCCTCACAGTAGTGTTGGCCCCTGAATTGTTAAGAACATTTTTAAAAATAACACTCGCTATGTGTCCCTGTTGACTAGAACACACATGACGGCACCATTGCACTCAACTGTCTCTGCATCCTAAAAATACAGATCCAGGTAAGAGCAAGACATGCCACAGCCCTCCCAGAAAGGCAGGACAGTCACCGAACTCCGAGACTGTCCTGCAAGATCTGGGGCGGTAAGAGTACAGATAATGTAGTCAATATCACCTGCAGTTCTATGTAACACCACAGGTAGGACAGTCTGTGAGTATAGATAATATAATAGATGTCCCTTGCAGTTCTGTGTAGCATCACAGATAACACCTGCATCCTTAGTGTTCCTCCCTGTGCCTCTCCCATGGGACTCCATGCTGGCGGCGCTGACTCCTCTTCCTTCTTCTTCTTCTTGCCCTGCACAGAATATCCTGATAAAGCTGTGTCAAGACATCAGAACACTTTAGGAATGGTGATGGTGGAACACACACACCGGCACACACAGGGACACACATACCCACTGGGACTCACACATACACACAGACAGATACACACACAGTGACAGACACATACAGACAGGGACACACACATACAGACAGGGACACACACATACCCACAGTGACAGACACATACATGGGGGGAGGGGGACACATACACACAGGGACAGACAAACTCACCGGGACAGAAACACATAGAGACAGACACACACACGGGGACACACATACACAGGGACATAATTACCCAGGAACAGGCACACACACACAGCACATACACAGGTACAGACACACACAGGGGCACACACACAGGGACACACATACACAGAGACAGACACACAGACACAAACAGGAACAGGGACACACAGGGACACTCATACACACAGAGACACACACACAGGAACACACATACAGGGACAGGGACAGACACAGGGACACACACACACAAACACAAACAGGAACAGACACACACAGGGACACTCATACACACATGAACACACATACAGAGACAGGGACAGACACACACACAGGGACACACCCACAGACACAAACAGTAACACATACACACACACAAGGACACTCATACACACAGGGACAGACACATACAGGGACACACACACACAAGGACACTCATACACACAGGGACATACACACACAGGGACACACATACACACAGGGACAGACACACACAGGGACAGACACACACACACAGGAATACACACAGGGACAGACACACACACGTCCTCTCTGGCCCCTGCACAATACTACAGCTAGGCCTCACCACATTCCAGCCAGACTCCCCTTGGTAAGCACAGGAACACAGCTCTCTGCTCCTCTGGCTCCTCCTCCATTGGTCACATGGGCAATGACATCAGGAAGGTCCTTTAGCCCACCAGGAAATACCATCTGCCCTGTTCTGAGTCCTGGGGCCGCCCACAAGGCAGTGCACACAGCGAAAATGGTGTGCCTTGCTGGGGTAAGTTGCCATAGAATTCAGACCAGGTAGTTTCTTGAAGTCCAGGACCACAGGACATGGATGCAGTGGTGAGCTGGCCTACAGAGTGGGGGCACTATGGAAAGGGAACACTGGCTATAACACATATTACACATAATAAAATGTTTATACTGTTAAAAGAAACATTTAAAGGGTAACTGTATTTTTAAAAACCTATTGCTACGTATGTCAGGAATGGTCAGGTGGTACAGAGAACAGCACTGGAGATCTCACGACAGAGGGTAGGGATAAGTGCAGCCCTAAACTCCAACCCACCTCTGTCCCTGCCTACTTGCACGGCCCGTCCTAATCGACGGCGTACAACTTGGCGGCAGTCCCTCACTTAGATATGTGCAGGGGCCTAAGAAGATAACAGAAGTACCGTAACAGAGTCAAACAAGCCAAAGTCAAAGCCAGGAGGTCACGCAGGTACACAGGGAGCAATCCGATAATGAAGTCAAAACACAATCCAGAGTCAGAAGCCAAGAGGTCACGTCAATACCAGAGAGGTCAAAAGGTCGAGGTCAAAAACAGAGTTGAGGTCCAGAACACACAGAAGGCACAATATGAAAATGCTGGTGAGGGTAGCAAGACCATTCACAGGCAACCTGTGGCCAGCAAGCTGCCTGTTTAAATAGCAGAACAAGTGGGTCACATGACGTGGCCAGTGTCACTTGACCCAAGTCCTGCCCAAATCATCTGAGCGCCGATAAATTGTGATCGGCTCTCAGCACTGCTTTCAGCTAAGAGGATGCCGGCCGCACCGAGGAGGGGTGCGCGGCCGGGTCCTCCCCGCCCCCTAGTCCGCATGGAAATGAGGATGCAGGCCACGTCCTCGCTCCTGCACAGATGCGGGATGCTGGCGGTGCCGCAAGGAGGTACCGTGTATCGTCGGCTCCCTGGCAATTTTGACAGAGGGGTCACAGAAAATGTATTTCTTGCCACCACATGACTACTGAAAAAACGTTTAAGTCCATAATCAACGAAAGGGTATATAACATCCAATCCTATATCAACTGTAACACCAAACACGTGGTGTATCTTATTACATGTACTATTTGTTCCTTGTTGTATGTGGGCTGCACCCAAATCGGATTCGCAGACACATATCCGATGTGCCTCATTATAAGGACCGGAATGTCTCTGCAGTCAGCCTGCATTTTGCAGTTGCACATGCTGGTGATGTATCCCACTTACAGGTTAAGGGCATAGAAAGAGTTTTTCTACCGCCTAGGGGGGGAGATCACAGGAGGAAACTCCTTAACAGGGAGGCCTTCTGGATCTTCCAGCTAGAATCTCGCCAGCCCTGTGGGTTGAATAGACGTCATGATCTCATTCTACAATATTGATGTGTGACCACGTCGTCTTTTCTACAACACATACGCTTTGCCATCAGTACTTTTGCTCTCTTTGTATCTGTATTTTTATTTAGCTGAATGATTTCTGTTTTAGTGACTTGATTTACTTGTATGTGAGTTTTTCCTTCTGCTGGTTTCTGCCATTGGTTAAAGAGGTTTTTTATTCTGTCATGTGCATGGGAACGCCCCCTTGGGTCTCCACCTCCCAGGTGATACCTATCAACCTGGGGTTAGTTTGTGTTACTTAAGAGGGAGCTCCCATTTCATATACATGTTTGTCATGAGGAAGGACCCACATTTCTTTGAGGTCTGAAATGCATTGACTGTTTCATGTACATCTGTATGGATTTTAATTCGCTGGAATAAAGTTTTTCATTTTTTCACCGAAGAGAGCCGTATTTTCTTCTCTTTTCTATTGCATATACCGCATCCAGGAGCCGCATCCGTGCACCTCTGGTGATTCTACTATTGCAGGTGAGAGCTGCCTTACGTCTTCTCTTAATGGCGAATTCAGCCAGAGGCAGATGTTTCACCGACAGCTGTTGGTTATCATAGACATAGCGCCTTAAATACTGCTCTAGAGACTGGTTCAAACGTTCAGTTTTACCGTTGGTTTCCGGATGAAAGGTCGAAGAAAAAGACAAAGAGATGTTACATTTACGACAAAAAGCCTTCCAAAACCTTGAAACAAGTTGGACACCTCTATCCGAAACCACATTCTCTGGGATTCCGTGTAAACGTATAACATGATCAACAAAGAGGGAAGCCAGAGTCTTGGCATTAGGCAATTTTGACAGAGGGATGAAGGGTACCATTTTACTAAATCTGTCTACCACCATCCACACAACTGACTTACCCTCAGAAACCGGTAAGTCGGTGATGAAATCCATAGAAATATGGGACGGCGGTCTATTCGGGATGGGCAGTGGTCATAACTCACCCACAGGACGGGACCTAAGAGTCTTGAACCTGGCACAAACCTCACATGCGAAAACATATGAGTGGACATCAAGGAAGGCCACCAATAAAACCTGGAAACAAGTTCCTTGGTGGCATTAAAACCAGGATGTCCACTAAAAACAGAGTTGTAGCACTCACCCAACAGTTAGAGATGTAAATGACCAGGGACAAATATTTTATCACTAGGAGATTGTACCGGTGCCAAGTGTTGTTCCGCAGAAATGTCAGTCGTCAAATCAGTGGAAACTGAAGCCACAATGACTCCTGCCAGCAATATAGGTTAAGGTGGAGTGTCAAGAGGTTGGAAAGCACAGAAACTTCGGGACAGGGCATCAGCTTTAATATTTTTACTTCTTGGCCTGAAAGTAATACAGAAATTAAAACGTGTAAAGAACAATGCCCATCTAGCCTGCCTGGGATTTAAACGTTTAACAGACTCCAAAAACATGAGATTTTTATGGTCAGTAAGAACTGTAACACGATAGGGCCCCCTACAAAAAATTACGCCACTCAAAGGCCCACTTAATAGCAAGCAATTCTCGGTTCCCAATATCATAATTTCTCTCGGTAGGAGAGAAATTACGAGAGAAAAATGCGCACGGTCTCAGGTTAGTGAAAGTTGATGACCCCATCCTCGGAGGTGTCGACCTCGACCACAAAAGGCTTCTCTTTTTCAGGTTGGACCAAAATAGGAGCGTTAACAAAACATCTCTTGAGTGTTTCAAAAGCCTTAGTGGCTTCGGGAGACCAATTCACAAAATCTGCTCCCTTTCTATTTAGGTCAATGAGAGGTTTAACGACAACCCAAATTTTTTAAATAAATTTCAGGTAGTAATTGGAAAAACCCCAAAAACGTTGTAACGCTTTTAGAGAGGAGGGCCTCACCCATTCCAGTATCGCCTGCACCTTCCCTGGATCCATCTTAAAGGATTGGGGAGTGAGAACATACCCCAAAAACTAAATTTCCTGTACCCCAAATATACATTTTTCACCTTTAGCAAATAGTTGGTTTTCTCGAAGAACCTCTAGTACCTGTCTAGTGTGGCTAACATGAGAATCCCAATCGGGTGAATAAAAATCAAAATATCATCTAAATAAAGATCAAGAATTTTCCAATAAATTGCCTGAAAATATCATTGACAAAATTTTGGAAAATCGCTGGGGCATTGCTTAAACCAAATGGCATCATTAGATATTCATAATGCCCCTCAGGAGTATTAAAGGGTTTCTGTCACCAGATTTAACCCTATTAAGCTAGCTGACATAAGGCGATGTGCTAATGTCAGCTAAATCGAACTAGCCTATTCCTACTTTTATCTAGGCCAACGTTATGCCAGAAATCGTTAATTTCTAATGATTTTTTGTTTTCCCGTAGACCTAACAGCAGCACAGATAGGGTTAACCACCCCCCGTGGACTGGTAGGACCGGGGGGTGGAGGGAATCACCCCGTGGAGGGAATCACCTCCAGCCCATTGTGTTAAAGCAAGAAAAAAAATTGTCTTACTAGGGTGGGAAATTTGTTTGCTGCTGTTAGGACTAAGGGAAAACAAATTATCATTAGAAATGAACGATTCCCTTACATCAAGCATGTCAAACTCAAAGGCTAACATGGGCCAAAAAAACTAAATTTAAGTTTATGTGGGCCGCATCAAAAAAAAAATATATATATATATATATTACATACACATACAAACACACACACTAAATATGCTTGGCACTATATCCAGTTTCAATCAGCCTGGGTGCTACCCTCAATGGGTCTTCCTCAAGATCACAATGTAAAACAGTACATAAAACACTCACCAATAAAGTGACTGCAAATGGATTCCAAAACGGAAGTGACGGGAAGCCGCAGGTGTCGTTATGACGTAATGATGCTCGCAAAAATATTGTGGTTACTAGGAAACCAGCTAAACCGCAAGACCAAGCCAACGTGGCAACTAGGTAATAAATCAACAAATATCAAAAAGTGAAAATGTATTCACGATAAAACCACCAAGGAGGAATGATTATTATATTTATATTTTTATATATATATATATATATATATATATATATATATATACAAATATTAAACTTCACTATAAGACGCACCTAGGTTTTTGAGGAGGAAAATAAGAAAAAAATATTTTTAACCAAAAGTTGTGCTTTTGGTGGGCTTTGAATTAATGGTGGTCTGTGCATGACACTATTATGGGGGATCTGTGGATGACGCACTGTCATGTGGGGGATCTGTGGATGGCACTGTTATGGAGGACCTGTGGATTGCACTGTTATGGGGGACCTGTGGATGGCACTGTTATGGGGGATCTGTGGGTGGCACTGTTATGGGGGATCTGTGGATGGCACTGTTATGGGGGATCTGTGGATGGCGCTGTTACGGGGGATCTGTGGATGGTGCTGTTATGGGGGATCTGTGGATGGCACTGTTATGGGGATCTGTGGATGGCACTGTTATGGGGAATCTGTGGATGGCACTGTTATGGGGATCTGTGGATGGTACTGTTATGGGGGATCTGTGGATGGCACTGTTATGGGGATCTGTGGATGGTACTGCTATGGGGTGGGATATCTGTGGATGGCATTGTTATGGGGTGGGGGGATCTGTGGATGGCATTGTTATGGGGTGGGGGATCTGTGGATGGTGCTGTTATGGGGGATCTGTGGATGGCATTGTTATGAGGTGGGGGATCTGTGGATGGAACTGTTATGTGGTGGGATATCTGTGGATGGTACTGCTATGGGGTGGGATATCTGTGGATGGCATTGTTATGAGGTGGGGGGATCTGTGGATGGAACTGTTATGGGGGGGATCTGTGGATGACACTGCTATATGTCATCCACAGATCCCCCTCATAACAGTGTCCCCCAATACACCGGCCCTCTGCTCACCGAAGTATTTATAAACGTGAATCCTTATCCTGTTATTAAGTTGAACTAACGCTGCGCTCTCCCATGTTCCCATGTTCCCCTGTATCCCCACAGCACTTACGAACACGCTTCCATAGCAGGCAGAGCGGACGGCACCAGTAACGTCACTCACTGACGTCGCGCGTCTGCTCCGCCTGCTTCATTCATAAAGTGGGCGGAGCAGGCGCTCGACGTCAGTGAGTGACGTTACTGCTGCCGTCCGCTCTGCCTGCTATTGAAGCTTAAGTAAGTGCTATGGGGATACAGGGGAGCATGGGAGAGGGCAGCGTTAGTTCAACTTAATAACAGGATAAGGATTCACGTTTATAAATACTTTGGTGAGCGGCGGGGCCCGGTGTAAGAGTACAGTGACTGCACCGGGCCCCGCCCCTAGTTACGGACTCCAGCCCCTCCTCTCTCCCGGCTCATACATAGCAGTCTGCGATGCTGCATCTTTGCCGGGCCGCAAAGATATTCATTGCGGGCCGCATGCGGCCCGCGGGCCGCATGTTTGACACCCATGCCTTACATCCTACCAGCAGCACAGATGGGGAGATAGCAAAAAGAACCCCTAGGGAGGGCCATCATGCCTGGCAGAACTAAGTATAGTCTGCCCAAAGGCTGAGTACTCAGCTAATCTGCCATCTAGTCTATAATGGGAGATGAATGTTGATTCAGAGCTCCAGGAGGCAGATTTGCAAATCATGTTGAGCGGAAGAAGACTCCTCTCGGCAAAAGAAGTAGCTACAGCCCTCGTAGAATGGGCTTTTACAAACCCCGGAGGGTCTAGAGATTGGGAAACAAAGGATTCCCTAATAGCCTCCTTAATCCATTGACTGATGGATGGTTTAGATGCCTTACGGCCTTTAAACTTACCGGCAAACAGGATCAGAAGATTTTCATCTTTCCTGGAATCCTTTGATCTATCCACATAGATCTGGAGGCATCTCGAGACACCCAAAGGATGTATAGCAGGTTCCTCAGAGAAGGTAGAAGGTCTAGAAAGAACCAGGAGGGATATCACCTGGTTGATATTCTGGAAAGAAGGAACCTTAGGCCTAAAGTACGGGAGAATTCTTAAAAGGACCCGGTCTTGCAAAAAATAAAATGGTATAGGGCTCGTGCGCTGATAGAGCTTGAAGCTCAGAGACCCTCTTGGCCGAAGTCACAGCAAGGAGAAAGACAAGTTTCCATGTGACAAACTTGAAATCTACCTCCTCCAAAGGCTCAAAGAGGGGAGATGCTATCCCCTTGAGAACTACTGATAAATCCCACTGAGGAATGGGTTTCAGTACTGTAGGCTTTAATATTTCAGCTCCTTTAAGGAACCGTTTGATGAGCGGGTCCTGAGAAAAAGACTTGTTAAGACAAGCTGAAATGGCTGAAATGTGAACCCTCAAGGTAGATGGAGCAAGGCCTTTGTCAAGGCCATCTTGCAGAAACTGAAGGATGATGGGGAGGGGCGGATCTGCAGACGCCACCTCCTTTGAGGAACACCAAGAAGAGAATATCCTCATAATCCGTGAGTAGGCTCTCTTAGTAGAGTCTGCTCTTAAATGAGACAGCGTTCTCAGGACCAACTCTGAAAGCCCTTCTATTCTGGGAAGGGACTGATCAACCTCCGGGCTGTCAGGTTGAACCTGTGCAGATCTGAGCAGAGGTGAGTGTCCCACGACACCAGGGTCTGCTGAGGGGGGAGTCTCCAAAATTGCCCTCGACTCATTTGGGTGAGCTGGGTAAACCAGGATCTCTTTGGCCAAAATGGTATGATGGCTATCAACGAGGCCTGATTCTTTCGGATTTTCATCAATACCCTCAGAATCATGGAAAGTGGAGGGAAGATGTAAGCCAGCCTGAACCTCCAGGATATTGACAGAGCATCTATCGCCAGGGGGTTGTCCTCCCTGTAAAGGGAGCAAAAGTTTTCCACCTTGGCGTTGAACCTTGTGGCCATAATATCCACCTCTGGCATTCCCCACTTGAGGACTATCTGCTTGAATATCTCCGGATGTAAAGACCACTCCACTGTTGTAAGACCGCGGCTCAACCGATCCGCTATCATATTGAGGGAGCCTCGAATGTGGATCGCAGATAAGTGGGAAAGGTTCAACTCTGCCCAATCCAGAATCACCCCGATCTCTGATAAGAGGGGAAGTGATCTTGTGCCTCCCTGCTTGTTGATGTAAAGTACCGCAGTCATATTGTCTGACTGGACTTTGACCGCTTTGCCCTGCATCTGAGGGGCGAAGTGAAGGAGGGCTAGCCGGATAGCTCGAATCTCGCGGAGATTGGATAAGAGGTGCCGCTCCTAAGGAGACCAGGATCCATGAACTGGAGAATCGTCTAGATGAGCGCCCCAGCCTACTTGGGAGTCGGGACGCATCTGTTGTCAATATGACCCAGGTTGGCTGGGTCATAGACTTCCTGTCTAAAAGATGGCTCCACCATCTGAGGGAATGCCGAGTTTGCCAAGACAGGGAACACAGGGAGTTCAGGCTGCTATTCCATTTGGAGAGGACCTCCGACTGCAGCAGCTGTAGGTGCCATAAAGCCCAAGGGACTGCTTCCACAGATGCTGACATGAGCCCCAACATCTTCATGAGAGTCCGAATTGGAACTCGCCGAGGCACGGATAGGAATTCTGCCGTGTTCTGTATTCGGGATCTTCTTTCTGAAGTCAACCGGAGAGACATCCCAACTGAGTCGATTATGAAGCCTAAATATCTTACTGAAGTCTACGGGCTCACGTTCGACTTCTGCCAGTTGATGATCCACCCTAGGCGGAACAGAAAGGAAATCTCTACATGAAGATGGTGGGTCAGGACCACAAAGGAAGAGGCTTTTAAAAGCCAATCGTCCAGATAAGGAATGATGGTCAGTCTTTGGAGTCTTAGAGCCGCCACCACAGAAACTACCACCTTGGTGAAAGTTTGAGGGGCAGAAGAAATGCCGAAGGGAAGGGTAAAGAACCGAAGGTGTCTGGTGACACCCGACACCTGGACCGCGATCCTGAGATATTTCCTGGAAGCAGGATGAATCGGGATGTGCAAATATGCATCCTTGAGGTCCAGGGTTGCCATCACAGATCCAGGATTGAGAACGTGAACCACTGACCTGATGGTTTCCATACGGAACCTTACTTCCCTTACATATCGATTGAAGACTCTCAAATCGATAATCATCCGGAGATCCCCTGATGCCTTGGGAACCAGAAACACTGGTGAGTAAATCCCTAAGCCCTGTTCCCCTGCCAGAACCTCCTCCAGAGCCCCCTTGTGGATGTAATCCTAAATGTAAGCCTCCAGAACCTACTGCCTTGTGGCCTGTAGACGTTTGGTTCTGATGAACCTGTCCGGAGGCAGAGAAAGAAGATTGATTGAGTACCCCTCTGAGATGACATTCAGGACCCAGGGATACAAAATCTTTCGGATATAGATGTCCTTGAAGTGGGATAGTCGACCTCCGACGGGAAGATGAGGGGGAGTGGGCAAGACTTCTGGCAGGACGGCAGAAGTAACAGGAGTCATTCAAGAGCCTCGAGGAGGCCCGTAGTCAGGAGGTGGATTTTATATCCTTGGCTACTTCACGAGAGCGCCTCGAACCTCTTCGCTGCGCCCCCCAGTCCCTCCGGGCTCTTGACTGCTGGTCATACCTACCACCACGGTTTTGTCTGCCCCGCCCCCGAAAGGACTGTTGACAGGCCTTCCATAATCTTATCCAACTCTGAGCTGAACAAACGGTAGAGCTCAAAGGGAAGGCTACATAAATTATATTTAGAGGAATTGTCAGCCACCCAAGGCTTAAGCCACAAAGGCCTGCGGACCGCTGACACCAGGGCCATGGTTTTGGCCGCCAACTTCAGCTGTTGTTGCACTGTATCAGACAGGAAATCCATCGCCAGGTTGACAGTCTTGAAAGCCACCAGAATTTCGTCCCGAGACACCTTCTGATCCACATCCATCTGGATCTGGTTTAATCGAGACCGGAGGAAGGTAGAAACTTCTGTAGCAGCGAGGGCCGTAGACGCGGAAGCTGCAGCTGCCGTATAACCTCTCCTGAGTGTGCACTCTGCTCTCCTGTCACGGGGATCCTGCAGACTCGACCCATCGTCCGCAGAAACCAGAGTGCACTTGGACAGTTCGGCAATAGCCATGTCCACCTTGAGAATGGAACCCCACGATTCCACCAAGGGTTTAGCCATCGGTTCTGAATCTATTAGTTAGAATCTGACCTTTTTTGGGTTTCCTCCACTCTGTGCACATGACAGAGAGGAGGGTCTCATCCGCTTTAAAGACACAAAGTGCCCGACTAGCGGGATCAGAGGACTACCCCAGGTCAACATCATGGTCCCCCGACCTAATGGACTTAAGTAACTTTTGCGTCTTATCAGCAGGAAAGAAGCATGAAGTAAGCTCCTCCTCATCCGAGGAGGAGAAACCCAAGGAGACTACGGAAGGTCTCTCTACTGGAGCCGAAGACTCCCTAGGAGTCTGAGTAGGGAGCCTCTCATCCAGCAGGCATATAACCCCTTTGATGGATCCATCAACATAGGTCTTCACCCACTGGTACATATCCTGCATCGTAGGTTCGGTGGAAGGTTGGACCCTCGGATGGCAGCCGTCACACCTGGAGTAGGGACAGCTATCCTCCAAAAGCGAGCTACATCATAGCACGATAAATGTTTCCGCTTGGAACCCGCCTTTCTGCCATTCGAATCCCGTGGAGACGACATCACTGCGGGGAAAAAAGGACAAGTAAAACATTTGTTAACAACCAATAAATGTTTCAGGAGAAAGGTAAAAGGCAGACCAGCAGAAGCTGAAAATGAGGACCAGAAACCAGAAATAAGGCACCAATAAGTGGACTCTGGGAGCTAGCTTAAAAAGCATGTGCAGCCAGAGAACGACCTGGTGCACAATGCTTCCTTAAATAGGGGAGGGGATGGGCTCAGAACCGAGACCCCGCCCTCAGAGGAGAAAACACATATTAGTAAATAAAAAGTTTCCCCACCAGGAAAGAATACAATAAATCCTCCAACCGGAGGAAAAATCGCGAATTATATATAAAAAAATCGCAAAAGGACGCGAAATCGTGTCGCAAGGAAAAATTCCAGAAGTGACGTCAGAGATTCCAACATCACTTCCGGAAGATGGCGGCGCCCAGTGGCACAGCGCCGGCAGCAGGTAAGCTGCCGGACAATCCATCTAGTAAAAGCGGAGGCAAAGCCCGCAGATAAAATGAAAAAAAGATTTCCCCCTAAGAGAGGGGGAATCACTGCCTAGTCCACCTGTCCGGAGGACAGAAAAAAACACAATGGGCTGGAGGTGATTCCCTCCTTTATAGGGGAGGTTTAAGTGTTTAATTATTACTTGGGCTCATTAAAATTCCGCCGGTCCTACCAGTCCACAGGGGGTGGTTAACCCCATCTGTGCTGCTGGAAGGAGGACGTAAGGGAATCTAACTTTTATAATATGCTAATTAGCCTCTAGGAGCAGGGGGGGGCATTGTTCCTGCTCCTAGATGCTCCGTTCTCCCACCTTTGTTGCCTCCCTCCAAGTCCTGATTGACAGGGCCAGGCAGCGCTCACATCTGTCTGCCAGCCCTGTGCTCTGGTGAAATCTCACGCCATTCAGCATTCGGCACAGGCGCGGTGAGGGAAAGACTCTCGCAGGCTGCCAGCTTCCTCACCACGCCTGCGAACTACGGACTCTGCCACCAGCGTTGTCAGATGGAAATTTTTGGAGTAATTTTTCAACAAGGATCTTCTGGTATTGCACCGTTTTGATCATCCTCTCCACCAGAGGAATGAGAGATGAGAAGTTCTCTTTGTAGCGGGGGTCGAGAATAATGAATAACCAGTAATCCGTGTTGTCTAAAATGCGTATAACGTGTGGGTCGCGGCACGGGAAAGGCAGCCTAACATGAAGTCAGCCATGTGTGCCAGAGTCATCAGGAGGATCACTCTCAATCTCCTCATCCTCTTCCTCCTCTTCTGCCCACCAACGCAGAACAGGTGGAATTAAACTTCCATGGGTACTACCCACTGTAGCGTAGGCAACCGTCTCGTGCTCCTCCTCCTCTTCATTGTCAAATTTGCACTGAGAAGACAAACTGAGGGTGGTCTGGCTATCCCCCTGTGTAATGTCTTCCCCCATTTCCACCTCTTCCACATGCAAAGCGTCATCCTTAATTGTGAGCAGTGAGCGTTTGAGTAGACACAGAAGTGGGATGGTGACGCTGATAATAGCGTTCTCACCCCTCACCATCTGTGTTGATTCCTCAAAGTTTCTTAAAACCTCACAGACGTCAGACATCCATTCCCACTTCTCGCTTGTGAATAGCGGAAGCTGACTGGAAAGGCGACGACCATGTTGCAGCTGGTATTCCACTACTGCCCTCTGCTGCCCACAAAACCTGGCCAACATGTGGAACGACGAGTTCCAGCGCGTGCGCACATCGCACAACAGCCGGTGAGCTGGCAATTTCAAGCGCTGCTGCAGCTTTGATAGACCGGCTGAAGCTGTTGATGACTTGCGGAAATGTGCACACACGTGCCGCACCTTCACCAGTAGCTCAGGCAAATTGGGGTAGGTTTTGAGAAACCGCTGAATCACTAAGTTTAAGACGTGGGATAGGCATGGGATGTGTGTGAGCTTGCCGAACTCCAAAGCCGCCACCAATTTACGACCATTATCAGACACAACTATGCTTGGTTCTAGGTTGAGTGACAAGAGCAACAGCTCTGTCTGGTCTCTTATCCCTTGCCACAGCTCTGCAGTGGTGTGCTGTTTGTCCCCTAAGCATGTCAGCTTCAGCACGGCCTGTTGCCGCTTCACCACTGCAGTGTTACACTGCTTCCAGCTACCGACTGATGACTGACTGGTACTGCACGCGGTAAATTCGGAGATGGAAGTGGAGCAGGAGGAGGAAAAGTGGGGGTTGGAGCCACTAACGTAGGTGGTGGCGGAAACCCTGATGGAATTAGGGCCCACAATAATTGGTGACGGTAGCACCTGTGCCATCCCAGGGTACGACTCACTCCCGGCCTCCACAACATTCACCTAGTGTGCCGTCAGGGAAATGTAGAGTCCCTGACCGAATGCACTTGTCCATGTGTCTGTAGTTAAGTGGACCTTCCCCGTAACTGCATTGGTCAGGGCACGTGATGTTACGGGACACATGTTGGTGTAAGGGGGTCTTGGCACACCTTGAAAAATTGTGGAGGCTGGGGACTGCGTAACGCGGGACGGCCGCCGACATCAGGCTGCTGAAGGCCTCAGTATCCACAAGACTAAATGGCAACATATCCAGGGTCAGTAATTTGGAGAGCTGCGCATTTAGTGCTATGGCCTGTGGGTGGGTGGCTAGGTATTTGCGCTTGCGTTCAAATGCCTGGGGTAAGAACATTTGAACGCTGCACTGGGACACGTAAGTGGATGTGGTCGCTGATGGTGCTTGCGAAGGTCCAGGTGCAGTGCGGGAGGCATCCGGGCCTGTGCTTTCGACATGGGATTGGCCAGCATGTAACACAGGGAAAGAGGAGGCAGTGGTATGACCCGCAGACACAGATTGCAGACCCAGGCGTTTGTCCCACTTATTACGGTGCTTGGATGCCATGTGGAGGATCATGCTGGTGGTCGTGAGGTTGCTAGTGTTCACGCACTGGCTCATTTTGGTATGACACAGGTTGCAAACTACTATTCTTTTGTCGTCCACACTTTCCTCAAAAAAGCACCATTCTGCAGAACACCTACCCCTTGGCAAGGGAGATTTCCGCAAGGGGTGCTCCACGGAACAGTTGTGGGCCTGTTTGGTGTGGCCCGCCTTCTCCCTTTTGCCACTCCACTGCCTCTTCCAGCCTGTTGCAGTGCAGAAGATCCCTCCCCCTCTGTACTGCTATCCTCGCTCAGCTTTCCACCTTCCCAGGTTGGGTCATTGACTTCATCGTCCACCACCTCCTCTTCCACTTCCTCACTCTGCTCATCCTCCTGACTTGTTGACCTAACCACTACCTCAGTGATTGACAACTGTGTCTCATCCTCTTCATCAACCTCTTGAGATAATTGACAGTAATTGCCGTTCCCCACCGTCATCTTCTTGTGATTGTGGATGCTCAAGAGTTTGGGAATCAGGGCACAAGATCTGTGCCTCTTCAAGCGTGCTTGGCGAGAGGGCCAAATCAAGGAATGGCGCAGAAAAGAGCTCCTCGGAATATCCGAGTGTGGCATCACTTGTTTGCCCAGACTCTTCATGGTGGGAGGAAGGAGGATCAGGGTGAGAATTGGGTTGATCAGACTCTTGGCTACTGAGACTGGACTTGGTGGAAGACAGGGTGGTGCTTATCTGCTGCAAGCCAACCCACCACCTGGTCGCACTGGTCTGACTTCAAGAGTGGTGTCATGCGCTGCAAACTGGCACATGAAGCTAGGTATCGTGGATGATTGTTTTCTTGTGCTCTGGCGGCAGGCACAGTTTCACCGCGCCCAGGGCCACGTCCTCTGCGTGCACCATCAGCATCACGGTCACTGCCCCGTCCCTTACTGCTCGCCTTCTTCATATTAAATGTTATATATGATTGAAAGTCTGTCACACGTACAGTAGCGTAGGATTTGGAAGTGTATGTGCAAACAAGTTTAAAGAGGACCTTTCAGTAGTTTAAAAACGAAAAAACTAACTATATCAGTGGGCAGAGCGGCGCCCAGGGGTCCCCTGCACTTACTAGTATGTCTGGGCGCCGCTCCGTTCGCCCTGTATAGGCTCCCAGACATATTAGTAAGTGCAGGGGGACCCCTGGGCGCCGCTCTGCCCACTGATATAGTTAGTTTTTAGTTTTTAAACTAGTGAAAGGTCCTCTTTAAAAAGGTATTTGGGATGTGGAAACGTCACACAGGAGATATCCCGCAGATAATGTCAATGCTGTCACCAGCGGCTAATGATAAATTACAGGGAATGTCACAGGTATTTGGGATGAGGAAACGTTATACAGGAGAGGTACCACCGGTAATGTCACTGTACGCAGCGTCTACGCAAAAAAGTACACTGTATGTCACAGATACATTTTTGAAGTGCACACGTTACACTGCAGATGTGGCCCTGGTAATGTCACTGTCAGAAGCTGACACCATCTATTGACAAAGTACACTGTATGTCACAGATAATTTTTTTAACCGCACACGTTACACTGGAGATGTGCCACTGGTAATGTCATTGTCAAAAGCGGACACCGTCTATTGAAAAAGTACACTGTATGTCACAGATATTTTTTGGATGCGCACACGTAACACTGCAGATGTGGCGCTGGTCATGTCACTGTCCACAGCAGACACAGTCTACAGAAAAAGTACACTGTATGTCACAGATAAATTTTAGAAGCGCACACATTACACTGCAGATGTGGCGCTGGTAATGTCACTGTCTGCAGCAGACACCGTTTACGGAAAAAGTACACTGTATGTCACAGATACATTTTAGAAGCGCACACGTTACACTGCAGATGTGGCGCTGGTAATGTCACTGTCCCCAGCAGACACCGTCTACGGAAAAAGTAGACTGTATGTCACAGATAAATTTTAGAGGGGCACACGGTACACTACAGATGTGGCGCTGGTAATGTCACTGACCGCAGCAGACACTGTCTACTAAAAGAAGTACACTGTATGTCACAGATAAATTTTAGAAGTGCACGCTTTACATTGCAGATGTGGCGTTGGTCATGTCACTGTCCGCAGCAGACACCGCCTACGGAAAAAGTACACAGTATGTCACAGATAAATTTTAGAAGCGCACACGTTACATTGCAGATGTGGCGCTGGTCATGTCACTGTCCGCAGCAGACACCGCCTATGGAAAAAGTACACTGTATGTCACAGATATTTTTTGGATGCGCACACTTTACACTGCAGATGTGGCACTGGTAATGTCACTGTCCGCAGCAGACACCGTCTACGGAAAAAGGACACTTTATGTCACAGATATTGTTGGGATGCGCACACTTTACACAGGAGATGTGGAGCAGCTAATGTCACTGTCCGCAGCGGACACGTCTATTGAAAAATTACACTGTATGTCACAGATATTTTTTGGGTGTGCACACTTTACACTGCAGATGTGGCACTGTCCGCAGCAGACACCGTCTACGGAAAAAGTACACTGTATGTCACAGATACATTTTTTAAGCGCACACGTTACATTGCAGATGTGGCGCTGGTCAAGTGAGGCCGGACTACAGGTTTACCCTAAGGGTAGGCCTGCATGAAGAATTTTGGTGCAAGGGGCCGGTAAGTGTAGGGTTAAATGTATGGCGGGAAGCGGAGGGGCGGGTTAGTAAGGGTGGAGTTAGGGGGTACCTTATTTAAGGGGGTTCAGCTTGGACGCCATTTTAGAGTTAGTGAAAGAAGCGTAGAAGCAGACCTACCATGCAGGCAGTGGAGGAGTTGTTTGAGCGGTTGCGGGTGGCAGGGGAGGCCCGTGGACCAGAGTGGTTACAGGAGCAGCTGGCTGGCTTGCTTCAGGGGAAGGCGGCAGGTATAGCTGGCCCGTCGCCAAGTGCACAACGGCCGCGGCGGGTCCGGCCGCCGGCGCGCCTTAGCCCCAGCGAGACCCTCCGGGCTCGGGGCAGGCGCAGGAGCCCCTCTAAGGACCCTCCACAGGCGGGGGATAGTGGGCGCACCTCAGCCTTGTTCTCCAGAAGTGGGAGGAATCCGGGTGCGCAGCGGAGCCCTGAAGGAGGCAGGGACGTCTCTCCCCTGCCTTCACCTGCAGTCAGCGTGGGATCTGGAGATGGGTCGGCGGGTTCCTTGCTCCCCCTGGTGGCAGGAACGTCCACTCGGCGTGGGAGAGTGAGGAGCAGGAGGACGGAGCCTGTGCCAGTAGTGGCCACTAGAGGGCGCAGGGTTCCAAGGGATCACGGGCAGGTGTCTCCTGGCCTGGGGCTGCATGAAGAATCGGTGAGGGCTGAAGAGTTTGAGAGCGCACCCAGCATGGACGCCGCTGGGGTGCAGACGTCGTGTGAGGATCGTTCGTCCGGAGTCAGGATCAGCGGCTGATGGGTTCACAGCGCCCAGGCAGCCAGGTGAGAACATGTGGGGTGCTTTGCAGTCATTGATTAGTAGCCCGGGGGGTGTGGGGGCTGGGGGAGGTCAAGGGGAAATAGTGGGGGGTTTGGGGCAATTTTTGACTAGTTTGGCGGGATGGGTTTCAGGTTTGGGGGTGGCAGGTTCATCTCCGTTGCCAGAATGGGGGGTTGGTAGTGGTTTAGGGGGGGAGGCTGGAGATGCTCAGTCGCGGGTTGTAGGATCGGTGTCAGTTCAGACGCAGGTGGGGGTGAGGAGGAGAGGCCTAAGGTTAGCGACGCAGCGAAGGGTGAAGTGTACGTCTGTTTTGAGGGGCCGTTGGGGGCGCACTTAAAGCAGGATGTTCGTGAGCGGATATGGCGGGGGGAGTATGTTGAAATGTTTTCGCTTCTTCCCCTGGAGCGTTTTAACTTGGATAGGGAACGAGTGGGTGAGGGAAAAAAGGAGGAAGACGAGAAGCGTCGGCATAGACTCATACCGCGTACGTTTGCCAATTGGTTGCAGGCGTTTGCGATCTTGGCGAGTGTCATTGGGGAAAAGAGTGTTGCTCGGCCTTGTTTTGCTATTTGGATGCGATTGGGAGGCGTACCGGGTATATGGGGGGGCTGGGTGGCTTAGGTACGATGAGCAATTCAGACAAAGGAAGGCGGTTAGGCCGAATATTTGGTGGGACCATAAAGATATTAGTTTATGGTGGCTGGTGACCGCACCAGGGCAGCAGGGGCAGTCCTTTCGGGGGGATACGGGGGGTGCACCTGGACAGTCTACGGTGTCAGCAGCGTCCGCCAGGGGATTGTGTTTCCTCTTTAATGACGGTAACTGCAGGTTTGGCGCAAAATGAAAGTTCAAGCATGAGTGCAAAACTTGCGGGGGTAACCACGGGGCTAACCGGTGTTTCAGAGGCGGGAAACACAGAGGGTCAGACTCGGGTGCAAAAGGGTCAGACTCCAGTTCGGGTGGGAAGTATGGAGTGGTACTTAAATAGGTATCCTAGGCGGGAGGCGGCGGAATTGTTAAGACGCGGTTTTTTGGAGGGGTTTCGGATTCCGTCGAATCCATTGCTGGTGGTGGTACCGCAAAGAAATTTGCGGTCGGCTTTAGAGTTTCCTGAGGTAGTCTCTGAAAAGTTGGCAAAGGAGGTTGCCTTGGGCAGGATGGTGTCGCCGCTGGGGCTGGTGCCTAAAAAAGAGCCTAACAAGTTTAGGCTTATACATCACTTGTCTTTTCCTAAGGGGGCGTCGGTCAATGATGGTATCGATCCGGGCATTTGTTCGGTGGTATATACGTCATTTGGCATGGGTTAAGAAGCTGGGTCCTGGGACGTTGTTGGGTAAGGCAGATATCGAGGCGGCTTTTCGGTTCCTCCCGGTTCACCCGGATAGTTTACATCTGTTGGGTTGTTTTTGGGACGGGGGGTATTTTGTGGATAGATGTTTGCCTATGGGCTGTTCCGTGTCATGCGCGTACTTTGAGGCATTTAGTTCATTCTTGGAATGGGTGGTGGTCGATGTGGCGGGGTGTTCGTCCATTATCCATTACTTGGATGATTTTCTGTGTTTGGGACCGGCGGGCTCGCGGGTTTGTTCTCTTTTGTTGGCTACGTTGCAGTCAGTTTTTGCGGATTTTGGGGTGCTGTTAGCGGTGGATAAGACGGTTGGCCCGGTGACAGAGTTAAGTTTTTTGGGCATTGTAATACATACGAAAAGGATGGAATGTCGGCTTCCAGAGGATAATGTGGTTGATTTGCGGGCGGGAGTTGAGAGGGCGAGGCAGTCTGCGAAGGTTCGGTTGCGGGATCTGCAGTCGCTTTTAGGAAAATTGAACTTCGCATGTAGAATCATGCCTATAGGCCGAGTGTTTTGTCGTCGGTAAGCGGCCGCTACGGCGGGGGTGATTGCACCACATCATTTCATTAGGTTGGATTAAGGGATTTGGAGGTTTGGTCGGGTTTTTTGAGGGATTTTAATGGTCGGACGTTAATGATGGGCGAGGTGGTGGATAGTTTTGACTTTGAATTATTTACAGATGCGGCTGGCGGGGTGGGGTTTGGGGCTTATTGTCACGGCCAGTGGTGTGCGGCCCGTTGGCCGGAATCTTGGGTTGAGCGGGGGTGGGTCAGGAATTTGTGTCTCCTTGAGCTGTTTCACATAGTTCTGGCAATGGTGTTGTGGGGGGATAGATTTAGGAACAAGAGGGTGCGGTTTCATTGCGATAACATGGGGGTGGTACAGGCGATCAATGGTTTGACGGCTTCATCTCCACCCGTGGTTCGCTTGTTGCAGCATCTTGTGTTGCTTAGTTTATCATTCAATACATGGGTGGTAGCAGTTCATGTGCCCGGGGTTTCTAATAACATTGCGGATTCTCTTTCTCGTTTGCAGTGGGAGCGATCTCGGCAGTTGGCTCCGGAGGCGGAAGCGGAAGGCCTTGAGTGGCCGGGGTCGCTGTGGGGGCTATTGGAGGTTCTGTAGCGGGGTTGTTGTCGTTGAGCGCGGGTTCCTGGGCTGCGTACGGGAAGGCTTGGAGAGAATGGGAGCAGTGGTGTGCTGTTTTGGGGATGAGAGTAGATGAGGGGGAGATACAGTTTTTTGTTGTTCCTGGGGCACGGGAAAGAGCAAGGTTGGTCGGTGGTGCAGTTAAACAAGTGTGTGGCAGGCCTGGCATTCGGTTTCAAGCTACGGGGTATGGGGGACGTGACGAAGGCTTTTTTGGTGCGGCAGGTATTGAGGGGTTGGAGGAGGGGTCAGCGGACGGAGGATCGTAGGAGGCCAGTGTTGTTCTCTTTGCTGTTGAAGATTGGTAGACAGGTTGAGTTGATTGGTAGTTCCGTTAGGGTTAGCTTGCTGGCAAAAAACGATTTGATACATATGCAAATTAACCTGAGATGAGTCCTGTACTTGAGATAAGTCAGGGACAGAATTCATCTTAGGTTAATTTGCATATGAATCAAATCCGTTTTTTTTACACAATAAAAGCACACAGAGCTATGGGGACTGGATATTGCGGGTGTGCTAGCGGCTATCTAGCAACCCATGTCCTCAGCGCTATACACAAAATCCCGGTGACAGGTTCCCTTTAATATGCCAGGCAAAATACAGTATTAAAGATACAGTGGATTTAAAAAGTCTACACACCCCTGTTAACCACTTCCCGCCACGCTAACGCCGAAAGGCGTCATTGCGGCGGCTCTCCCAGGCTACACTAACGCCGATTGGCGTCATCTCGCGTGAGCCGAGATTTCCTGTGAACGCGCGCACACAGGCGCGCGCGTTCACAGGATCGGAAGGTAAGCGAGTGGATCTCCAGCCTGCCAGCGGCGATCGTTCGCTGGCAGGCTAGAGATGCGATTTTTTTTAACCCCTAACAGGTATATTAGACGCTGTTTTGATAACAGCGTCTAATATACCTGCTACCTGGTCCTCTGGTGGTCCCTTTTGTTTGGATCGACCACCAGAGGACACAGGTAGCTCAGTAATATGTAGCACCAAACACCACTACACTACACCCCCCCCTGTCACTTATTAACCCCTTATTACCCCCTGATCACCCCTGATCACCCCATATAGACTCCCTGATCACCCCCCTGTCATTGATCACCCCCCTGTCATTGATCACCCCCTTGTAAGGCTCCATTCAGACGTCCGCATGATTTTTACGGATCCACTGATACATGGATCGGATCCGCAAAACACATACGGACGTCTGAATGGAGCCTTACAAGGGGGTGATCAATGACGGGGGTGATCACCCCATATAGACTCCCTGATCACCCCCCTGTCATTGATCACCCCCCTGTCATTGATCACTCCCCTGTAAGGCTGCATTCAGATGTCCGTATGTTTTTTTCGGATACATGGATACATGGATCGGATCCGCAAAACACATACAGACGTCTGAATGGAGCCTTACAGGGGGGTGATCACCCCATATAGACTCCCTGATCACCCCCATGTCATTGATCACCCCCCTGTCATTGATCACCCCCCTGTAAGGATGCATTCAGATGTCCGTATGTTTTTTACGGATCCACGGATACATGGATCGGATCCACAAAACACATACGGACATCTGAATGGAGCCTTATAGGGGGGTGATCAATGACAGGCGGGTGATCACCCCATATAGACTCTCTGATCACCCCCCTGTCATTGATCACCCCCCTGTAAGGCTCCATTCACACATTTTTTTTGGCCCAAGTTAGCGGAAATAATTTTTTTTTTTCTTACAAAGTCTCATATTCCACTAACTTGTGTCAAAAAATAAAATCTCACATGAACTCACCATACCCCTCACGGAATCCAAATGTGTAAAAATTTTTTGACATTTATATTCCAGACTTCTTCTCACGCTTTAGGGCCCCTAGAATGCCAGGGCAGTATAAATACCCCACATGTGACCCCATTTCGGAAAGAAGACACCAAATTTTTGTCCCAAGTTAGCGGAAAGGGAGACTTTGAGAAAAAAAAAATATATCAATTTCCGCTAACTTGTGCCAAAAAAAAAATGTTCTATGAACTCGCCATGCCCCTCATTGAATACCTTGGAGTGTCTTCTTTCCAAAATGGGGTCACATGTGGGGTATTTATACTGCCCTGGCATTTTAGGGGCCCTAAAGCGTGAGAAGAAGTCTGGGATCCAAATGTCTAAAAATGCCCTCATAAAAGGAATGTGGGCCCCTTTGCGCATCTAGGCTGCAAAAAAGTGTCACACATCTGGTATCGCCGTACTCAGGAGAAGTTGAGGAATGTGTTTTGGGGTGTCATTTTACATATACCCATGCTGGGTGAGATAAATATCTTGGTCAAATGCCAACTTTGTATAAAAAAATGGGAAAAGTTGTCTTTTGCCGAGATATTTCTCTCACCCAGCATGGGTATATGTAAAATGACACCCCAAAACACATTGCCCAACTTCTCCTGAGTACGGCAATACCACATGTGTGACACTTTTTTGCAGCCTAAGTGGGCAAAGGGGCCCACATTCCAAAGAGCACCTTTCGGATTTTACCGGCCATTTTTTACAGATTTTGATTTCAAACTACTTTGCACGCATTTGGGCCCCTAAAATGCCAGGGCAGTATAACTACCCCACAAGTGACCCCATTTTGGAAAGAAGACACCCCAAGGTATTTTGTGATGGGCATAGTGAGTTCATGGAATGTTTTATTTTTTGTCACAGGTTAGTGAAATATGAGACTTTGTAAGAAAAAAAAATAAAAAAAAAATCATCATTTTCCGCTAACTTGTGACAAAAAATAAAAAGTTCTATGAACTCACTATGCCCATTAGCGAATACCTTAGGGTGTCTACTTTCCGAAATGGGGTCATTTGGGGGGTGTTTGTACTGTCTGGCCATTGTAGAACCTCAGGAAACATGACAGGTGCTCAGAAAGTCAGAGCTGCTTCAAAAAGCGCAAATTCACATTTTTGTACCATAGTTTGTAAATGCTATAACTTTTACCCAAACCATTTTTTTTTTTACCCAAACATTTTTTTTTATCAAAGACATGTAGAACAATAAATTTAGACAAAAATTTATATATGGATGTCGTTTTTTTTGCAAAATTTTACAACTGAAAGTGAAAAAAATCGTTAAATTTCGATTAATAACAAAAAAAGTAAAAATGTCAGCAGCAATGAAATACCACCAAATGAAAGCTCTATTAGTGAGAAGAAAAGGAGGTAAAATTCATTTGGGTGGTAAGTTGCATGACCGAGCAATAAACCGCTAAAGTTGTGGAGTGCCGATTTGGAAAAAAGGGCCTGGTCACTAGGGGGGTATAAACCTGTGGTCCTTAAGTGGTTAAAATGTCAGGTTTCTGTGATGTAAATAATTTCAGAACTTTTTCCACCTTTTAATGTGACCTATAAACTGTAAAACTCAATTGAAAAACAAACTGAAATCTTTTAGGGAAAGGGAAGAAAAAATATAAAAATAAAATAATATGGTTGCATAAGTGTACACACCCTTAAACTAATACTTTGTTGAAACACCTTTTGATTTTATTACAGCACTCAGTCTTTTTGCGTATGAGTCTCTCAGCATGGCACATTTTGACTTGGCAAGATTTGCCCACTCTTCTTTGCAAAAACACTCCAAATCTGGCAGATTGCGAGGGCATCTCCAGTGCACAGCCCTCTTCAGATCACCCCACAGATTTTCAATTAGATTCAGGTCTGGGCAATGGCTGGGCCATTCTAAAACGTTAATCTTCTTTTAGTGAAGCCATTCCTTTGTTGATTTGGATGTATGCTTTGGGTCGTTGTCATGCTGAAAGATGAAATAACTTTTCATGTTCAGCTTTCTAGCAGAAGCCTAAAGTGTCACGAGGGTGTCAAGAGCCACGTCTGACTCCGTTATACCCGGGATCAGGAAGTCGCAGCGGGTGGCTGCGCGCTCTATGTATAAAGATAGTGCTGTTTCTTAATGGTAGCTTTCTGGGTTTGCCTTGCAACCCTTTTTGGCTCACTCAGGGATCCGTAGCTTCTTCTCCTCAGCTGTTTCTTGTCCGGCACTCCCAACCTCCTTATATTCCCCTCTCCCACTTCTCTGGTTGCCAGATATAGAGCTTCCTGCCTGGACTTCTATACTGACCCACTGGAGCTGAGTAGCTGTGATCCCTGGTTGTTGTTCCAGAGTGTTACCCTCCGGATCCCTGTTGGGCTTTTGTTGTCTGCTGTTGTCACCCACCTGGGATTATATGTTTTGTCTGTATTGTCTGTCCTCTCCTTGGTGTTTTCCTTTAGTGTCAGTGGTGCGGACTAGTGATCCCACCGCCCTGTTCACTACGTAGGGCTCATCTTAGGGAAAGCCAGGGTTTAGGCACGTGATCGGCGTACGGGTGAGGAACCCATCTAGGGACGTCAGGGCAGTCAGGTGCCAGCCGCAAGGTGAGTCAGGGGTCACCACCTTTCCCTCTCCCTTGGACAGGGCCTTCCCATTTCCCTCCCTTTGCGTGACGCCGGTCATGACATTATATCTGTCCCTTATTTTGTGTAGGTAGAAAAAAAAAATATATACTTTTTTCTTTTTCTGCCTATTTAGAATCCAGTATGGATCCAATTGCTGCTTTGACAAAGCAACTTCAAGGCCTGTCTTTGGAGGTGGCAGGATTGAAGGCGTCGGTCCTCCAGCAACAGCAGCAATTGCAACAGACCGCAAGCCCAGCGGTTGCTACGGGTAACCAGGTTGTTGCGGAACCCAAGGTTGTTCTTCCTGACAGATTTTCTGGGGGAATAGACAAATTTGTGACGTTCCGTGAGGCCTGTAAGTTATATTTTAAGCTGCGCCCTTACTCCTCTGGTAATGAAGAACAGCGGGTGGGGATTGTTATTTCCCTGCTTCAGGGGGACCCGCAATCCTGGGCGTTCTCTTTACCCACTGATTCCCAGGCTCTCCGGTCAGTGGATGAATTTTTTGGGGCTTTGGGTCTCATATATAATGACCCTGACCGAGTCGCTCTGGCTGAATCAAAATTACGGAGACTCCTACAGGGAGAGCGGCCAGCAGAGGAGTATTGCTCAGAGTTCCGTAGGTGGGCTACGGATACCCAGTGGAACGACCCGGCTCTCAGGAGTCAGTTCTGCTCTGGGTTATCCGAAAGGATTAAGGATGCGCTTGCGCTGTATGAGACTCCCTTTTCCCTTGATGCTGTTATGTCCCTTTCTATCAGAATAGATAGACGTCTGAGGGACAGATTGAAAAATCCTGAGCAATTGGTAACCCCTCCCAAGCAGCAGTTAGTCTGTACGGACTTAGACGAGCCTATGCAGCTAGGAGGAACTACTCGTCAGGTCCGTCTTCCTGAGGCTCGCCGTAGGCGTGGGGTTTGTTTTTTCTGTGGGGGGAGGGGTCATTTCATTAATGTCTGTCCTTCCTTTCTCAAAAACAAGAGACCATCGGAAAACTACTAACCCCAGGCTGTGTGGAGGATGTCAGCCTGGGGGTATACGTTTCCTCCATACGAACATCTCAATTTGTGTTGCCAGCGGTTGTTGTTTTTGGTATTAAGACGGAGACTATTTCTTTCTTTCTAGACAGTGGAGCAGGAGTAAATTTGATAGATGCCCATTTTGCCCACACTATGGGTTTGTCTCTCTGTACGCTACAGAGACCTATTCCCATATTCGCTATTGATTCTGCTCCTCTGTCTCAGAGAAACCTCACTCACATTGTCCATAACTTACACCTTCGGGTAGGGGACCACCATAACGAGTGTCTTTCATGTTATGTTCTGGAGGGGCTTCCCACTCCAGTGGTATTGGGTCTTCCCTGGTTGGTAGCGCACAATCCAGTGGTGGATTGGCAGGCCAGGGAGATATTGGAGTGGAGTGAGCATTGCAGAGAAAATTGCTTAAATAGCAATTGCTTAGTCGCCTCCATAGCTACTCTACCTAAATTTGTTTCAGACTTTGAGGACGTTTTTTCTGAAAAGGGTTGCCAGAAGTTACCACCTCACCGTCCTTATGATTGCCCGGTTAATCTGATTCCCGGTGCAAAATTACCCAAGACCAGGTTATATAATCTTTCGGGTCCCGAGAGACAAGCCATGAAAGATTATATCTCCGAGAGCTTGGCTAAGGGACACATCAGACCCTCTTCTTCACCCGTGGCTGCAGGGTTTTTCTTTGTTAAAAAGAAAGATGGGGGCCTGCGTCCTTGCCTAGATTTCCGCGAACTAAACCGGATAACCATCCGAGACCCTTACCCTCTTCCTCTCATTCCTGACCTGTTTAATCAGATTGCGGGTGCTAGGTGGTTCTCCAAACTTGATCTTAGGGGGGCCTACAATCTGATTCGTATCAAGGAAGGGGATGAGTGGAAGACAGCTTTTAACACCCCTGAGGGGCATTATGAAAATCTAGTCATGCCTTTCGGTCTGACCAATGCTCCTGCTGTCTTCCAACATTTCGTTAATTACATTTTTAGTCATCTTATCGGCAGGTTTGTGGTGATATACCTAGATGATATTTTAATTTATTCGTCTGATCTGAAAACACATGAGGTGCATGTCAAACAGGTACTGCAGGTCCTACGGACGAATAAATGATATGCGAAAATTGAAAAGTGTGTCTTCGCCGTTCAGGAAATACAGTTCCTAGGTTATTTATTATCTGCTTCAGGTTTCCGTATGGATCCTAGGAAGGTCCAGGCAATTTTAGATTGGGATCTTCCTGAGAACCTCAAAGCACTGCAACGGTTCTTGGGCTTCGCAAATTTCTACAGAAAGTTCATTAAAAATTATTCGTGATTGTCAAACCCCTTACTGACATGACTAGGAAGGGGACAAATTTTTCTAAATGGTCTGACGCCGCTAAAATTGCTTTTTCCTCTCTAAAAGAGAGGTTTACCTCGGCAACTGTACTAATCCAACCTGATGTCTCCCAGCCTTTTATTGTTGAAGTAGATGCGTCAGAGGTGGGAGTGGGGGCTGTACTGTCTCAGGGTCCGTCTCCTGGCAAATGGCGTCCTTGTGCTTTCTTTTCTAAAAAACTATCTGCAGCGGAGAAGAACTATGATATTGGCAATAGGGAACTATTAGCTATTAAACTAGTGTTTGAAGAATGGCGTCACTTTTTAGAGGGGGCAATCCACCCGTCACGGTGATTACAGACCACAAAGACCTTCTGTACCTCGAATCAGCTAAGCGTCTCACCCCTAGACAAGCTAGGTGGTCGCTATTTTTTACCAGGTTTAACTTTTTTATTACCTATCGTCCTGGAGCAAAAAATACCAAGGCAGATGCATCATCTCGTTGTTTCCCTGGAGGGGGTAATGTGAGTGATCTGGTACGCATTCTACAAAGAGGAGTGGTTGTCTCTGCGGTACACTCTGTTCTGGAGGGGAAGGTGTTAGAGGCCCAGGGGGACGCCCTGGTCTCTTGCCCCTCAGAGAAATAGTTTGTACCGTTAAACCAGCGTCTCGAATTATTAAAGGAACATCATAATTTGGCACTTGCTGGGCACCCGGGTAGTAAAGCAACCTTGGAACTATTGTCTCGTCGTTTTTGGTGGCCAAGGTTGCGTCAGGATGTAATGGATTTTGTGTTTACTTGTTCTACTTGTGCGCGCGCGAAAGTCTCTCATACACATCCTGCAGGGTCTTTATTGCCACTTGTCATTCCCAATAGGCCATGGACACATCTGTCAATGGATTTTATTACTGACTTACCTTTGTCTGCGGGTAAAACAGTTATCTTGGTAGTAGTAGACAGGTTTAGCAAGATGGTACACTTCATTGCGTTACCCGCACTACCTAATGCTAAGACTCTTGCTCAGGTATTCATCAGTGAAATCATGAAGCTTCACGGGGTCCCTTCCAATGTTGTTTCGGATCGGGGAACCCAGTTTATTTCTAAGTTTTGGAAAGCTTTTTGTTCCCGTTTGGGGGTACACTTGTCCTTTTCCTCAGCTTTCCATCCTCAGTCGAATGGACAGACTGAGCGTACCAACCAAAACCTTGAGACATATCTAAGGTGTTTTGTGTCTGAAAACCAAGAGGTGTGGTCATCATATTTACCGTTAGCCGAGTTTGCCATAAATAATCGCCATCAGGTATTCACTGGCAAGTCACCATTTCTTGGTGCATATGGTTTTCATTCCCAATTCTGTACTTTCAAAGAGGGGGGGTCTTCTGGGGTTCCCGAAGAGGAACGGTTTTCGTCATCTCTTTCATCTGTAGGGCAGAAAGTGCAAGCTAATTTGAAAAATATGGGAGGTAAATATAAATGCATGGCTGATAAGAAACTGTCGCTAGGTCCGGACCTAGGTGTGAATGACTATGTGTGGTTATCTACTAGGAATATTAAATTAAAGGTTCCCTCTTGTAAACTGGGTCCTAGGTTCATTGGTCCTTACAAAATAGTAGCCATCATTAACCACGTGGCTTTTCGCCTGGAGCTACCTCAGACTTTTAAAATTCATAACGTCTTCCATAAATCGTTACTCAAAAAGTATGTTCCACCTCTAGAACCATCACCGCTGCCACCCTGCCTGTTATTGTGGATGGTAATCTAGAGTTTCAAATATCCAAAATTGTTGATTCTCATCGGGTCCGCCGCTCTCTTCAATATCTGGTGCATTGGAGGGGTTACGGTCCCGAGGAAAGAATGTGGGTTCCAGCGTCTGAGGTAAACGCCGACAGGTTAGTTCGGGCTTTTCATGCCTCTCATCCTGAGAGACCTAGTCCTGAGTGTCCGGAGGCCCCTCGTGGAAAGGGGGGTACTGTCACGAGGGTGTCAAGAACCACGTCTGACTCCGTTATACCCGGGGTCAGGAAGTCGCAGCGGGTGGCTGCGTGCTCTATGTATAAAGATAGTGCTGTTTCTTAATGGTAGCTTTCTGGGTTTGCCTTGCAACCCTTTTTGGCTCACTCAGGGATCCATAGCTTCTTCTCCTCAGCTGTTTCTTGTCCAGCACTCCCAACCTCCTTATATTCCCCTCTCCCACTTCTCTGGTTGCCAGATATAGAGCTTCCTGCCTGGACTTCTATACTGACCCACTGGAGCTGAGTAGCTGTGATCCCTGGTTGTTGTTCCAGAGCGTTACCCTCCGGATCCCTGTTGGGTTTTTGTTGTCTGCTGTTGTCACCCACCTGGGATTATTTGTTTTGTCTGTATTGTCTGTCCTCTCCTTGGTGTTTTCCTTTAGTGTCAGTGGTGCGGACTAGTGATCCCACCGCCCTGTTCACTACGTAGGGCTCATCTTAGGGAAAGCCAGGGTTTAGGCACGCGATCGGCGTACGGGTGAGGAACCCGTCTAGGGACGTCAGGGCAGTCAGGTGCCAGCCGCAAGGTGAGTCAGGGGTCACCACCTTTCCCTCTCCCTTGGACAGGGCCTTCCCATTTCCCTCCCTTTGCGTGACGCCGGTCATGACATAGAGGTTTTGTGCCAATATTGACTGGTATTTGGAACTGTTCATAATTCCCTCTAGCTTAACTAAGGCCCCAGTTCCAGCTGAAGAAAAACAGCCCCAAAGCATGATGCTGCCACCACCATGCTTAACTGTGGGTATGGTGTTCTTTTGATGATGTGCAGTGTTGTTTTTGTGCCAAACATATCTTTTGGAATTATGGCCAAAAAGTTCAACCTTGGTTTCATAAGACCATAATACCTTTTCCCACATGCTTTTGGGAGACTTCAGATTTGTTTTTTTTTTAAATGTAGCCTGTTTTCTTCTCGTCTTTTCATCAATTTTGGAGGGACGTCCAGTTCTTGGTAATGTCACTGTTGAGCAATATTTTCTCCACTTGATGATAACTGTCTTAGGCCTCATTCACATCAGCGTTTGTCCTCCGTTCGGCTTTCCGTTATGACTTGCGTCCGTTTCAAAATTGAAACGGATTCATTCATAACGGAACGTAACGGACATATTTTGCTACGTTTTTAAACGGATAACATCTAACGGATACGTTAATAAACGGATTAAATATGTCAGTTAAATGCCCGTTCAATCCGTTTAGTTACTTCGGTAACGGATACGTTTTTTTCCTTTTTTTTTTTTCTGTTGTCCCTCCCCTATCTGCATGCTATATAAAATGGTGCTATATTGTGACATCTAATTGCTGGAAGAGGAACAATGCTGCCCGCTCATGTCCTTTTTTCTGTGGACTATATGATATGGAAACTTCGAAAGATGCGAATGTCATCCATGAAAAGGAGACGGCGATATTGGGTGCATCCCATTACATCATGCCGAATGACACGAGGTGTTTATTCGACCCTTTATCAAGAACTCCGAAAACACCCTGTCAAATTTTCAGAATATCTCCGTGTAAGTGTCGCAAGCTTTGATGACCTTTCGCAACGTTTACGTCGCCGATTGAGACGGAAGGATACAAAATTTCGTCGAAGTGTAACTCCCGAAGAACGACTCATGGTCACTCTGCGGTATGTATGGTACAACTTTCCATTATTGCTTCTACTGTGTTTCAGAGCCTTTTTTTTTTTATTATTATTGTGAGTATATGATTAATCTCAAGAGACAAGTTTTTATATATAGTAGTTACCTAAAATATGTAAATGCATCCAAATTTTATACCATTTTCCGTTCAACCGCTAGGTAATGTTGATCTGTTTGCTGTGAAGGATCTTGAATTAATGCTTGTGGGACAATCCGAAAAGTTGTTTTGCTGCAGTTTTTTTTTATTGTGAATAGTATTTGTGTAACACTTATGTTAAATTTTATTTTATTTTTTTGTAGGTTTCTGGCTAGTGGTTAAGGTTTTTCCAGTCTTCATTTTCAATTTCGACTAGGAAAATCTACAATATCTTACATTGTTAAAGATACCTCCCGGGCAATTTGGAATCTTATGCGTGAAGAATTTCTTCCCCATCCTACTTGCCAACAGTAGATCAGCATAGCCGACAAGTTTCATGAGGTGACACAGTTTCCCAATTGTATTGGTGCAGTGGATGGGAAGCATGTGAGGCTCTTGAAGCCCCCACGTAGTGGATCCTCGTTTTTTAACTATAAAAAGTATTTTTCTGTGATTCTAATGGCAATTGTTGATGCAAATTACAAATTTGTGGCTGTTGATATTGGAGCTTTTGGACGAACAAATGACTCACGTGTTTTTAAAAATTCTAATATGGGAAGAAGGCTGTACTCCGGAAACTTTGGTATACCAGAGCCCAGGCCTTTACCAGGTACTACAAACCCTGCACTTCCATTTGTTCTAGTCGGAGATGAAGCTTTCCAAATGTGTGGAAATTTACTGAAGCCATATGCCAGCCGTGGTCTAGACTATCGCGAAAGAGTGTTCAATTACAGACTGACTCGAGCAAGAAGAATGGTCGAGTGTGCTTTTGGCATATTGACTGCAAAATGGTGAATATTCACTCGTGCAATACAATTGAAAACAGATACTGTGGATGATGTCATAAAAGCATGTGTTGTGTTGCACAATTATGTACTGACCAAAGAGCCTTTGCCTACGGAGCCACTGTCATTAAATCCACCAGGAGATCACATAGAAACTGGCCCAAGATCAACAGTTGCTGTGAGTCGCATGTGCGATCAATTTGCAGAATATTTCATTTCTTCAGCTGGATCTGTGCTTTGGCAGGATGAACATATTTGAACTTATATATTCCTGCGATGTTCTTCCAAAAAAAAAAAATATTCTCTATTGTTTGTTACTGTTTGTTTATTAAATATGTACAGTTGAAAGTTGTAATTTGTTATGTACATAATAGTTTATTTTATTGTTTGTTGTTATTATATTGTTGTTTATTGTTGAGTCAACCATGATGTATCTATCGGTCTACCTACATTTATTGCCTTAATTCAGCAAAAGGTAAGCTATGCCTCTCCAACGATCTCCATATCCCTTGTTTGTCGTTTTGAGTCTTGAAAGTATTAAAACCACTGACAAAGTATATTTGAAATAATAAAAGTATTTATTTAGATAAAAACTTTTTAAAAAATATATTTTTATATTTTAATAATCATTAGCATAAGTTAACAAATAAACTTCCATAAAAGCACATAGCTCAACACAATGGAAGTAGAATTCACATAGGAAAAGGTTACGATAAGCTCTACCGTACATGTAGGAATAACAAAATGTCCATTGTGAAAAGGTTGTTCTATCTGTGACTGAAGTGTACACCATTCTCATGATTGCACATGCTATGTGATAGCATCATCATACCAAGTTCAGAATCATCACACTACAGTATGCACCGCGAGACATGTCTTCCTTGAGCGGGCCAGAAGTTATATGGTGACATGGAACATGCAAATGGAAGTGCACATTATCAGTTATTTCAATGCTGCTATGCATGTCTTACCAAACACAGGGCTACTGTGCATCATCAATATGATGTAAAAAGTGCTAGACTACAGCCATGTGGGTGGCACAACATGCAAAGAAGCAGTGTAATCACTGATGGTGTGTCCTCCAGTACCCCTTTAAATTACATCAGCAGGTACAATTTTTTTTTGAGAAACCCCATGTCTCTGAGTGTGTTCAGTCTTGTGCATGAGACATTATATCAAAGAAAATAGTAATGACATATGCCATTTCTATTCTTGTATTTGCATAGTTTTCAAGAAAGTGTACAATGGAGGATCACGATAGCGAGACAATAGCAATGGAACAACAACAGGTGGGAGACTGAAAAAGTCATCAGCTTTGTGCAGACCACGCAAGGTGCTGAATAAGTGACAGTATATGGATTTGTGTACTGTGTCACTCACTCACAAGTGATAAACAAGAACTATCATCATAATCATTGCAGTCCATTACCGTAAAAGAGTTGAACTAACCTGAGTCTAGTCATGGTAGCTAATCTCTGTGTCTCTGACCCATGTGCTGATGAATGGCATTTTTCTCCTTAATATAAGGAAAAAAGACTAGCTGGAAAACTGTCAGTCATCAGCACCTTGGCCTGGAGATAAAGTAATCATGAATAATAAGGCCAATTACTCTTTTCAGGGTCCAATCTGCTATGATTATCATGTTAGTTCTTGAAAATCTAAATGTCTGAACGAGGAAATCAAACCACCTGCCTATATTTAGCAGCTTGTATGGGCTTCTGAAAGCTGATAAGTGCACAATAATTACACACATATCGGAAACATCCTTAAAATTAATCTAATAATATAAAAGTATAAAACATAGAAAATGTTTCAAGTTCAACATCATTAAAGTGCAAAAATTGACACAGTGGTCAATATAAACCTTGTGAGGTATTCATTTATAAACTTCAAGAAAACATAATATATATTTTGTTAACTAGGGTGGTGGTTGAGTGAATGGAGCCTTTCCTGGGGCTGCAGTTGGGGACCCATCATCTTCTGCACTTTGGTCTAGGAGTGATTGCATGAACAAATGTTGCGGTCTGACATAATCACCCTGTTGTTGATGTTGTGGAGTATGAAGGGAATATGAATCAGTACCAGATTGGTATGGAACAGATTTGTTTGAGAAAGGGGTATTAAAAGTGGTTGGAGTGGGAAAAACGGAGGTGGAAACACCTTCGTTTATGGAGATTTTATTTGGAGTTGACATAGAAATCACATCTGGACTTGGTGTCTGTAGACGTGTTTGGGAACTTCCAGTGCTTTTGGATTGGAAAGGTGTTTGTGCAGAGACATAGGAAGGTAGCTGTGATTGAGATTGGCTTAAAGTCTCTTGAAAGGTTGATGCAGGTTGATATCTGAGGGATGTGCTATGGCTTTGAGAAGGTGGAAATGTGTGAGACGTTGGGTATTGGTGGGACGTAGGTTGTCTTTGGGACGGTGGATGGCTTTGGGATGGAATAAAGATGTGGGATGTTGATGGAAAGTTCTGTAAAGCTGGAAAGTTTTGTGCAGTGCCTACGTTTTGGGCCTGTGGGAAGTTGTGGTACGTAGGTAAAGTGTTGGATGGGGGAAAGTTTTGGGACTGGCTAAAGTTTTGTGAATGGGGAAAGTTTTGTGATTGTTGAAAGTTTTGGGCTAGGGGTAAGTTTTGTGACTGTTGAAAGTTTTGTGACTGTTGAAAGTTTTGTGACTGGGGAGCGATATGTGGCTCAGAGTATGAGTGAGCAGGTGGAGAAGTCATGGATGTTGGGTAGGAGGTGGCTGGGGGATACGACTGAGCCAGAGGAACAAATTGAGAGGGTGGTGGGAGTTTAATATTCCAAACAGTTTTGATCAATGTCACTCGACAATCACAATTCTGCTCTGGAGTCATGCTGTCCATCCAATGACTTAAAGGGACTCTGTCACCACTTTCTAACCCCCCCTTTTAAAAGTATTGTTCTCTCCATGGCGCCCTTGTGATTACAAAGGTGTTGTTATAACATAAATTCGCCGTCTCGTTTTGATAAAAATACCTTTTATCTAACCTGTCAATCTTGTGGATAAGGTGCCCAGGGCGTTTCTGAAGCTCTGAAGCTGCCGCCCGCCGCAGCCGCCGTTGGTGCCCAGCTCCTCCCCTGATCCTTTCAGCGCCGCCTGAATGTAAAGAAATCCGCCTCCGGCTCCGGCTCTCGCTCAGTGCCCCCTCCTCCTTTTCAAAGATCCCGCGCGTGCGCACAGGCCTGTGCTCGTCTTATGAGGAGGTTGAGCGAAGTGCGCGCATGCGCACTTCGCTCAATGAGGCTGATTCTAAATGTCCGCACGGGCGCATCAGGCACAGGCCTGTGCGCACGCGCGGGATCTTTGAAAAGGAGGAGGGGGCACTGAGCGAGAGCCGGAGCCGGAGGCGGATTTCTTTACATTCAGGCGGCGCTGAAAGGATCAGGGGAGGAGCTGGGCACCAACGGCGGCGGCGGCGGGCGGCAGCTTCAGAGCTTCAGAAACGCCCTGGGCACCTTATCCACAAGATTGACAGGTTAGATAAAAGGTATTTTTATCAAAACGAGACGGCGAATTTATGTTATAACAACACCTTTGTAATCACAAGGGCGCCATGGAGAGAACAATACTTTTAAAAGGGGGGGTTAGAAAGTGGTGACAGAGTCCCTTTAACGTTAAGAGAAACTGCTGATTATGGTTAAGGGGTTCTGGACGACAAACTACCTCGACATGATTGATCATGGAAGTTAACTCTTGCTTATACCGAGTTTGCTCCTCCTCTATTTTTAATAAACAATCTCGAAGATCAGTGCAAGATCCTCAAAGACTCTATGTGGTCTTCGAAGTGGCCTCGGCCTACTTAAAACTCTGTCAAAGGCAGAAGAAATGAACTGTCGAGTATCTTCAATCTGAGCACATGTCTCAGTTTGGCGGCCGCGCGACTCAAGAGCAGAATCCTGTGACTGAGATGGTAACGAAGTTTGATCGGTAGATCGTCCAGACAATTGTTCGGTTGATTCCTCATGTTCAAGAGGTTCTGCTTCAGGAGGGAGTGTGCTTGAATGAGTCCTAAAATAGATAGGGAAATAAAAGGTATAATTTCTATATTCATAATTTTTTTTTTTGCTTCTCTTTAGGATATTTAACTCACATGCGCTGCTGAAAACAACGTTGAAGAAATTGAAGATGTGGTGCATATTGGTAAGCTTTCCTCTGAGAAGGACCGGAACCACTTGGCGCCGTTTGTTCATGATTGAGGTCACGCATAAATCTATCGCGTATTGACCTCCAGCGTGTTGATATGATTTCAGCTAGAAAATAAAGAACAATTATAATAACCGTATATAATGCTATATATATTATTTTCTGTTGACATCGGATTGCATAAAAAACTGTTGCCATTTTTGCCCGGTACCTGAATTGGCTGTATCAGTTGTTGAAACAAAGTTTTCCGAACAGAAAACTTATGCTCACTTCACTATTCTTCCAACTAGAAACATCACTATCAAATCTTCTAAAACCAAATGATTTAACAAAAAGAATTAAATTAATGTACCACAATTTTTTTAAACCTGACGGCTCAAATCGTTCCATGTGGGAACCACATTGGCATAGACCTCGTGTTGTGGTCCGAGTGTTTGGGGTCTGTTTGGTCCCATAGAGCTGGCCTTGCTTCTACTAGCTGTATTAGCAGCTCACAGTTTATGATTGGGAGAAATTGCCTATCTTCCTCGTCCAATTCTTGCTGTCTACCCTATTTGGTTTAAAACAAATGTTATCATTACCTTAAAAAGCTACCTGCAATTTCAATAGCACTTAAGTCTTTTTGATAAAACTTGTAAAGCGAATATGTTGCATGTGCCACCACTGCCCACTGCATCTTTGGTTTTAATAAAAAAATATTAAGCATTTTTTGGTTTCCTTGTATTTGGTCTTTGGGTGTGAACGGCTATATAGATATAGACTTGGCGAGCGGGTCATTGCTTTTAATTTAATAAGAGAGTAGCCCCTGTTCATGGTATGTCCATTATGGGATAAGCAACACTTAAATTTTTGTTTGGGTAAAACAAATGTCTCCAATCCTCACGGTCATTTGTTCTAATAATAAAAAAAATTTGAGGTATTATGGCCACGTTATCTTATAGCTGATATAAGATACTGTATACTGGGGGCAGTGTGGACAGCTCACATCACAGCACATGTGCCTACTCACACGGCCTACACATCCACGACGACTGCCACGACCACGTTGTCCGCGACCACCATGCCTGGAAGTTCTTTTTTGAACAGGTAATGGATTTTCACTTTGCCTGTTTGTGTCCTAATAAATAATATAGTTATCACAAAAGACAATTGATTACTTTAGAGAACCTAAGTATAGATACTCACATCCTCGTCGTTATGACGTCTACTTCGCGGATTTTCAATGGAATGTGTACCCTCCTGTGTCTGAAAAACAAACACAGTTTTGTATTCATTGAAAATTGCCGTCTGCCCGCCCTGCAGCAACCAAAATGCCTCTTTCAAATCTTGTTGCCAATACATTGGCCTATCTATCCTTTTGCGGTGTTGGCAAACCATGTACCTTTCGAGTTTATATCCATTGTATCAATTATGGATGTGTAGAAACCAAAAAATCTAAATATAACATTCCACACTTACTGACTCCATTGGTTCAGGAGAAAAACGCAATTCCTCGCCAGCAGAGGATTCAGTGTCGGAGTGTCCCTGAAATATATAAATATGTATTGTGGTTCAAACATATTTATTATTTGGATCATTAATAATATATTTTTATTTAAAGAATTTTACCTGCATGTGAAAGGATGGAGTACTTCGACTGCCAACTGAAGGAGAAGGCGAAGACATCTGAAAACGTTACAGAACCATTATAGACAAGAGCTTATAGACATATTTCAACATACACATTGGCACAAGATGCAACAAGGGTTAAAACAGGGATTAGTCAAAACACAAAATTTCTCCTCTGGTCCTTAAAATTATATCAACCCCCTATTGCAATTCGATTTTTGGCAACATCAACAGACCAGACTACATTGTGAATGACCCACACAAAATCAGACGGCAGATTAGATCCTCATGACCCTCATCCGGCCCACGGTAGCCTTATAGCATTCCCCAGTAACCTTATAGCATTCCACAGTAGCCTTATAGCATCCCCCAGTAGCCTTATAGCATTCCACAGTAGCCTTATAGCATCCCCCAGTAGCCTTATAGCATCCCCCGGTAGCCTTATAGTATCCCCCGGTAGCCTTATAGCATTCCCCAGTAGCCTTATAGCATTCCCCCAGTAGCCTTATAGCATCCCCCAGTAGCCTTATAGCATTCCCCCAGTAGCCTTATAGCATCCCCCGGTAGCCTTATAGCATCCCCCAGTAGCCTTATAGCATTCCCCCAGTAGCCTTATAGCATCCCCCCAGTAGCCTTATAGCATCCCCCAGTAGCCTTATAGCATCCCCCAGTAGCCTTATAGCATTCCCCCAGTAGCCTTATAGCATCCCCCAGTAGCCTTATAGCATTCCCCCAGTAGCCTTATAGCATCCCCCCAGTAGCCTTATAGCATCCCCCGGTAGCCTTATAGCATCCCCCAGTAGCCTTATAGCATCCCCCAGTAGCCTTATAGCATTCCCCCAGTAGCCTTATAGCATCCCCCGGTAGCCTTATAGCATCCCCCAGTAGCCTTATAGCATTCCCCCAGTAGCCTTATAGCATCCCCCCAGTAGCCTTATAGCATTCCCCCAGTAGCCTTATAGCATTCCCCCAGTAGCCTTATAGCATTCCCCCAGTAGCCTTATAGCATTCCCCCAGTAGCCTTATAGCATCCCCCAGTAGCCTTATAGCATCCACAGTTTCAAAATATTTGCCCCCAATAGCCAAATAACATGTCCCAGTAGCGTAATAGCATCTCACAAAAGACTAATAACATCCCCCATGTGCCTAATAGCATCCACAGTTTCAAGATATTAGCCCCCAGTAGCCAAATAACATGCCCCAGTAGATGATCGAAGTAAATACTTTTCAATTGCATCAATTCATACCCTTTTCTTGAGACTTTCTCCAACTTGAACATCAGCCTTCAGAAATGGTGAGGAGTAGCGCTCACGTGACTGTCACATGACACTCCCTTGTTTTCCTGTCTTCGTTTGTAAGTTCCTGTTTGTTCTGCGCATGTTCAGAAACAAAAAAAACGTACTATAGGAACGCTATGTCCGCGAAAGAAAAATGTAACAATCCGTTTATCAATTACTACAATGAACGTGAATGGACGCTCCGTCAAGAATCCGCTTTTCTGAACGTAGAAAAAAATCCTGCAAGCAGGATTTTGTTTTCCGTCTGAAAAAACGTATTCCGAACGTATTACCAACTAACGGAGTCAAACGTATGCATACATACGTCAATTCGTTTCTATGGGAGGTTGAACGGATACGTTTTTAGATTTTTTTTTCTACTTCCAAACGGACTACAGGAACGGAGAGCTTGAACGCAGATGTGAACATAGCCTCAACTGTTTTCCATGGTATATCTAATGGATTGGAAATTATTTTGTACCCTTCTCATTGTTCCTTTTAAGGCTACTTTCACACCTGCGTTCAGGTGTCCGCTCGTGAGCTCCGTTTGAAGGGGCTCACAAGCGGTCCCGAACGCAGCCGTCCAGCCCTAATGCATTCTCAGTGGAGGCGGATCCACTGAGAATGCATCCGTCTGGCGGCGTTCAGCCTCCGCTCCGCTCAGTGAGCGGACACCTGAACGCTGCTTGCAGCGTTCGGGTGTCCGCCTGGCCGTGCGGAGGCGAGCGGATCCGTCCAGACTTACAATGGAAGTCAATGGGGACGGATCCGCTTGAAGATGACACCATATGGCTCAGGCTACTTTCAGACTTAGAAAATTTTCTAAGTATTAATGCAGACGCATCCGTTCTGAACAGATGCGAACGTCTGCATTATAGGAGCGGATCCGTCTGATGAAACATCAGACGGATCCGCTCTGAACGCTAGTGTGAAAGTAGCCTAACAATGAGATCCCTCTGATGCTTTGGAAGCTCTCTGTGGACCATGGATTTTGCTGTGGGATGCGTCTAAGAAAATTTCAGGAAAGACCAACTAGAGCAGCTGAACTTTATTTTGGGTTAATCCGAGGCACTTTAAATGATGGCAGGTGTATGCTGACTCCTATTTAACATGATTTTGAATGTGATTGCTTAATTCTGAACACAGCTACATCCCCAGTTATAAGAGCGTGTACACACTTATGCAACCACATTATTTTATTTTTTTTGTTTTCTTCCCTCCACCTAAAAGATTTCAGTTTGTTTTTCAATTGAGTGGTACAGTTTATAGGTCACATTAAAGGTGGAAAAAGTTCTGAAATTATTTATCCTTGTCTCAATTTTTTACATCACAGAAACCTGACATTTTAACTGGGATGTGTAGACTTTTTATATCCACTGTATATACAGTCAGGTCCATAAATATTGGGACATTGACACAATTCTAATATTTTTGGCTCTATACACCACAACAATGGATTTGAAATTAAACGAACAAGATGTGCTTTAACTGCAGACTGTCAGCTTTAATTTGAGGGTATTTACATCCAAATCAGGTGAACGGTGTAGGAATTACAACAGTTTGCATATATGCCTCCCACTTGTTAAGGGACCAAAAGTAATGGGACAATTGTCTTCTCAGCTGTTCCATGGCCAGGTGTGTGTTATTCCCTCATTATCCCAATTACAATGAGCAGATAAAAGGTCCAGAGTTCATGTCAAGTGTGCTATTTGCATTGGAATCTGTTGCTGTCAACTCTCAAGATGAGATCCAAAGAGCTGTCACTATGAGTGAAGCAAGCCCTCATTTGGCTGAAAAAACAAAACAAACCCATCAGAGAGATAGCAAAAACATTAGGCATGGCCAAAACAACTGTTTGGAACATTTATAAAAAGAAGGAACGCACCGGTGAGCTCAGCAACACCAAAAGACTCGGAAGACCACAGAAAATAACTGTGGTGGATGACCGAAGAATTCTTTCCCTGGTGAAGAAAACACCCTTCACAACAGTTGGCCAGATCAAGAACACTCTCCAGGAGGTAGGTGCATGTGTATCAAAGTCAACAATTAAGAGAAGACTTTACCAGAGTGAATACAGAGGGTTCACCACAATATGTAAACCATTGGTGAGCCTCAAAAACAGGAAGGCCAGATTAGAGTTTGCCAAACGACATCTAAAAAATCCTTCACAGTTCTGGAACAACATCCTATGAACAGATGATACCAAGATCAACTTGTACCAGAGTGATGGGAAGAGAAGAGTATGGAGAAGGAAAGGAACTGCTCATGATCCTAAGCATACCACCCCATCAGTGAAGCATGGTGGTGGAAGTGTCATGGCGTGGGCATGTATGGCTGCCAATGGAACTGCTTCTCTTGTATTTATTGATGATGTGACTGCTGACAAAAGCAGCAGGATGAATTCTGAAGTGTTTCGGACAATATTATCTGCTTATATTCAGCCAAATACTTCAGAACTCATTGGACGGCGCTTCACAGTGCAGATGGACAATGACCCAAAGCATACTGCAAAAGCAACCAAAGAGTTTTTTAAGGGAAAGAAGTGGAATGTTATGCAATGGCCAAGTCAATCACCTGACCTGAATCCGATTGAGCATGCATTTCACTTGCTGAAGACAAAACTGAAGGGAAAATGCCCCAAGAACAAGCAGGAACTGAAGACAGTTGCAGTAGAGGCCTGGCAGAGCATCACTAGGGATGAAACCCAACGTCTGGTGATGTCTATGCTTTCCAGACTTCAGGCTGTAATTGACTGCAAAGGATTTTCAACCAAGTATTAAAAAGTGAAAGTTTGATTTTATGATTATTATTCTGTCCCATTACTTTTGGTCCCTTAACAAGAGGGAGGCACATATGCAAACTGTTGTAATTCCTACACCGTTCACCTGATTTGGATGTAAATACCCTCAAATTAAAGCTGACAGTCTGCAGTTAAAGCACATCTTGTTTGTTTCATTTCAAATACATTGTGGTGGTGTATAGAGCCAAAAATGTTAGAATTGTTTCGATGTCCCAATATTTATGGACCTGACTGTAACAAAAAACGAGAGCTGTGCCATAGCAGGACCATCAAGGTTGCACTGCCCGTACATCACTGCCTCCTAATACACATGGGACAAGGAGGCCTTTTATCTGCAGGTGAAATCCAGCTTGTTTTTGTGGGAAAAGTTGTACTTTCTAATGGCAGCATTTAATATTTCATACAATGTAATGAGACTATTAAAAAAAATATATAAATTGGGTGGAATTGGGAATAAATGCAATGGTTTTGTTTTTATGGCGTTCACTTGTGTGGTTAAAATGGCATATTCTCTTATGTTGCCAACAGTTTAGACATGAATGGCTGTGTGTTGGGTTATTTTGAGGGCACACCAAATTTGCACTGTAACACAAGCTGTACACTGACTACATTACATTGTATCAAAGTGTCACATCTTCAGTGTTGTAGAATGTGTAGTATGTGAAGAATCTGTATTTGGTCCGTGTGCCTGTTTTTTCTCCATTCGTGTCATTTTTATTCCACGGACACTAATCAACTAAAATATTTGTGAAAAACGGACCAAACATTGATGCTATCTGTGTTGTGTAAGTGATTTTTCACATAACCATAGACTTCAATGGGCATGTCTGGTCTTCATCACAGACAAAAGTAGTGCATGTCTCCGTGATTTTTCACTGACCCATGGTCAGTAAAAAAACTACTGACATGTGGACAGGCACGTTAAAATCAATGGGTACGTATGCTGTCCACAGAAAATTTCTCAACTGGCATTAAAGATGGGTGACTACAATATGCCTGATGTAGATTGGAATAATCTTAGTGCTCGTACATGCAGGAACAGGAATGTAATGGGTGAATTTATAGGAGCATCTTTAAAGCAGCTTGTCACATCACCAACCAGAGAAGATAACATTCTAGATATAGAGTTCACTAGTGAGGATCTGGTGTCGGAGGTTAATATCGATAAAAACAGACTGGGAACCATCCTGCACTACAACCAAAGTATTACACTTTAGAAAGACAAATCTCAAGAAAATGGGGAATTGTCTAAAAAAAAGGAATTAAAAGGTCAGGATTAGAGTTGAGCGGACACCTGGATGTTCGGGTTCGACGGGTTCGGCCGAACTTCGGAAAAAAGTTCGAGTTCGGGACCCGAACTTGAACTGAACTTGACCCCCAACCCGAACCCCATTGAAGTCAACGGGCACCCGAACTTTTGAGCACTAAAATGGCTGTAAAAATGTTATAGAAAGGGCTAGAGGGCTGCAAATGGCGTCAAAATGTGGTTAAGAGCATGGCAAGTGCTCTGCAAACAAATGCGGATAGGGAAATGACTTAAAATAACATAAAATACGTAAAAATAAAAAATAATAATCTTGATCTAGGAGAACCAGGTCCATATGGAGAAGGAGGTTGAGGAGGCGGTGGATGTGGCGGTGTAGGTGGAAGTGCCGGTGGAGGAGGAGGAGGTAGCCTACACTGCTTTTTGGTTTTAAATTTATTTACATTTTTTTAAATTAGGGTTCACCCCAAAACATTGGGAAATATAACCCTCCAGTCGTGCTAAACACACGTTCAGACAATACACCGGCTGCAGGGCAGGCCAGCACCTCCAAGGCGTAAAGGGCAAGCTCAGGCCATGTGCCCAATTTGGAGACCCAGAAGTTGAAGGGGGCAGACCCGTTATTTAGTACGTGTAGGCGTGTGCACACATACTGCTCCACCATGTTGGTGAAATGCTGCCTGGTGAAATGCTGTTCCATATCAGCTGGTGGTGCTGGTTGTTGTGGCATGCTGACAAAGCTTTTCTACATGTCGGCCATGCTAACCCTGCCTTCTGAGGTGCTGGCGGTGCCCCAGCTTCGTTGGCAGCCTCTTCTTCGTCCTCTGCCTTCGCTTTGTGCTTCCACTGTGCCCCCGCTGTCAGGTGGGAATGCCACCAGCAGCGCGTCTACCAGCGTGCGCTTGTACTCGCGCATCTTACGATCACGCTCCAGTGAGGGAATTAAGGACGGTACGTTGTCCTTGTAACGGGGATCCAGCAGCGTGGCCACCCAGTAATCAGCACAAGTTAGAATGTGGGCAACTCGGCGGTCGTTGCGGAGACACTGCAGCATGTAATTGCTCATGTGTGCCAGGCTGCTCAGAGGCAACGAAAAGCTGTCCTCTGTGGGAGGTGTATCGTCTGTGTCCTCTGTATCCCCCCATCCAACCACCAGTGATGGCCATGAGCTGGTCTGGGTGCCACCCTGCTGTGAACATGGTTCCTCCTCCTCCATCTCCTCCTCCTCATCCTCCAGAACTGTGCCCTGGCTGGACCAGTGTGTACCTTGGGTTTGTGGGTGCAGGAACCCACCCTCGGAACCACTTGGGAATGACTGGCCAGAAACCCTACGAAATTATCCCTCTTCCTCCTCCTGTGCCACATCCTCTTCCATCATCGCCAGGAGCGTTTTTTCAAGGAGGCATAGAAGTGGGATAGTATTGCTGAGAATGGCGTTATCGGCACTGGCCATGTTGGTGGAGTACTCGAAACAGCGCAACAAGGAACACAGGTCTCGCATGGAGGCCCAGTCATTGGTGGTGAAGTGGAGCTGTTCCGCCGAGCGACTCACCCGTGCGTGTTGCAACTGAAACTCCACTATCGCCTGCTGGTACTCGCACGGTCTGGCCAGCATGTGCAAGGTGGAGTTCCACCTTGTGGGCACGTCACATATGAGGCGGTGAGCGGGAAGGCCGAAGTTACGCTGCAGCACTGACAGGCGAGCAGCAGCAGGATGAGAACGCCTAAAGTGCGCATAGACGGCCCGCACTTTATGCAGAAGCTCTGACATGTCGGGGTAACTTTTAAGGAATCTCTGCACCATCGAATTCAGCACATGCGACAGGCAAGGGATGTGTGTCAAACCGGCTAGTCCCAGAGCTGCTACGATATTTCACCCATTATCGCACACCACCAGGCCGGGCTTGTAGCTGACTGGCACAAACCACTCATCGGTCTGTTGTTCAAGGCCCGTCCACAGTTCCTGCGTGGTGTGTGGAAGATAAGTTTTAAAACTGCCTGCTGTCGTTTACCCCTGGCTGTGCTGAAGTTGGTGGTGAAGGTGTTAAGCTGACCGGATGAGGAGCTGGTGGAGGATGAGGAAGCGGAGTAGGAGGAGGAAGCAACAGGAGGCAAACTGAAAAGCCCTGCAATCCTCGGTGGTGGAAGGAAATGCGCCAAACTGCTATCCGCCTCAGGCCCAGCCGCCACTGCATTTACCCAGTGTGCTGTTATGGAGATATAATGGCCCTGACCGTGCTTACTGGTCCACGTATCCGTAGTCAGGTGCACCTTGCCACACATGGCGTTGTGCAGTGCACACCTGATTTTGTCCCCTACTTGGTTGTGCAGGGAAGGGATCGCCTTGAAAAGAAGTGGCGGCTGGGCACGATGTACTGTGGGACAGCCACCGCCATAAGGCCTTTAAAACTATCCGTCTCCACCAGACGGAATGAAAGCATTTCAAATGCTAGTAATTTAGAAATGCTGGCATTCAGGGCTAGGGATCGCAGGTGGGTAGGGGGGTACTTCCTCTTCCTCTCCAGCGTTTGGGATATGGGGAGCTGAACGCTTGCGTGGGACATTGTGGAGATGCTTGGTGACCCAGGTGTTGGTGTTGCTGGCTGATCCTCTGTTTGCGGGGTGCCAGGTGGCACTGTCACTCCAGAGGTGGATGAAGAGGCCGAGACTGCAGCAGAAGAGGAAGCAGGAGGAGCCAGAGACCTTTCTTTGTTTTTGAGGTGTCTACTCCACTGCAGCTCGTGCTTTGCACTTAAATGCCTGGTCATGCAGGTTGTGCTCAGGTTGAGAACGTTTATGCCTCGCTTCAGGCTCTGATTGCACAGCGTGCAAACCACTCGTGTCTTGTCGTCAGCACATTGTCTGAAGAACTGCCACACCAGGGAACTCCTTGGAGCTGGCTTTGGTGTGCTCGGTCTGCAGTGGGCAGTAGCAGGCGTACTGTCTAGAGGACAGCCGTGACGCTTTTGCACCCTGCTCCCTCTTCTGCTGTGCTGGTGGCTCTGTGTGACCACCGCCTCTTCCTCCGAACTACATCGGTCACTCGCATGACCTTGATTCCATGTGGGGTCGAGGACCTCATCGTCCTCCACATTATCTTCCACCCAGTCTTCACCCCTGCCTTCCTTGTCGGTCTGCATACTTGCGAAAGCACCAGCAGTTGGCACCTGTGTTTCGTCATCATCCCAGACGTGTTGCGATGGTCCTCCCATGTACTCAGCTTGAAAGATAAGTGGTTGGGCATCGCTGCACTCAATCTCTTCCACTTCTGGGGCAGGGCTAGGTGGATGGCCCTGGGAAACCCTGCTAACAGAGTCATCAAAAAGCAGAAGAGACTGCTGCATGACTTGGGGTTCAGACTGCTTGGCTGATTTGCAAGGGGGTGAGGTGAAAGACTGATGGACATCGGCTGCAGGTCCCAACTGTGGTCTTTCAGCAGGAGACAGGGTGGGAGACAATGTGAAGGAACTGGATCCACTGTCAGCAACCCAATCTACTATCGCCTGTACTTGTTCAGGCCTCACCATTCGTAGAGCAGCATTGGGCCCGACCAAATACAGCTGTAGGTTTTGTCGCCTACTCGCACCCGAGGAAGGGGTTTCACTTGTGCGTGTAGCTGGCACAGATCGACCACGTCCTCTCCCTGCAACAGGAGCTCCACCATCAGCACCACAACCTGGGCCACGTCCCGTATTTGACGCTCTCCTCATATTTTTTAAATTTAGGATCTTGCCCTAAATGGGTGTTTAATTAATAGTAGAATAGAACGACAGTATGTAAAGGGTGTATCTCACACGGCCTGAACCAGACTAGGCCTCAATAAAATATTTTTTTGCCCAAAATGGTTGTATTTCAAATGCCTAATTTAAACCCCTGTATGTAGAGGTACTATCTCACAGGGCCTGAACCAGTGTAGGCCTGCAGTAAATATATCTTTGCACAAAATGGCTGTATTTCAAATGGCTGTATTTCAAATGCCTAATTCAAACCCCTGTATGTAGAGGTGGTATCTCACAGGGCCTGAACCTCTGTAGGCCTGAAGTAAATATATCTTTGCACAAAATGGCTGTATTTTAAATGGCTGTATTTCAAATGCCTAATTCAAACCCCTGTATGTAGAGGTAGTATCTCAGAGGGCCTGAACCAGTGTAGGCCTGCAGTAAATATATCTTTGCACAAAATGGCTGTATTTCAAATGCCTAATTCAAACCCTGTATGTAGAAGGGGTATCTCACAGGGCCTGAACCAGTGTAGGCCTGAATTCAATATTGGTGCACCAAATGGCGGTATTTAAAATCTCACAATTACATCTGCATCAAAGGCTGCCAACTAAATTTTTTGTGCCCAAATGAGTCTTTGTTTAAAAACTGAATTTGACAGCAGTATATAAGCCTGTAATTTCACACGTGCTAATGCTGCAAGGCCTGAAAATAGTGTTTTTTGTCAAAAGAGTGTTTTTTCAAACCCCAGAAAATGATTGGTGTATTTCTAGCTTAAATTGCACACTGACTAATACAGATGTTGTAGATTTCCCAAAAAGTCTTTTTTTGCTAACAGAATATGAAAGCTGTATATATCAAACTTGAATTTAACACTTGCAGATCTGGAAAATACAGTTTTTTGACAAAAATAGTGTGTTTTTAAAACCCCAGAAAATGATGGGTGTATTTCTACCTTAAATTGTACACTGACTAATCCAGATGTTGTAGTTTGCCCCAAAAAAATGGTGATTTGAAATGTCCCAAAAGCGCAGATGCAGTGCTGGTGCACTGAGCATGCATAAAATGGCCATTAGTAGGCATGGCTGTGATGGCCTCTTGGGGCAAGTAGTATGACGATTGTTGATTGGCTGCTGTGCAGCCTTTCAAAAAGCGCCAAGAAACTGCCGAACACCGAACCCGAACCCGAATGTTCGGGGTCCAAAAATCTTAAAGTTCGGTACAAACCCGAACTTTACAGTTCGGGTTCGCTCAACCCTAGTCAGGATAAAACATCAAGAGCGAGCGACCAGTGGACACCATTAAAAGTGGCCATCTTAAAGCTGTTCAAACCGCTGATCGGCGAGGGTCCCGGGCGTAGGACTCCAAAGAATAGATCATCAGTAATCAAAAGTTGTAGAACCCCTTTAAAGGCAACTAAACTATATGTCAATAAAAATAAAAAAAACACAACCATGGGTGTCAATAGCCAATTAAATATACCAATTAAATATACACTAACTAATAAAGTATACTATTTTTCATTATTGGACGTCTATGAGCTTGAGTTCTCTTGTTTTTTCCTAAACTATATGTCAGACAGATTATCAAAAGTAAAAGGAATAACAAACCTCTATGGTTTACTAGAGAAGTAAGTAATATAGTAAAAGAAAAGAAGTCTGCATGTAGGAAGTATAAAGACTCTAGAAGTGTAGCTGACAGCTGTATAAAATTAGATGAAGGAGGCCAAACATATTATCAAGGCTGCCAAGGCATCAAAGGAAGAAGAAATGGCCAAATGTCTTAAGAAAGGAGATAAAAACTTCTTCAGGCATATTAGTAATAGAAGAAAAACTATGGGATTACTAAAATTAGAAATGAGGAAATTAACTACACTGAGCAAAAATATAAATACTTTCGGTTTTGCTGCCATTTTGCATGAGCTGAACTCAATGATCTGAAACATGTTCTACATACACAAAAGACCCATTACTCTCAAATATTGTTCACAAATCTGTCTAAATCTGTGTTAGTGAGCACTTCTCCCTTGCCGAGATAATCCATCCCACCTCACAGGTGTGGCATATCAAGGTGCTGATTAGAATGCATGAATATTGCACAGGTGTGCCTTAGACTGCCCACAATAAAAGACCACTCTGAAATGTGCAATCACACAGCACAATGCCACAAATGTTGCAACGTTTGAGGGAGAGTGCAGTTGGCATGCTGACTGCAGGAATGTCTACCAGAGCTGTTGCCCGTGCAATTAATGTTCATTTCTCTACCATAAGCCATCTCCAAAGGCGTTTCAGAGAATTTGGCAGTACATCGAACCGGCCTCACAACCGCAGACCACGTGTAACCACAGCAGCCCAGGACCTCCACATCCAGCATGTTCACCTCCATGATCGTCTGAGATCAGCCACCCGGACAGCTGCAGCAACAATTGGTTTGCATAACCAAAGAATTTCTGCACAAACTGTCAAATACCATCTCAGGGAAGCTCATCTGCATGCTCGTCCTCAGACGGCGTGTAGCCTCGTGTGGGTGAGCGGTTTGCTGACGTCAACGTTGTGGATTGCGTTTATATTTTTGATCAGTGTATGTTGATGGGGATAAGGCTTCTGACCAGTTTAATAGTTACATTTGTTCAGTATTTTCAGTTGGCAGCTCTCAGAATTATAACTTGTATGGACATGGATGGCAGTCCCAGTAGTTGTAAGAGCAAAGCTCCAGTGTTTTTGGAAGCTGATGTTATCTGTGTATTGGCACGCTTAAAAGGGTTTTGCCACTGCAGCAAATAGCATTTAATATGCAGAGAAAGTTTCCATGGTTACGACCACCCTGCAGTCCAGCAGCATGGCCGTGCTTGTACACTATAGAAAAAAGTACCAGCTTACGTGAGCTCCCGCGGTCTCGGCCACCAGAGAGGCTGGCATTTTTCTTATAGTGTTCAAGCACGAGCACCACTGATGGATTACAGGGTGGTTGTAACCATGGAAACGAGCCGTGTATAATGTGATAGAAAAATGAACCAAGCCAGCAAAGGAAGCAATATGGATAATAACAATACAATAATAAGTGCCTTGTATTAAATCTCTCTACATGATAAATGGATGCAGACAGCACACATATAACATTTGTGTGCTGTCCAAATTTTTTTCGGCCCCATAGAAATGAATAGGTCCGCATTTGATCTGTAAAAAAACAAAAATACGTTCATGGGCATGAGGCCTAAGTGTGTATACATATGTACATAGCTGTCAGTCACGGGGCTGTCTCAGTTCAGCAAGTGGCATTTATCATGTTGAGAAACTTAATGCAAGGCACTTACTAATGTATTATTATTATCCATATTGCCTCCTTTGCTTACTTGCTTCATTTTTTTATCACATTATACACGGCTCGTTTCCATGGTTACATCCACCCTGTAATCCATCAGTGGTGCTAGTACTTGCACACTATAAGAAAAAATGCCAGCCTCTGTGGTGGCCGGGACCGCGGGACCGCACATAAGCTGGTACTTTTTTCTATAGTGTACAAGCACAGCCATGCTGCTGGACTGCAGGGTGGTCGTAACCATGAAAACTTTCTCTGCATAATAAATGCTATTTGCTGAAGTGGCAAAACCCCTTTAAAGTCAAACAAAGCCATGGGTCCAGATGGTATCCACCCCCTAGGCCTTAAAGAACTCCAGTCCAGTTCCTATAGATTATACTTACCCCGCTCCCTGCACAGCCGCTCCTGATCCCCGCACGGCCGCCGCTGCATGCGGCTCTCCCCATCAGGCGGATCAAAACATCCGGCGACGGGGAGGTGGCAGCCAATAGCAGCTTGTGACAGGGCTGAGACTCCCTAGCGTCCCCTCTGATGCTAGGGAGGCTCGTCCCCGACGTGGCCTGCTATTGGCTGTTCCCCCCGTCTCCGGATGTTTTGATCCACTCGACGGAGAGATGCAGAGGTGGCCGTGCAGGGAGCAGGAGCTACATGGGTGCAAGGGAGCGGGGTGAGAATAATCTATATGAGGGACCTGGGCATTAGGGGGCATGTTTTACACATTGGATAATCCCTTTAAATAAGGCTCAGGAGGGAAGTGTTCTTAATAAGAAGCTAAAGAAGAACAAGGGGACACAATATGAAATTAGCTGACGGTAAGATCAGGAGTAGGGGTGAGCGAATCGACTTCGAATGAAACATCAGAAGTCGATTTGCATAAAACTTTATTCTAATACTGTACGGAGCTCCGTACAGTATTAGAATGTATTGGCTCCGATGAGCTGAAGTTATTGCTTATTGCGCAATAACTTCATAAATTAATTTGTACTGTAAAAGAACATTTCCCGAACTCGGGTTCGGTTCCAAGTGGCACCTTGGAACTGAACCCGAGTTAGGGGAAATGTTTTTTTACAGTACAAATTAATTCATAAATTAATTTGAAGACAAAAAAGAAATAATATAAGGACAGACTAGATAACCCATGCGATTTTTTTCTGCTGTCAGTCTAGACCTATGGAAACAGGAAGAGGCCTTGCAGCATGGCACAGGCTGTGGGGTCCAACAGGGAAACAGGACTTTAGGCGGCCAAGGAGACCCAGCAGTAACTGACCGCTAGACAAGGGCTAAGTGGGTAATGCAGCGCCTGTACCCGCTCCGGATAGTGGGACGGCAGAAGTCATGGATAACACAAACAATCATCTTCTCATTTCTTTTCTGGAAAAAAAAAGTCCCCTGTATGTGAAAATCAGAGAGCAAGTGTGCTCTCTGATTGATTACATGCACAGAAGTCATTGTTAAGCATTGTTCACCTCTGCATCAGAGGCAAAATAGAGAAGCATGGAGATCCCATTTTAGGTTACTTTCACACTAGTTTGCTAGATACGGCAGGGATCAGCAAAAATGCTTCCGTTACTGATAATACAACCATCTGCATCCGTTATGAACGGATCCGGTTGTATTATCTTTAACATTGCCAAGAGGGATCCGTCATGGACTCCATTGATAGTCAATGGAGGACGGATCCGTTTTCTATTGTTGGCATATTGTGGCAGAGAAAACGGATCTGTCCCCATTGACTTGCATTGGGGATCATGCCGGATCTGTCTTGCTCCGCATCCCAGGACGGAAAGCAAACTACAACATGTTGCGGTTTGCTCTCCAGTATGGGAACACAACTAAACAGAACGGAATGCATTTTGGAGCACTCCGTTCTCTTCAGTTCAGTTTTGTTCCCATTGACAATGAATGGGGACAAAACTGAAGCGTTTTTTCCGGTATTGAGCCCCTATGAATGATCTCAATACCGGAAAACTAAAACACTAGTGTGAAAGTAGCCATACTCAGTGGAGCTTGTCAAGTGGTTGTTTACATAATTTTATGGAGATGCCTTCCATTATTTTTGTTGTTCTGCTCCTATAATAGATTAGAACAGAAAAACAATGCCAATGAAGCCATCTTTATTCCTCTCTTGGGGTTATGTACAGATACACAGGGAAAGAGGGATCTATACTTCTCCTCCTATACCTGCAGCCTATCAGCACTTGCCCACTGGACTCCCTCTCCTTTACACTGGCCAGCTGATGGGAGGAGGGGTGCTGCTTCAATCTGGAATATGTCAGGTCGTGTAGAACCTAGGATACAACCTTTAGGACATGCTTCGGGAGTGAGATCTCCAGGTATTTAACTTCAGATTCATGTGTGACCTGGTTCCTAAGGGTTATACCTCATACTTTATGGCAGCAAGCACCAAAATCCTGGTCTTGTCTGAAAGTTTATCTTAGCTTTAAAACAAGACCTGGCTTATATCTCTAAGTGCTATACAGCCTGAGATATACCTAATAGTAAGGTGATATCTCATTGTGCTATGGACTACCAAGACAGTTTTCCTTTTAGACAGTTTCATGAATTAGATTTTTAAAATTAATTAGGCTCCTTACTGTAGGTCACAAAGTTATATCCTTTGCACATTTTGTGTTTTCAGGCCTGACCTTTACATATGGGCTCTCTTGTTTCTCTCATTGTGGACCATTGTGGAACCTTTTGCCTGTATTGTATTGCTATAAAGTGCACCTAAAATTTAGAAAAACTTTATTAAAAACTATTCATTAAATTAATTTACTTTATTCCTTTTACGTTGTCTATGTGAAGTAGACTGAATCTGTACATTTGTACACTGCTGACATGTAATGTTTGAATTAAAATGCCACATTTTCTTGTTGGTGCATTTAATGAGACGAAGAATGTCATGGTCAGATGTTATATTTTGGAGTGGACTTTTATGTTTTTTGGGGCTTTTGCTGTTTTCTTATTTTTTTTCCCCAAACCGCAGCAGCTTCTTTATAGGAGGTGTGACATAGCAAGGGGTTTTGTTTGGGAAGGCAGGTATTTTCCTCCCAACATGTGCGGCTGGGCTGATTTCCAGCCAGGTGAGATCAAATACCGGACTGGAGTTTAAGTGCTGGGTCTCTGTCTTGGGATCTGAAGCATGGTGCTGTGCTGGAAGGTTCAGAGCCGCATGTGGGCTGTATGCTGGGAAACTGGCCCCCTAAAGCTGCTGTGTACTGCCGGGGATAAAACGGCTAGAGAGGTGACGTGTCTGTTCTATGGACTTTTCATTGTGTGAATAAGGCCTTGTTCACATCAGCGTTCAGCCTTTCCGTTCTCCTGCTCCGTTATAGGAGCAGGAAAACGGAAAGGACGGATTTGGCTCATAACTGAGCCGAACGGAGCCTACGGACCTCATAGACCCCCATAGACTATAATGGGGCCCGTTAGGTTTCCGCTCAGAAGATGATTTTGGAGCGGAGACAAAAGTCCTGCATGCATTTTCTTTTGCCTTTTGTGTGAATAAACACAGACATTTTGATTTACAAACTTGTTTTGCCTCTGTACTGCATCCGCTTACCCTGCCTACCAGAGCAAATCCTCACAGAGGAAACAGTCTGAAAAAAACAACGAAAGCACTGAGAGAGACATTTCTATTCTTAGAAATCATGTATTTGAAAGTATAGAAAGTAAATATAAATTCATGAGAAATATAGTATTGTGCAATCTTAAGCTGAGTCATAGTCACAACAAGGAAAAACATATGCATATACATAGGAAATCATTTTGAGTTTTCCCCTTTAAGAACTTTCTCCCTCTAGGTTTAATAATGACTAAGCCACATAAACGAAACAATGAATGTGTAGATAAATGTCATAGTGGTTGTGTAACCCTGGGGACGTTTATGCTTATACGGTAATTCAAAAATGTAGAATTTCTCAATCTGGAAGTAGATAGCAATCAACTCAGAATCCTAAAGGGATTATTTTGGTATTCAAGCATTTCAAGCGATGATTATCTTATTATTTTGGGCTGTGTTGTTACTTGTAAGCAAAATTAGGAGTGGGTCCAAAGCAGAGTGTAGGTTTTAGCTTACAAGTTAGGGTATAGTCACATAAAAAAGAGAAATTATATCTTTGCTTTATACTCTCTCTCCTTTTATGACCCACTCCTTATTTTGGCTGAAATGTACACAGGTGTAGGTGTATTAATAATCCATGGTGCATGGGTCCATAAGGCAATCATAACAGGGTTATAGATAGGGGCATATGCCTTGGTTGCGTCAACAAGCCACTCTGCCTTGGTCATGGTATTTAAATACAGCACTAGAGCAGCAGCCCAAGTAAAGGAAAGTGTTAATTATTTTGCCTGGCTACTGTGACAAGTTCCTGCAGACCAGTTGCTGCTCCATCCAACATCTATGTCAGGTTGCGAGGCAACCACCTCCAATTCTGTCTCTCCTCTTTACCAGGGTCGGCGGTGTCAGGCTGCAGGACAACCGGCACCTACTGATGACTTCAAGTCTGGCAACCTATTTATAAGGATCAGAGACACCGGCACAAGGTACAGAGAAGTCAGGCAATATGCGTAGTCAGGAGACAGGGCAAGGTCGGCTCAGACAGTGCACTAGCGTATACAAAAAAGTAATCCGAGGTAAGGGCAGGCAGGGTTTGTACATATCCGAGAAAGCGGTCTGAAGTCAGGGCAGGCAGCGAAGAATCAAGAAACAGGCAGGGTTCGTACACAGACTGACAAACAGAAAATGCACACATTCACTAGCAAGCACCAGAATACCCAAAGCTCAGGAAATGAGGTGGTGCAATCATCCCAGCTAAATATGAAGTCTGATCAGGACCTTAGCCAGCAGCTGGACAGAAAACAAGGGGGAAGAATTAACTCTAGCAGAGCTGAAGAAAAGTTCACTGAGCACTAGTCCTAATACACACAGGGAGAGTGGAGTGACACCCATGCCTGCTTGGGAAACAGAGAGAGTGGTGCACACAGGCATAATATAAAATAGTCATTAAACCTAAGTCTATAAATGTGTTCATGATTTCTCAGTCCAACCCGTAATGCTAACAGTCCATGTCCTGTCTGAATACTTAACCTATGTCTCACTCCAGTGCTCCAATGGTCTATGCCCGTCACGTCAGTGTCTCCCTGTTCCTTCCCAGAGGGCATGGCTGCTGGAGGAATGCTGATCCATTCACTCTCTACTGACTGTGGCCTACTTCTCTTGTCTACAGTACCTTTGTCTGATCCTAGGGCACCTATGCTTCCTTCAAATTTTAAAGGGCTACCACAGGCACACCCTAATCTGTCCAGCCTATTGCTAGCCTCCATAGGATATTTAAGGCACCTTCTCCTGTGGGAGGGTGCCTGAGAAATAGGTATTCTAGTTTGCTAGTCTCTGCAAAGGTACACAATGTTACATTTTGCCTGTTTAGCAGATTTGACCCTCAGCTGTCTCTCTTTGTTTGACCCTAGTGATAACGTTGTTCTGCATCCCTTGACCCTTGGACCAATTTTTAGATTGTTTGCCTGCCCTTACCTAAGCTTGTTCTTTGAATATGATTTTACCTGTCCCCTCGTGCTAGGCCTTATTGTCTCTTGAACCACCTGGGTCAGCTGTCATTGAACAGAGACTACTTCAAGATGTAGTGGCCTAGCCATTCCCTAGAAATGAAGATCTTCACCATACTTCTCTCCTAGAGATAAAGTTTGACTGTCATCTAAAAGCATTCAACTAAGGGTACCCTCTTAAGTTTGCTCTTTGTTTCTTGGGTCCTTATGAGGTTTTGGAGTAAAAAGAGTCCAGTATGCTAAAGGTTACATCTGCCACCATCCCTTCATCTACCCAACTTCTTCTATTTGTCTCACCTTAGGCTACATTTACATCTGTGGCACGGAGATTTGGTTGCCTGATCCAGCAGAGAATGGCGGTAATCAACGGGCGCAAACCACTGTGTGCAGCTGTTTGTGTCCGGGCGATTCTTGACTTTTTTGTCTGAATGCGGTTGGATCTCTGTCAGACCTCATTATACTTAATAAGGCCGGTAGGAATTCCATTTGCATCTGGCAGTGCCGGATCCGGAGAATTCCGTCAGGCAGTTCTTTGCTGGAAGAGCCTGCCACAGATGTGAAAGTAGCAAATTGTTGGTGCTGAACCATTACTCAAGATCATCAGTCCCTGTCTTGAGATAAAGAGTATTCTTTATGTTAAGAAGATTGGTAGAAGAACATTTTATTTGGATCCTGGGAAACTGCCAAGAATAACACTGCACCAGCCCTCCTTAGAAGATTCCTCCTACAATCTAGAACAAAGATTAAAAGGTATAAAAAGGTTGGTACTAGAGATGGCCTTGCGGTTCGTCCGGTGGTCGTTTCGTTGTGAACTTTGTGCATTCGCGATTCGCCGAACATGCAAACATATGGCTATATTCGCCAGCGCCATATTCTTTTGCATTGCGCCAAACTTTGACCCATGACACATCCATCAGTTGGCACAGGACAGCCAATTGTCACACCCCCACCCAGGACAGCACATGGACACACCCCCACCCTATCACAGAACTTGATCTGGCAGCCATTTTACATTCTGTGTTTTGCCAATGTAGGGAGATATTGCTTTGTGGAGCAGGGACAGGCTGTTAGGAACACCAAATGCTAGCTAATAGGACCACAATAGTCCTTTTAAGGACTGGCATAAGTGTGCTATCGATAGGTGTGATATACTGAGGGGTGTAATTTACTTATAATATACTTTCTAACATAGAAAGTATATTATAGTGCATTTGTATTGTGCAGCAGTTGTGTGCGGCTCTGCCACGATACCGCAGCTATACAAAAGGGACAAACGCTATTGGAACAACTAATTGGAACTGTTGTGATATACCTGCTGCCCCCAAAAAAACCTGATTGAGGGGTGTGATATACCTATAATATACTTTCTAACATAGAAAGTATATAATGCATATGTAGTGTACAGCAGTTGTGTGCGGTTCTGCTGTGATACCACAGCTGTATAGAGGGACAACCGCTATTGGAACCACTAATTGCAACGGGTGTGATATACCTGTTGCCCCCAAAAAAATGATTGAGGGGTGTGATATATCTATAATATACTTTCTAACATAGAAAGGATATAGTGCATTTGTATTGTGCAGCAGTTGTGTGCCGTTCTGCTGTGATACCACAGCTATATAGAGGGATAAGCGCTATTGGAACAACAAATTGCAATGGGTGTGAAATACCTGTTGCCCCAAAAAAACTGATTGAGGGATGTGATATACCTTCTTCCACAAAATACTGATTGAGGGATGCGATATACCTGTTGCCCCAAATAAAGAGGGTGGTGTGTTGTAACTGTTGTGGCAAAAAAATAATTGAGGGGTGTGATATACCTGCTTCATTAAAATACTGATTAAGGGGTTCGATATACCTGCTTCCACCAAATATTGATTGAGGGGTGCGATATACCTGCTTCCACAAAATACTGATTAAGGGGTTTAATATACCTGCTTCCACCAAATATTGATTGAGGGCTGCAATATACCTGCTTCCACAAAATACAGATTAAGGGGATTGATAAAATAGCTTCCACCAAATATTCATTAAGGCCTGCGAGATACCTGCTTCCACAAAAAATTTATTGAGGGCTGCGATATACCTGCTTCCACAAAAAACTGATTAAGGGGTTCGATATACCTGGTTCCACTAAATATTGATTGAGGCCTGCAATATACCTGTTTTCACAAAATACTGATTAAGGGGATTGATATACCTGCTTCACAAAATATTGATTGAGGCCTGCGATATACCTGCTTCCACAAAATACTGATTGAGATCTGCGATATACCTGCTTCCACAAAATACTGATTAAGGGGATTTATATACCTGTTTCCACTAAATATTGATTGAGGCCTACGATATACCTGCTTCTACAAAATACTTATTAAGGGGTTTGATATACCTGTTTTCACCAAATATTGATTGAGGCCTGCGATATACCTGCTTCCACAAAATACTGATTAAGGGGATAGCTATACCTGCTTCCACCAAATATTGATTGAGGCCAGTGAGATACCTGCTTCCACAAAATACTGATTAACGGGTTTGATATACCTGCTTCCACAAAATATTGATTGAGGCCTGCAATATACCTGCTTCCACAAAATACTGATTACGGGGATTGATATACCTGCTTCCACAAAATACTGATTAAAGGGATTGATATACCTGCTTCCACCAAATATTGATTAAGGCCTGCGAGATACCTGCTTCCACAAAATACTGATTAAGGGGTTTGATATACCTGTTTCCACAAAATATTGATTGAGGCCTGAGATAAACCTGCTTCCACAAATACTGGTCTTCTCTAGGGACTTAGGAACAGGGTAATTTTGAAAATGACAGTCAGAGGAAGAGGCAGGCCGTTCCACAGGGGTGGTAGGGGTTGGGCAGGTGCACCAGGCCGGACCCTAAGTGAAAGTTGGAGAAGGCGCGTGCGATTACTTCAAAGGACGCATCAGAGTAGGTTGAGTGGCTCATTCAGCCTTCCGCTGCTGCACCCTCCTCATCCTCTGTATCTGCACCCTCTTCACTCTCTGCTGTGTGCACACGACAACCATCACCACCATAGCCCCTCCACTCAAGTCAGAGGAATTATTTTCCCATCCATTCCCAGACCTTACGGATGCAGAGCCATTGTTTACATCGGATGAGGAGGTAGCAACGGCCTCCACCCAGCGGTCTGACGACAGTACCCAGATCAGAAGGGAGGTCCCCGCTGATGCTGCCTACTCCAAGATCTCAAATGTCAGTGGTGTGAAGGTGATGAAGATGATGTGTCGATGGACGTCACGTGGGTGCCCACAAGAGAGGAAGAGGAGGGGAGTTCAGAGGGAGAGACGGAGCAGCAGAGAGGGAGGAGAAGCAGGCAGAGCTCGTAGGGCACAGTAGGCAAAAAGCAGACTGAAAATGTATCTGGAGCGAGTCATCCACCATGCACGGTTACTTCTCCCAGGACACCGGCACATGGCTCGGCAGTGTGGGCTTTTTTTTAACGTGTCAGCTTCTGACAATAGTGTTGCCATCTGCAGCTTGTGCTGTCAAAGCATACGTCACGGTAAGCCCAACACTCACCTAGGGACGACCGCCTTAAGAAGGCAACTGGCCTCTCATCTCTGAGCCCAGTGGGAGCAACGCTGTCAGAGCCCACAAAGCCACACTCCCGGTGCTCCACGTCCTGCCTCTTCTCCTTCTCCTCCCATTTTTCCTCCACTCCACCTTCCACCTTGCCGTCATCGCGTTCATCTGGCAGAAGGCAGGCTTCCGTGGCCCAAATGTTCGAGCGTAAAAAGTTGATGACGCCGGATAACCATCTTGCCCATGCCCTACGGCTGACCGCCGGCTTGTCGGAACTGCTAGCCCGCCAACTACTGGCATATAAACTGGTGGACTCGGAGGCCTTTATAGAAAATTTGTGGCCATTGGCACACTGCAATGGAAGGTCCCCGGAAGGAAATATTTTTCCCAGAAGGGCATCTTGGAGCTATATGGACACATTCAGCGGCAAGTGAATGTATCTCTGGCACACAGTGTCGGTGCCAAGATACATCTAACCACAGACACGTGGTCAAGCAAACACGGGCAGGGAAGGTACATACAGTGGCAAGAAAAAGTATGTGAACCCTTTGGAATGATATGGATTTCTGCACAAATTGGTCATAAAATGTGATCTGATCTTCATCTAAGTCACAACAATAGACAATCACAGTCTGCTTAAACTAATAACACACAAAGAATTAAATGTTACTATGTTTTTATTGAGCACACCATGTAAAAATTCACAGTGCAGGTGGAAAAAGTATGTGAACCCTTGGATTTAATAACTGGTAGAACCTCCTTTGGCTGCAATAACTTCAACCAAACTTTTCCTGTAGTTGCAGATCAGACGTGCACAACGGTCAGGAGTATTTCTTGACCATTCCTCTTTACAGAACTGTTTCAGTTCAGCAATATTCTTGGGATGTCTGGTGTGAATCGCTTTCTTGAGGTCATGCCACAGCATCTCAATTGGGTTGAGGTCAGGACTCTGACTGGGCCACTCCAGAAGGAGTATTTTCTTCTGTTTAAGTCATTCTGTTGTTGATTTACTTCTATGCTTTGGGTCGTTGTCCTGTTGCAACACCCATCTTCTGTTGAGCTTCAGCTGGTGGACAGATAGCCTTAAGTTCTCCTGAAAAATGTCTTGATAAACTTGGGAATTCATTTTTCCTTCGATGATAGCAATCCGTCCAGGCCCTGACGTAGCAAAGCAGCCCCAAACCATGATGCTCCCACCACCATACTTCACAGTTGGGATGAGGTTTTGATGTTGGTGTGCTGGGCCTCTTTTTCCCCACACATAGTGTTGTGTGTTTCTTCCAAACAACTCAACTTTGGTTTCATGTGTCCACAGAATATTTTGCCAGTACTGCTGTGGAACATCCAGGTGCTCTTGTGCAAACTGTAAACGTGCAGCAATGTTTTTTTTGGACAGCAGTGGCTTCCTCTGTGGTATCCTCCCATGAAATCCATTCTTGTTTAGTGTTTTACGTATCGTAGATTCGCTAGCAGGGATGTTAGCATATGCCAGAGACTTTTGTAAGTCTTTAGCTGACACTCTAGGATTCTTCTTCACCTCATTGAACAGTCTGCGCTGTGCTCTTCAGTCATCTTTACAGGACGGCCACTCCTAGGGAGAGTAGCAGCAGTGCTGAACTTTCTCCATTTATAGACAATTTGTCTTACCGTGGACTGATGAACAGCAAGGCTTTTGGAGACACTTTTATAACCCTTTCCAGCTTTATGCAAGTCAACAATTCTTAATCGTAGGTCTTCTGAGAGCTTTTTTGTGCGAGGCATCATTCACATCAGGCAATGCTTCTTGTGAAAAGCAAACCCAGAACTGGTGTGTGTTTTTTATAGGGCAGGGCAGCTGTAACCAACACCTCCAATCTCATCTCATTGATTGGACTCCAGTTGACTGACACCTCACTCCAATTAGCTCTTGGAGATGTCATTAGTCTAGGGGTTCACATACTTTTTCCACCTGCACTGTGAATGTTTACATGGTGTGTTCAATAAAAACATGGTAACATTTAATTCTTTGTGTGTTATTAGTTTAAGCAGACTGTGATTGTCTATTGTTGTGACTTAGATGAAGATCAGATCACATTTTATGACCAATTTGTGCAGAAATCCATATCATTCCAAAGGGTTCACATACTTTTTCTTGCAACTGTAACTTTTACTGCTCACTGGGCGAACCTTCTGACGGCCGTCAAGCATGTAACCCGTGGCTCCCATGTGGATTTGGTGTTACCACCAAGGATTGCATGCAGGCCTGCCTCTTCTTCTCCTCCTCCTACTGCATCCCCCGTCTCCTCCCCGGCTGACTCCTCCTTTTCCACTGCTACCGCCTCTTCCGCTGCGCCCCCAAGCTCCCCGAATCTATTTGACGTGCCAGGTAAGACGTTGCCCGGGGGGGTGGCTGTTGGGAGGAGGAGGAGGAGCAAGAAGAGCAGGCATTAAAATTTTCTGGGATCCCTGATGTTGTCCGTGGCTGGGGGGAGGATACCAAGGACAACATTCTCCTGGGCGATGAGCAGGAGCCAGGGCGCTCCACCGCTTCCAATTTACTGCAAATGGGGGCCTTAATGCTCCAGTGTTTGAAGAGGGACCCACATATAAAATGCAAAAAAGGGCAAGGAATAGTACTGGGTGGCAACAGACTTAGACCCCTGGTACAAACACATGTCGGACAGCATCACAGAGGGCTGGCAGAATGCAGCATTTCCAGGCCTTGCTGAGAGAGATGCTGCATTCTTCTGTTGCAGGCGCTGGTAGAGGAATTTCCACTCACAGAGAAACAGGTACGGGTACCAATCCTACCGCGCCTGCAAAAAGGCGGCGGTTTGAAGATATGTTGATCACTTTGGATATGAGATCATTCTTTCAACCAACCCATCGACAGCCGCCCTCCAGATCCAGGCTCAGGGAATGCCTAGACCGACAGGTGTCCGACTATAAGGGTTAACGGCCGATGGGGACGCTCTGAGAAGCAAGGAACCCCTGGACTACTGGGTGTGCATGCCTGACCTGTGACTAGAGCTGGCACAATTTGACATTAAAGTCTTGGCTTGCCCCTCGTCGAGTGTCCTGTCCAAAAGGACGTTCAGCGCAGCAGGCGGGATCGTGACCGTTAAGCGCACTCTCCTACCTCACGACAGTGTGGACTACCTCACATTTCAAAAAATGAATGAGGCATGGATCTCGGAGGAATTCAACACCTGTGACGACCATGTGTAATTGAATTTCCTCATGCCAAACCACACATATCCGCTATCACGGAGAACAAAGAATGGTCCTTGGATTATGTATATGCAGCGGCATTAAAGGCCTTTTCTGTCAGGTGAATGCCAAATTTTTGGGGCTTCTACTCCAGTGGCCTACAGTGCAATTTTTATCAAGTGACCGCCTAAAGGACCTCCAGTGACAGAATCACAAGTTCTTTGTGTTAGGTGAATGCCTAATTTTTGGGGCCTCTACTCCAGTGGCCTACAGTAAAATTTTTATCCAGTGACCACCTAATGTACCTCCAGCCACATCATCACAAGTTATTTTCTGTCAGGTGAATGCCTAATTTTTGGGGCCTGTACTGGCCTAGAGTAAAATGTGTATCCAGTGACCGCCTAATGTACCTCCAGCCACATCATCACAAGTTCATTTCTGTCAGGTGAATGCCTAATTTTTGGGCCCTGTACTGTCCTACAGTAAAATTTGTATCCAGTGACCGTCTAATGTACTTACAGCCACATCATCACAAGTTATTTTCTGTCAGGTGAATGCCTAATTTTTGGGGCCTGTACTGGCCGATAGCAAAATTTGTATCCAGTGACCATCTAATGTACCTCCAGCCACATCATCACAAGTTCTTTTCTGTCAGGTGAATGCCAAATTTTTGGGTCCTGTACTGGCCCAGAGTAAAATTTGTATCCAGTGACCATCTAATGTACCTCCAGCCACATCATCACAAGTTCTTTTCTGTCAGGTGAATGCCTAATTTTTGGGGCCTGTACTCCAGTGGCCTACTGTAAAATTTGTATCCAGTGACCGCCTAATGTACCTCCAGCCACATCATCGCAAGTTCTTTTCTATCAGATGAATGCCTAATTTTTGGGGCCTATACTGGACTAGAGTAAAATTTGTATCCAGTGACCACCTAATGTACCTCCAGCCACATCATCGCAAGTTCTTTTCTGTCAAGTGAATGCCTAATCTTTGGGGCCTGTACTGGCCTAGAGTAAAATTTGTATCCAGTGACCATCTAATGTACCTCCAGCCACATCATCGCAAGTTCTTTTCTGTCAAGTGAATGCCTAATTTTTGGGGCCTGTACTGGCCTAGAGTAAAATTTGTATCCAGTGACCATCTAATGTACCTCCAGCCACATCATCACAAGTTCTTTTCTGTCAGGTAATTGCCTCATTTTTGGGGCCTGTACTCCAGTGGCCTACAGTAAACTTGTATCCAGTGACCGCCTAATGTACCTCCAGCCACATCATCACAAGTTCTTTACTGTCAGGTGAATGCCTAATTTTTGGGGCCTGTACTGGCCTAGAGTAAAATTTGTATCCAGTGACCATCTAATGTACCTCCAGCCACATGATCGCAAGTTCTTTTCTGTCAAGTGAATGCCTAATTTTTGGGGCCTGTACTGGCCTACAGTAAAATTTGTATCCAGTGACCATCTAATGTACCTCCAGCCACATCATCACCAGTTCTTTTCTGTCAGGTGAATGCCTAATTTTTGGGGCCTGTACTGGCCTAGAGTAAAATTTGTATCCAGTGACGGCCTAATGTACCTCTAGCCACATTATCACAAGTTCTTTTCTGTCAGGTGAATGCCTAATATTTGGGGCCTGTGCTGGCCTACAGTAAAATTTGTATCCAGTGACCGCCTAATGTACCTCCAGCCACATCATCGCAAAATCTTTTCTGTCAGGTGAATGCCAATTTTTGGGTCCTGTACTGGCCCAGAGTAAAATTTGTATCCAGTGACCATCTAATATACCTCCAGCCACATCATCACAAGTTCTTTTCTGTCAGGTGAATGCCTAATTTTTGGGGCCTGTACTCCAGTGGCCTACAGTAAAATTTGTATCCAGTGACCGCCTAATGTACCTCCAGCCACATCATCACAAGTTCTTTTCTGTCAGGTGAATGCCTAATATTTGGGGCCTGTACTGGCCTACAGTAAAATTTGTATCCAGTGACCGCCTAATGTACCTCCAGCCACATCATTGCAAGTTCTTTTCTGTCAAGTGAATGCCTAATTTTTGGGGCCTGTACTGGCCTAGAGTAAAATTTGTATCCAGTGACCATCTAATGTACCTCCAGCCACATCATCACAAGTTCTTTTCTGTCAGGTAAATGCCTAATTTTTGGGGCCTGTACTGGCCTACAGTAAAATTTGTATCCAGTGACTGCCTAATTTATCTCCAGCCACATCATCACAAGTTCTTTTCTGTCATGTGAATGCCTAATTTTGGGGCCTGTACTCCAGTGGCCTACAGTAAAAATTTTATCCAGTGACTGCCTAATGTACCTCCAACCACATCATCACAAGTTCTTTTCTTTCAGGTGAATGCCTAATTTTTGGGGCCTGTTCTGGCCTACAGTAAAATTTGTATCCAGTGACCGCCTAATGTACCTCCAGCCACATCATCACAAGTTCTTTTCTGTCAGGTGAATGCCTAATTTTTGGGGCCTGTACTGGCCTAGAGTAAAATTTGTATCCAGTGACCGCCTAATGTACCTCTAGCCACATTATCACAAGTTCTTTTCTGTCAGGTGAATGCCTAATATTTGGGGCCTGTACTGGCCTACAGTAAAATTTGTATCCAGTGACCGCCTAATGTACCTCCAGCCACATCATCACAAGTTCTTTTCTGTCAGGTGAATGCCAAATTTTTGGGTCCTGTACTGGCCCAGAGTAACATTTGTATCCAGTGACCATCTAATATACCTCCAGCCACATCATCACAAGTTCTTTTCTGTCAGGTGAATGCCTAATTTTTGGGGCCTGTACTCCAGTGACCTACAGTAAAATTTGTATCCAGTGACCGCCTAATGTACCTCCAGCCGCATCATCACAAGTTCTTTACTGTCAGGTGAATGTCTAATTTTTGTGGCCTGTACTGGCCTAGAGTAAAATTTGTATCCAGTGACCATCTAATGTACCTCCAGCCACATCATTGCAAGTTCCTTTCTGTCAAGTGAATGCCTAATTTTTGGGGCCTGTACTGGCCTAGAGTAAAATTTGTATCCAGTGACCATCTAATGTACCTCCAGCCACATCATCACAAGTTCTTTTCTGTCAGGTGAATGCCTAATTTTTGGGGCCTGTACTCCAGTGGCCTACAGTAAACTTGTATCCAGTGACCGCCTAATGTACCTCCAGCCACATCATCACAAGTTCTTTTCTGTCATGTGAATGCCTAATTTTTGGGGCCTGTACTCCAGTGGCCTACAGTAAAAATTTTATCCAGTGACTGCCTAATGTACCTCCAACCACATCATCACAAGTTCTTTTCTTTCAGGTGAATGCCTAATTTTTGGGGCCTGTACTCCAGTGACCTACATTAAAATTTGTATACAGTGACCGCCTAATGTACCTCCAGCCATATCCTCACAAGTGATTTTCTTTCAGGTGAATGTCTAATTTTTGGGGCCTGTACTGTCCTACAGTAAAATTTGTATCCAGTGACCGCCTAATGTACCTCCAGCCACATCATCACAAGTTCTTTTCTTTCAGGTGAATGCTTAATTTTTGGGGCGTCTACTCCAGTGGCCTACATTAAAATTTGTATACAGTGACCGCCTAATGTACCTCCAGCCACATCATCACAAGTTATTTTCTGTCAGGTGAATGCCTAATTTTTGGGGCCTGTGCTGGCCTACAGTAAAATTTGTATCCAGTGACCGCCTAATGTACCTCCAGCCACATCATCACAAATTATTTTCTTTCAGGTGAATGCCTAATTTTTGGGGCCTGTACTCCAGTGGCCTACATTAAAATTTGTATACAGTGACCGCCTAATGTTCCTCAAGCCACATCATCGCAAGTTCTTTTCTGTCAGGTGAACGCCTAATTTTTGGGGCCTATACTGGACTAGAGTAAAATTTGTATCCAGGGACCACCTAATGTACCTCCAGCCATATCATCACAAGTTCTTTTCTGTCAGGTGAATGCCTAATTTTTGGGGCCCGTACTGTCCTACAGTAAAATTTGTATCCAGTGACCGCCTAATGTACCTACAGCCACATCATCACAAGGTTTTTTCTGTCAAGTGAATGCCTAATTTTTGGGACCTGTACTGTCCTACCGTAAAATTTGTATCCAGTGACCGCCTAATGTACCTCCAGCCACATCATCACAAGTTCTTTTCTGTCAGGTGAATGCCTAATTTTTGGGGCCTGTACTGGCCTACAGTAAAAATGTTATCCAGTGACTGCCTAATGTACCTCCAACCACATCATCACAAGTTCTTTTCTGTTAGGTGAATGCCTTATTTTTGGGGCCCGTACTGGCCTACAGTAAAATTAGCATCCAGTTACCGCCTAATGTACCTCCAGCCACATTATCACGAGTTCTTTTCTGTCAGGTGAATGCCTAATTTTTGGGGCCTGTACTCCCGTGGCCTAAAATAACATTTTTCTAGGCTCCAGCAGGGTACATTTTTTAAAGGTTCCCTTTAAGAAGCATAAAAATGGCCCCTGATTAACCACCTCAGCCCCCAGTGCTTAAACACCCTGAAAGACCAGGCCACTTTTTACACTTCTGACCTACACTACTTTCACCGTTTATTGCTCGGTCATGCAACTTACCACCCAAATGAATTTTACCTCCTTTTCTTCTCACTAATAGAGCTTTCATTTGGTGGTATTTCATTGCTGCTGACATTTTTCACTTTTTTTGTTATTAATCGAAATTTAACGATTTTTTTGCAAATAAATTACATTTTTCACTTTCAGTTGTAAAATTTTGCAAAAAAAACGACATCCATATATAAATTTTGCTCTAAATTTATTGTTCTACATGTCTTTGATAAAAAAAAAATGTTTGGGTAAAAAAAAAATGGTTTGGGTAAAAGTTATAGCGTTTACAAACTATGGTACAAAAATGTGAATTTCCGCTTTTTGAAGCAGCTCTGACTTTCTGAGCACCTGTCATGTTTCCTGAGGTTCTACAATGCCCAGACAGTACAAACACCCCACAAATGACCCCATTTCGGAAAGTACACACCCTAAGGTATTCGCTGATGGGCATAGTGAGTTCATAGAACTTTTTATTTTTTGTCACAAGTTAGCGGGAAATGATGATTTTTATTTTTTATTTTTTTTTCTTACAAAGTCTCATATTCCACTAACTTGTGACAAAAAATAAAAAGTTCTATGAACTCACTATGCCCATCACGAAATACCTTGGGGTCTCTTCTTTCCAAAATGGGGTCACTTGTGGGGTAGTTATACTGCCCTGGCATTCTAGGGGCCCAAATGTGTGGTAAGGAGTTTGAAATCAAATTCTGTAAAAAATGACCTGTGAAATCCGAAAGGTGCTCTTTGGAATATGGGCCCCTTTGCCCACCTAGGCTGCAAAAAAGTGTCACACATCTGGTATCTCCGTACTCAGGAGAAGGTGGGGAATGTGTTTTGGGGTGTCATTTTACATATACCCATGCTGGGTGAGAGAAATATCTTGGCAAAAGACAACTTTTCCCATTTTTTTATACAAAGTTGGCATTTGACCAAGATATTTATCTCACCCAGCATGGGTATATGTAAAAAGACACCCCAAAACACATTCCTCAACTTCTCCTGAGTACGGAGATACCAGATGTGTGACACTTTTTTGCAGCCTAGGTGGGCAAAGGGGCCCATATTCCAAAGAGCACCTTTCGGATTTCACAGGTCATTTTTTACAGAATTTGATTTCAAACTCCTTACCACACATTTGGGCCCCTAGAATGCCAGGGCAGTATAACTACCCCACAAGTGACCCCATTTTGGAAAGAAGACACCCCAAGGTATTCCGTGAGGGGCATGGCGAGTTCCTAGAATTTTTTATTTTTTGTCACAAGTTAGTGGAAAATGATGATTTTTTTTTTTTTTCATACAAAGTCTCATATTCCACTAACTTGTGACAAAAAATAAAAACTTCCATGAACTCACTATGCCCATCAGCGAATACCTTGGGGTCTCTTCTTTCCAAAATGGGGTCACTTGTGGGGTAGTTATACTGCCCTGGCATTCTAGGGGCCCAAATGTGTGGTAAGGAATTTTTTACAGAATTTGATTTCAAACTCCTTACCACACATTTGGGCCCCTAGAATGCCAGGGCAGTATAACTACCCCACAAGTGACCCCATTTTGGAAAGAAGAGACCCCAAGGTATTCGCTGATGGGCATAGTGAGTTCATGGAAGTTTTTATTTTTTGTCACAAGTTAGTGGAATATGAGACTTTGTATGAAAAAAATACAAATACTAACTTGTGACAAAAAATAAAAAATTCTAGGAACTTGCCATGCCCCTCACGGAATACCTTGGGGTGTCTTCTTTCCAAAATGGGGTCACTTGTGGGGTAGTTATACTGCCCTGGCATTTTCCAGGGGCCCTAATGTGTGGTAAGTAGGTAAATGACCTGTGAAATCCGAAAGGTGCTCTTTGGAATGTGGGCCCCTTTGCCCACCTAGGCTGCAAAAAAGTGTCACACATCTGGTATCTCCGTACTCGGGAGAAGGTTGGGAATGTGTTTTGTGGTGTCATTTTACATATACCCATGCTGGGTGAGAGAAATATCTTGGCAAAAGACAACTTTTCCCATTTTTTATACAAAGTTGGCATTTGACCAAGATATTTATCTCACCCAGCATGGGTATATGTAAAAAGACACAGCAAAACACATTCCTCAACTTCTCCTGAATACAGAGATACCAGATGTGTGACACTTTTTTGCAGCCTAGGTGGGCAAAGGTGCCCAAATTCCTTTTAGGAGGGCATTTTTAGACATTTGGATACCAGACTTCTTCTCACACTTTGGGGCCCCTAAAATGCCAGGGCAGTATAAATACCCCACATGTGACCCCATTTTGGAAAGAAGACACCCCAAGGTATTCAATGAGGGGCATGGCGAGTTCATAGAAAAAAAAAATTTTGGCACAAGTTAGCGGAAATTGATTTTTTGGATTTTGTTCTCACAAAGTCTCCCTTTCCGCTAACTTGGGACAAAAATTTCAATCTTTCATGGACTCAATATGCCCCTCAGCGAATACCTTGGGGTGTCTTCTTTCCAAAATGGGGTCATTTGTGGGGTGTTTGTACTGCCCTGGCATTTGAGGGTCTCCGCAATCATTACATGTATGCCCAGCATTAGGAGTTTCTGCTATTCTCCTTATATTGAGCATACAGGTAATGAGATTTTTTTTTTTCGTTCAGCCTCTGGGCTGAAAGAAAAAAATGAACGGCACAGATTTCTTCATTCGCATCGATCAATGTGGATGAAAAAATCTCTGCCAAAAAAAGAAAAAGGAGGGGAAAGGCGTCTGCCAGGACATAGGAGCTCCGCCCAACATCCATACCCACTTCAGCTCGTATGCCCTGGCAAACCCGATTTCTCCATTCACATCAATCGATGTGGATGAATAAATCATTGCCGGGATTTTTTTTTATATATATACAAAGTGTTTGCCAAAGTATATGAACACCGCCACCTCCTCAGCTCATATGCCTCGGCAAACATATCTTTTACTGCAGAGGAGAAATCTCGTCTTGCAGCGCCGCATACACCGACTTGCGTGTAATCTGACAGCAGCGCAATGCTTCTGTCCGAATGCACATCAGTGCTGCAGCTAGTCGATCGGTTGGTCCACCTGGAAGGTAAAAAAAACAAAACAAAAAAGAAAAAACCAGGCCGCAAAGCAATAACTTTATTAACTTTAGAACAGAACATATTAACTTTTTTTAAACTTTTTAAACTTTTTTACTTACCGGTAATTTTTTTTTTGTTTAGTTTTTTTTACCTTTATAGAACAAACCTCTCCTTCCCCATGGGACAATGTGCAAAGCGCAAATCGCCCAAAGATGTGGCGAAGTACGTTATGCACTTTATCCCAGGTGAAAGGAGAGGTTTGCAGCAGCTGTGAGTAAAAGGGCCCTAATAGCCCTGTGTGCCTGTCCTGTGAGATGCAATCCCTATGCTAGGTGTACCTGTGTGTGGTACTTCCGGAAACACTCACCTAAGCATAGGGCAGGGTGGTCAGGGCAGTCAGGACAGAAATAGCGGGTGTCACGCCTTATTCCACTCCTGCTACAGACACAACATTTTTTTCGGGGTGGCGGTTGGGTTGAGGTACCAGCAACGACACTGGGGAAATGTCGCTCGTGTAGATGGCTAACTACACTGGTGGATGGGGCCACGGAACCTCCTGGGTAAAGGAGGTTCGCAATGATCTCTTCCTGGAATTTGAGGAAGGATCCTGTTCTCCCAGCCTTACTGTAGAGAACAAAACTATTGTACAGCGCCAATTGAATTAAATATACAGACACCTTGTTATACCAGCGTCTGGTTCTGCGGGAAACTAAATAGGGAGCCAACATCTGGTCATTGAAGTCCACCCCTCCCATGAGCGCATTATAGTCGTGGACTGGGAGGGGCTTTTCAATGACACGGGTTGCCCTTTCAATTTTGATTGTCGTGTCTGCGTGAATGGAGGAGAGCATGTAAACGTCACGCTTGTCTCTCCATTTCACCGCGAGCAGTTCTTCGTTACACAAGGCAGCCCTCTCCCCCCTTGCAAGACGGGTGGTTACAAGCCGTTGGGGGAAGCCCACGCGACTAGTTCGCGCGGTGCCACAGGCGCAAATCCGTTCTAGAAACAAATGCCTAAAGAGGGCCACACTTGTGTAAAAATTGTCCACATAAAGATGGTACCCCTTGCCGAATAAGGGTGACACCAAGTCCCAGACTGTCTTCCCACTGCTCCCCAGGTAGTCAGGGCAACCGACCGGCTCCAGGGTCTGATCTTTTCCCTCATAGATCCGAAATTTGTGGGTATAGCCTGTGGCCCTTTCACAGAGCTTATACAATTTGACCCCATACCGGGCACGCTTGCTTGGGATGTATTGTTTGAAGCCAAGGCGCCCGGTAAAATGTATTAGGGACTCGTCTACGCAGATGTTTTGCTCAGGGGTATACAAATCTGCAAATTTCTGGTTGAAATGGTCTATGAGGGGCCGAATTTTGTGGAGCCGGTCAAAAGCTGGGTGGCCTCTGGGACGGGAGGTGGTGTTGTCGCTAAAATGCAGAAAACGCAGGATGGTCTCAAATCGTGTCCTGGACATAGCAGCAGAGAACATGGGCATGTGATGAATTGGGTTCGTGGACCAATATGACCGCAATTCATGTTTTTTTGTCAGGCCCATGTTGAAGAGAAGGCCCAGAAAAATTTAAAGTTCGGAAACTTGGACTGGTTTCCACCGGAAAGGCTGGGCATAATAGCTTTCCGGGTTTGCGGTTATAAATTGTGTGGCATACTGGTTGGTCTCTGCCACGACTAAGTCCAAGAGCTCCGCAGTCAAGAACAGCTCAAAAAATCCCAGGGCCGAACCGATTTGAGCCGTCTCAACCCGAACTCCAGACTGGGCGGTGAAAGGGGGAACTACAGGTGCGGCTGAAGTTGGTGACTGCCAATCAGGGTTTGCCAGCACCTCAGGGACTCTAGGGGGTCTACGGGCCTGTCTGCGCGGTGGCTGCGACGGGGTAACTACTGCACGTGCCACCGTACCAGCTTCAACTGCCCTTCTGGTGCTCGCTACTTCACCATGTTGTACGGCAGTGCTGGTACTAGGTCCAGGAAGGGCTGCGCTGCTGGTGTATGCCTCACCACGTGATCCGGCAGCGACAGCCCCACTCTGCTGCTCTTGAAGCGGATCCTGCGTAACCTGTCGTCTAGCGACACGGGGCCGGGTACGCCTGGTGCTGCCAGGGACCTCCACCTCCTCGTCCGAACTTTGGGTCAGAGAGCCACTGCTTTCCACAGGTTCATATTCTGACCCGCTAGATTCGTCAGATGAGGGTTCCCACTCCTCATCCGACTGGGTCAGAATCCTGTAGGCCTCTTCAGAAGAATACCCCCTGTTTGACATTTTGGACTACTAAATTTAGGGGTATTCCCTGAGACTACCCAAGAAAAAAAGCAAACCTGTCTTACAAAGGGGAGGCTAGCGAAGTACCGGAGGCCGCTGCGGTTGATAAAAAATATCAAAACTGATTTTTTTTATCGCCGCAGTGCGTGTAAAGTGAATGTGCAGTGATCAAAAAATTATAATTTTTTGTCACTGCGGTGGGGCGGGTGTGGGTGAACGCACGTGTGGGCGACCGATCAGGCCTGATCGGGCAAACACTGCGTTTTGGGTGGAGGGCGAACTAAAGTGACACTAATACTATTATAGATCTGACCGTGATCAGTTTTGATCACTTACAGATACTATAAAAGTACAAATGCTGATTAGCGATACGCTAATCAGCAAATAAAAGTGACTGCGGTGCGGTGGGGTGGGCGCTAACTACCTAACCAAGGGGCCTAAACTATCCCTAAAACCTATCAGTCAATACCAGTGAAAAAAAAATAGTGACAGTTTACACTGATCACTTTTTTTCCTTTCACTAGTGATTGACAGGGGCGATCAAAGGGGTGATCAAAGGGTTAATTGGGGTGCAGGGGGGTGATCTGGGGCTAAGGTGTAGTGTTTGGTGTACTCACAGTTCAGTCTGCTCCTGTGCTGGATCCAACCGACGAAAAGGACCAGCACAGGAGCAGAGAAGCCATATAACAGATCATATTTACTAATATGATCTGTTATCTGGCTTGTGATTCGATTTTTTAAAAATCAGCAACCTGCCAGCGACGATCATTGGCTGGCAGGTTGCTGATGCAATTCTCCTCGAACTTTTGCCGGCCCGCGATGCGCATGCGCGGGCCGGCTGAGACCGAAATCTCGCGTCTCGCGAGAGGACGCGCCGGCGCGTCCACTCGGAATGAAACAACCACCTCCAGGACGCGTCTGTGCGTACAGCGGTCCGGAGGTGGTTAAAATACATATTTTTTGTGTTGAATTTTTGCCAATGATCTCCCTCTGGTATGTCACTGTCCATGTTGTGGGACTATTTGGGCACTTCTAGTATGTATTTGGTGGCTGCAAATATGAACTAAAGATTGTTCAGGTTCGCCTGCCATTAAAGTCAATGGGGCCCGCCGCGAATGCACGGTTCGCGAACATTTGATCGCGAACACGCGTTTGTGAAACGTCCTGGCCGATGTTCTTTCATCACTAGTTGGTACCGTGATGCCAGAACTCCCTGCCTTCCCTATTTCAGGCAGGGATGGCTTTCAGAACACTTACCCCATCTCCCGCTCCAATGCTCTGGCAGTCCATGTCCATTGCCATCTCTCTGTTCCTTAGCAAAGGGCACAGGCACTGCAGTAGCTCTGATTCCTCCACTCTATTCTGGCTGCAGCCTATTTCTCTTGTCTGCAGTGTCTTAGTCTGCAAACCCTAATCTGTTCATCCTGTGGCTGGCCTCCCTGGGGTATTTAAAGAGGACCTTTCACCTGGATATCTATAATCTAATTATTATACTACCTTATAGTGCGTCCCCCAGTGATGTCTTGGCAATTATTTTTTTCCAAAGAACTCCCCTTCGTCCGCTGTGGTCCCCGTATCTTCTGGCGCCTCATATGCTAATGAGGTGACTTGGTTATACTAGGCATGGACTTGAAGTTCTCCTGGGCGCAGTTATCTTCTCCCTGTCTGCGAGCGCATCCAATCAGAGCGCCCCGCTCTTAGCCAGGGAGAAGGAGCTCAAGTTCTTTGCGGTCCACATGAGTCCTAAATGTGGATTTTTGTGCATAAATCCAAATGTGCTTTAGCTGAAGCTCTAGTATAGTCCTGAAAACAGAGTAGCGTCCACAGGTATTTGAACAGCATATCAAGTCACGCATGATGTTTCGAGGGTCCTTGCTTCCTTTCTCAAGTGTGTGTCGTCATAACAGCTATAACCTTATTTTCACACTATCTCACGATCTCTTAGATCAAAACTATCAAATGTAACACCATGCTGTATAATACAAACATAAACTTTTAACCAAAATGTTACAAGAATTATCACAGAAAAACATTAAAATACACAGACATGATGCCTATCAAAGATGCTAAATCCAATACATCTCATGTTATAAAAGTATCCTTGTATTAGCACTCTCACTGCCAGAGGTTGCTTCCACATGTTCCAAAATCTGCTATCCTAAATTACTAACATCATGCATTAAAAAAAAGTCTTGCAACAGTTGCATCCCAATGTTTCTTCTCTTTTTTTCTTGAATTCCCCTTTAACCTGTCTTTCTCTATTAAAATATATTTTATAACAGAACTTAAATAGCGTTCCACTGCTGCACTCCTTAATATTTTGAGTCTGCTGTAGCAAATATCACATCAGTATAGATTCTGTTATATATAAATATAATTTGCCTATTAGCTTCAGTGTAGCTACTGGGTTGCAATAAAAGTAACCTGCCCATACTTGATGTGATGAATATACAACAATAAAAAGCATTTAACCCGTGCTTACTAGTAGGCACCTATCACTTCTTGTGGGATATTGGTACTGATATCAGTTGGATGCAGCCTCTGGGAACCAGAAAAAAACAACGCGTTTCAGAGAACTGGGTCTCCTTCGTCAGGGATACTGGTCCTTCGTCTCTGAAACGCATTGGTTTCTTTTCTGGTTCCCAGAGGCTGCCGTACATGTGTGACGTCACATCAACACTTCGGGAAGCCCATTCTGACTTCTAAGACACGAGCGAACGCCGCCGGCCAGGGCATCGCCACGTGCAGAAGGCGAAGACGCAAGCAAGCAGGATTAAGCATCAGAGCTTATTGGCAGGACTAAAATACAGGATCGCTACAAATAAAAATACAAACAAGTCAAGTGACTGTAGTACTTTGTAGACTATTTGTGATTACTTTGGAACATTGCACTAAATTGTATATATATCGGAATAAGGCATAGAAGTTTCTTTGTGGGAGTCTTATTTCTATTTGTATTGCAGTTGGCGCAATGGGTATCGGGTTTAGAATATTAATATTAAAACTAGCATCCAACTGATATCAGCACCAATACCCCACAAGAAGTTCTAGGTGCCTACTAGTAGGTGTGGGTTGATTGCTTTTTATTGTTGTATATTTTACAACAGATAAAATCAGAGATTAATTGGTCACTATGCTTACCTGAAACACAAACCACAGGGGCATTTCAAAGGTAGATGACAGACTTTGTATCATGTGTGTTATGCAAGTGGGTGTGGACCCACTGCGGCACTGACCGACTATATTCTGGAGGGATATGACTTAGTAACTACCTGGTCTTCACTAGAGCCTCTGATGGTGAGAATAGGCTTGGGCCATTATGGTAGTTACCACGTAAAACTCCAGTGCAGTTCCCAGGTGAATGGCAGCTGAACGGGAGGTCAGAGATACCGTTGCAAAGCACCGAGGGGAAAGACGTGGTCAGGAAGTCCGGAGTCAGGGCAGGCAGTGATGAAGCAAAGTCCGTAATCGAAGTCCAAGGTCAGAGGCAGGCAGAATCAAGCAAAGTCCATTGAATCGGGAAGCAGGGTCCGGTACACAGTAAAGCAGAAGCTTACCAAACACCTTCACACAAGAGACTAGGTAAGCTAGTGACCAAGATTGCTCAGGCACCTTGCTGATGCATGAAGCATCTGTGTGTAGGGGCAGCAGCGCAGGCAATAAATGCTGGTCTAACAGTGTATAAAAATCTCTGATGATACACATCATCACCATTACAAATAGAATCGAAATGTTGGCAATTTAGATGGTCAAAAGTCCCCTTCTTTTTCCTTTTATTCTCATTTGTCTTCTCACACCTTTTTAGCCAACTTTTTTTCAGCTTTAACCAAATAATTATTAACAGATTTTTCTAACCATGGTTTGGGTTTTGCTGTAAAATTCCCTTTTCTCCATATTCTGATCCTCTTTCCTCTTTTTCTCAGTAATCCTTTTCTTCACTGCAAATTGGGAACCAATATCAGTTTACTCAAATAGCCTCTTTTAGTAAATTTCTTACATGTGCTAAATTTCTTCCGTGCTATCTTTATTTTTCTTGAATTGTTCTGGAGTGCTGGAGATTCTTCTAACCTTCAACAATTGACTCTTAGGAAAGCTATAGAACAAATGTGGTGCATAAAAACTGAATTACTCTGATCTGTGCTCTTAGTATATAAAGTGGTCAGGACAATCAAGAACTGGATTTACTTTCCAAATTGAGAAAATAGTAATTGTGTAGTCTGGTCTTTAGATCCCAGGTAGATATATGACAAGAAGGTATGTCTGTAATTATAATCCTTATTTTAAGTGGCTGGCAGATAACACACTGTTTAGAGTTTGCAGCAGTCATCCATGTCCTGTTGATATACCTGTAGGGGATTTCCTACTGCTTTTTCAGGTATAAGCATGTGGAGTTAAACATAGAATAACCTAAACATAGCTTAAGGCCTTTTAGTGAAATTTGCAAACATTTCTAAAATTCTCTTTTCACTTTCTCGTTATGGGGTATTGAGTGCAGATTGATAGGGGAAAACTTGATTTTTCGAATTTTAGCACAGGGCTGAAACTTTACAAAATGTGAAAAAATTGAAAAGGTCTGATGACTTTCCAAATACACTGTATAAATGCAACGTGATGATTTTATAACCCAGCACTGAGGTTTTTTTTTAAAGAAAATAGTCATTATTAAAAAAAATGGTCAATTAAAATCTGGTACAATAAATGACAACTGTAACAAAGACTAATACATTACAGTGATGGCTAACCTCCAGCACTCCAGCTGTGGTGAAACTACCAGCATGCTCCATTCATTTCTATGGAGGTCTGAGAACAGCCAAGCAAGTGTACATCTTGGGAGTTGTAGTTTTACCACAGCTGGAATGCTGAGGTAGCATCACAGACTAGATTGTTATCATCTGACTTTTTTAAAAGAGACTTCAGAGTTCAATATAATACATGACAGCTGTTTAAAATGGTATACTATCAACTGCAAGATTAATATTGTAGAATATTCGTGTCTGAGATTGTAAATTATGTGATGTAGATTGGGGGGGCATACAGTATTAATAAAAAAATTGCGTGGCATAGTTATAAATGATGCTGCAGAACTCACTGAAAATGGCTGGCAGCCTGACTGAAACTACTTTCACATCTTCAGCAACGACTCTGGCAGTCTGGCTCACCGGCCCATTAAGTTTAATGGGGTCCAAGTGGAGATCCGTCTGCATTCTGGCAAAAATGACGAGAATCGGACGGACACAAACCTCTGAATGATGCGTTTTGTGTCCAGCCAATTCTCACCATTTTTGATGGATCAGACGGCCTGATCTGCATGCCACAGATGTGAAAGTAGCCTTAAGGCTGTATTAGACAGCCCAATTCTGCTGGCAGTTGTTGGGAAGGAAGCATTCCTTCCAGGAAATTGCCTGCTCGCTAGTGGAGGAGACCGCTGCTATTACATGCAGCGATCTCCTCTAGAGTATGGGGAGGAGCGAGCATTATATTATTGCTTGTCCCCATGCTGTCCAGTTGTTTGCCGCAGCAGATCGTGATTAGACACCAGGATCGGCCGCCGGCAAACAATAATTGCTCGTTTATTAAGTAATCGGCGGCAGTATTATACAATGACAAACTACTAAACTGACTCCTGTTATGCCCCTAGCCAAAACCTATATTAATAAAATCTAATTAACTAACTATTGTTTTGCTAAACACTCCCTGACTCTAAATGATCGGTATTCTGTGTTTAAAGATAAGATTTCTTTTCTCTCTCTGCCCCTTTGTCAAATGTCCTGTTACCGGAAATGTAAAAGAGCCGAAGCTCCATAGTGTGAAACCCAATGAGAAAAAACGGTGTATATGACTATATGCGCTCAACAGAGGAAGAACAGAATGAAGCCAAACACGTTTGGTAGCTGTGTGGGTCCTCTAGTGTTCCTTGTGGTCAGAAGATGGCTCCTGCTCCCTCTGTATGGTACCTGTCACCGATCCATATTCAAACAGGCAAAAAGATAGAACTAACAACAGATTGCGGGGTGCTGCCAACTAAAATAAAACTATTTATTGGAAAGCATATAGATGCAGATACAATGTTACACGTTTTAGAGAGATCTTATTGTCCAAATGTCCTATCACGGCAATGTAAAACCCCAAAAAACACATGCATTTCCTGGTCGGGATCTTATATAGCGCCTTTCATAGTATAGCCACTCCTAAAAGGCTGAGGCTGACTTCAGGCTGTTATGGGCAAGTCTTCCGGGCAGGGGTGCTACCTGGGGTCATGTGACCCTCCTTAATTTTCCCTGCCCTGCTGTATTGTCTTCTGATCTGTAAAAATTAGGACTCTTTCAGCGTAAACCTCCTTTCGGAATCTCTTCAAACATATGCCTTCATGAAAGTCAATAAAATGTTTTGCAGCACCAGATACATTTTTGGCTTTCATTTTTTTGTTGTGTATCCTATTGTGAGACAGTGACAGGTCTCACTCAGGTTAGAGGCATGGAAGGGGTGGATAGTGTGGTCCACACCCCTGTTCCACCACAGGTGAGACAAGCTGGAGGTAATCAGCCTGGCATAAGGCACCTCCCAGAGTGTCAGAAAGGGGGTAGTGTGTTACCTGTGGACAGAGGCCTGGAGGCTCTGTCTGTGTGGTCTCAGCTGGGCAAGGCTGAGGGACCACAAGGCTGGGAGATAGCCTGGAGTTGGGGGACGCAGCGACGCCTGGGAGGGTCGCAGGGCCATAGTCAGGCAGACTACTGAGCCCCAATCCCCCACAAGAAATACTGAACTGGAGACAGTGGGCGTACTGTGCTCTGTACAGCCAGGAGGCTGTGGGACATTGGCTGACAAAGCCGCATGAGTTCACAGGGTGTGAACTGGGACCTAGGTGAGTCTGGAAACTTTATGTTTAGTTAGAGCCTGGACGGGCGAGTGTTTATTATTTTGTCATTTTATTGTTGCTGGTGTTGACCAATAAATGCACTGTTTGGACCTGAAACCTGGTGTCCTAAAGGTGTATCTGTGAGAATGACCCCCGGTGAAGAGCTAACCCCCCCCACAATTGGTGTCGGATGCGGGCAGGTGTCCCTGCTGATAAGTAAAAGTGCTGGAAGCCTGCTAGTTTGCAGAGCAGAGACTGCTGGTGTTAAACTGGACATTTTTTTTCCTGTGGTGCAAACAGTGCAGGATTTAAAGGGCCAGAAGCCCAGTACAAGAGACTAAGCAGTGGAAATGGCTGCAAAATGGTATAGCCTGTGGGAGAAATCCTGCGAGTTAGTGATCGGCGGAATCCCGCTGGGGGTCATTCTAGACTCCCGCCAGCAAGTGTCTCAGGTCCTGCCTGAAATTCTGGACTTTGTAACAAGGGGGCCAGAGACAAAAACTACCGTGTCACTGACCTTTGTGACGGACTATGGCTCTGTGCAATGGGAGCTGTTAAAATGTGAGACACTGGAAGTGGAATTTGTACTGGGCAAGGACTTTCCATTGTTTGGGCCGTTGTGGAGCGGAGTTCCTGATAAAAGGCAAAGATATGCCGTTGCCAAGGGCAACCGCCGGGAAGACAAAGAGGTGGAGAGCGGTGGGGTTCTCAGGAGTGCATATCTTCCCTGCGACTGTGTCCGGAGTCCTAGAGAGGAAGTGCGGAGGTGCAGTAAAGCTGTTGCTAGGAGCAACCACAACCTTGATGAGTCCGCGGGAGAGAATGTCACTGCTTTACCAGAATGGTTGATTACAAAGGGTAAGACTGTTCCTGTTATTAACTATGTGGCAGACCCAGTGACGGGGAGCCGGCGGCAGGGGATACCTGCTGGGCTGGTAGGTAATAAGTCACACAGAGAAAAAACTGTGTCTGAACAGGCAGACAAGCCTGCTGTGATTGCTCCCTCGCAGAAACCTGCAGGGGAGAAGGTTTCTGTGTTACCTCAGTCGCCCATGACCAAAGCTAGTTTTGGTATGACAAGGATCCGGGATCCCATGCTAGCCCGGGTAAGAGATAGCACAATATTGAAACCTGAGACTGGTAAAATATTAAAGGTGCTGGACAGTCGTGCGGATAAGGACTATCCACTGATTTTCACTGAGCGTGAGACTCCAATGAGAACAGGGACTTATGAATTTGATGTTACAGATGCGCTCATGCATGAGGGAGTGTTGGGCCGTGATGTCGGTTTGTTGCTGTGGGGTAAGGTAGACACTTCTGCAGATAGTGACGAAACTCTGCAGAACCTGTACCTGTCCCTTTAAGTGAGGATCTAAGGGAGCTGCACTTTGACCTGCATGGGGAAAGAATATTGACCATTGGAAACAATGGTGCTGGTCAAGTGCAAAGTGATGGTGCCAAAAGTGCGGAAATGCATAAGGAAAATATGATGTCATATGAAATATGTGGTGACAGTGATATAACTTTTCCGTTGCAGGTTGTGGTCAGGGGAGAAGCGCCCCCTGGTGGTAAAAATGTAAATGATGATGAAACTTTATTTTCTGCATCTGCTATGTTTCATGAAGCGCGATATGACGTAATCAAAAGGTTTGAAGACATGCATATAAGTAGTGTGGAGCAAAGCCCAGCTCCAGCTCAGTGTCTGAAGGTGCAGGAAAATATGATAGGGCTAGAGGGTGTACCGCACGTACCAGAGGTGGAAATGCAGTCTCCACAATGTTGGTTGGTTACTAAGGAAGTGTCCCAGGTGAGGATTAGCTCATCGGTGCCCCTAGAGGTCAGAATTAATAATGACACGAGCGGTATAGGTGACGTATGTGCTGTGACCGGTAGCAACCCAGAGAGTGAAGCTACCATGTCAAGTTCCTGTGAAACAAAGGTGGTTACTAGTAGCGACCAGACAGTTCTATCTGACGAGATGGGAATTAAGTCGGGTGACATCAGCCTAGGGTCTGAAGCCCATATCCAGATAGTTGTAGATGACCTGACACGACAGTACAATTGCAAACAGGAGGATGATCTCTCTCTCTCCTCACGCTCCCTAGAAACGTTAGAGACGGGACTAGCTGTCTTTAACAGAGCAACTGAAGAAAATTTCAGAAAGGGCAAAGAAAGAGAATGGTGATACTCCTACATCTGCTGCAGCAGAGCCGAGCAAGGAGCAGCTGGAACCGGAGGCCCAAAAGCGGGGCACTTCCCACAAGCTTGTGCAAAAAGCTGAAAAGAAACTGCTGAAAAACATGGAGTTGGTGGTTCAGCGCCTGGAGAAACAGGGTGTGACATACAAAAAGGTGGAGAAAACCAAGAACAAACTTCAGCGAGGATTGGATGATCTGATGGTGGACCTGGACCACCAGAAGCAAGTTATGTCTAATCCAGCGAAGAAACAGGAGAAGTGTGACTGGCTCCTAGCTGAAGAGAAATACATCTCGGCTCGATATGGTGAAAAACGTGACCAAACAGAGACTGATGCTTGGGAAAAGGAGACCAAGGCCCTCTCCTTGGCTAAAGCCCTGGAAAAAGCGCTTGAGGAGCATGCTGAATTAGAGAGGCTGAACAAGCAACTCAGAGCAGAGAATGAAAATCTCATGAGCTTAAAAGATGAGTTGGAGAAATCTAAGTGTGCTCTCAAACAGCAGGTGGAAGGTGAGAAATCTGAAGAGGAGAGTTCTCTGGAAGACGTCAAGAAGCCAGAGCCTGTTAAAAATGGGACTGGAGAGGGTGGCACTGTGGTGCTGGCTGTGGCAGAGAAGATGGAAGATGCTTCTGCTAAACCAGATGATGGGGCTGATGTGGACCACAGACCCGTGATAGCGTGTAGCCTAGGCCTGGAAGACATCCCCTCTGCATACAAGGCCTTCCAAATAGCCAGCAGCCTGCTGGGGAAGAAGTACGAGGAGGTGAACGATCAGTTTTTGGATCCGGGCTATTACAATGGGCTGTATCTCCTGAATCCTCCACAAAATGAGAACAGGGTCCTGGGTGAGCCTCTGGAGAAAATGACAGAAGACGAGGAGTCTGCTGAAGACCCTGGTGCCTCCTGCCTCGATGAGGGGGAGGGGTTAACAGGGCAAGTGTATGGTGCCATGTCCGAGAAGGATGAGAAGGCGGTCAAAGAGACTGGAGACTTCAAGAAGACAAAGACTGAAAAAGTTAAGGCCGATATGTTGGTTGACATGAAGTCCCCAGGTTCTACAGAGACCAAAGTTAAGCCAAAGGGAGCCACGGCCGAAGTGGAAAAAGCCGCTAAAGAAGCAGAGGTCTCTAAAACTGTCATAGTAGCTGGAGTAACTACTGTTGGAAAGAAGGAAGAAGTGACCCAGATGCACGTAAAAGAAGCGAGTAGGGACAAGCATGCTCTGCTGAAGGAGCCCTGCAAAGCAAAGGAGAAAGTGTCGGGATATGACCATGACTCGGAACAGTTCAGGCAAGAGCTGCAGCAGTCCAAGAAAGGACGTGAGGTGCATGTACAGGAGCCAGAGGATCTAGAAAGAGAGAGAGATCAAAATATACGACAGCGCATCATTATCACTCGGGAAAGAGTAGGAAAAGAATATCTGGCCATGAGATGGGCACATGAGGCCTTTAGGCAGTTTTGGTTAGGCAAGATGTTGGTTTTGGTGATAAACCAAGCTCTGCTGGCGTGGGTCTGGCAGAACAAAGGGAAGGTACGTGTCACCGAGGTTCCTGGCCTCGGTGAAATAAGAACCGGTAATTTTCTGTGTCAGCGGCAGCTAGTGCTCGCTGACACTGGGTTACTTAGTATGGCTGTAAAGCCAATCTGGGCCGGTTCTTATTGGGAGCAGCCAAAGAGCAGGGTGGGTGGCTGTTCCCCACGTCCAGGCCAGGTCGATACCCTCTCACCAGCCTCCCGTGGTTATGCAGGTGTTCACCCTCACGGGCTTGAACAAAGGAAGGGGGATATGTGAGACAGTGACAGGTCTCACTCAGGTTAGAGGCATGGAAGGGGTGGATAGTGTGGTCCACACCCCTGTTCCACCACAGGTGAGACAAGCTGGAGGTAATCAGCCTGGCATAAGGCACCTCCCAGAGTGTCAGAAAGGGGGTAGTGTGTTACCTGTGGACAGAGGCCTGGAGGCTCTGTCTGTGTGGTCTCAGCTGGGCAAGGCTGAGGGACCACAAGGCTGGGAGATAGCCTGGAGTTGGGGGACGCAGCGACGCCTGGGAGGGTCGCAGGGCCATAGTCAGGCAAACTACTGAGCCCCAATCCCCCACAAGAAATACTGAACTGGAGACAATGGGCGTACTGTGCTCTGTACAGCCAGGAGGCTGTGGGACATTGGCTGACAAAGCCGCATGAGTTCACAGGGTGTGAACTGGGACCTAGGTGAGTCAGGAAACTTTATGTTTAGTTAGAGCCTGGACGGGCGAGTGTTTATTATTTTGTCATTTTATTGTTGCTGGTGTTGACCAATAAATGCACTGTTTGGACCTGAAACCTGGTGTCCTAAAGGTGTATCTGTGAGAATGACCCCCGGTGAAGAGCTAACCCCCCCACACTATGTACATAAAAACTGCATTAAAATGGCATAAACTGATGCTTGTCCCAGTTGTTAGATGCATTAGTTTTATATATTGGAATTTGCTTTCGTGTTTATCAATCCATAGAGTGTTGTTACACCTTTCTTACTTTAGAAAAAGTTGGGGGGAAAATGTCACCCAACCATGGGTGTAGGAACTGCGAGTTGTTTATATCGTAAAATTTTAAGTGTGTGTGTGTGTGTGTGTGTGTGAACACCCCCCCCCCTCCCACTTACAGTTCTGAAGACTCAGGGGTGCTGGCTGGCTTGGCCGGGCAGAAGGAGTGTGGGAGACTGTGAGGCCTTTTTCTCCAAGCTGCTCCGGATCAGTGCTCTGGGCAGCTGGGCTCCGGGCTGGAAGTGGGCACAATAAGAAAAAAATATTTTTCATTACACCTCAGGTCAGACCACCAATCAGACCCCCAGTGTTAATCAGACCTCAGCTAACAGCCCCAATAAGATTCCCAATGTTAATAAGACCTCAGATCACACCTCAGCTCAGACCCCAATATGAATGATCCCCAATCAGACCTCAGATAAGAGCCCCAGTGCCTCTCATCAGCTCCCCAGTGCCTCTCATCAGCCCCCCAGTGCCTCTCATCAGCCAGTAATAACAGCCCCCCAATCATGTGCCAGTAATAACAGCCCCCCCAATCATGTGCCCGTAATAGTCCCCCCCAATCATGTGCCAGTAATAGCCCCCCCAATCATGTGCCAGTAATAGCCCCCCCCTTTATGTGCCAGTAAAACAAAGTATTGTATATATTTTTTTTAAAAATTAACACTTATACTTACCTCGATGGGATGCAGGCCTCTTCCGGCCTGTATCCCGACTCCAGCGCTGAACGGCTCAAGCGGCGCGATGACGTCATCGCACCACCTACGCCGGCCTCTGATAGGCTGCCGGCACTACTAGGCCGGCAGCCTATCAGAGGAACAGGAAAGGGACACACCTCCCTGCCCTGCTCCTCTGCACAGCCTTCTGTTTGTATCGCTGTCCTGGGGACGGCGATACAAACAGATCACTATGGAGATGAGCGCTTTGCTTCCACAATGGAAGCGCTCATCTCAGTGCCTTCCTCGCCGCCGCCGCACACATTGCCCCGCTGCCGCTGGGGGGGGAATTGACCATACCTGTCCCCCCCGCATTATTTCCTGGGGGGGATCCGTCCCCCCCGCTTCCTACGCCCATGCACACAGGGGAGGAACTGCTCCGTGTCCTTCATCAAGAAATCGAATCCTGGCTTTCTCCACGACAACTCAAAATCGGAACCATGGTAACCGACAATGGGAAGAACATGTGTAGTGTCCCACTAGGTGAAGGTGGGCACTGCACAAAAGGGGTTAATGTGTCTTTATTACATTTAATGTTATGTGTATGCATTTCCCTGTGTTAACTGGTGTCAGGCCTGTCAGGGTGCAGTTTAGCCTCCCAGATGTTAGAGGGAGCTAGAGAGCCCTAGTTATATATAGGTAGGCCCAGACAGGGGAGTGGTAGTTCATTCCAGGGGACTAGAGGAGTTACTTCGTCCACCTGAAGCTCCTGAGGCTAGGATTAGCTCAGTAGAGACACCCCAGTTGCAGGACAGCACCTCCTGGGAGAAACCCGCAGTCCTTCCTCATCCAAGCAAAGATAAGTAACACTGATGGGCAGATGCTTTAGAAAGAAAAGCAAGGATTTAATACGAGAGGAAGATGTATATATACCAAGGATTTAAGCCACCATTTAGGCATCCGGGCCTTGGGATTGAAACCAGGCAGGAGTTCTAGAAAAGGACAGTGTACACTATTTCTGAGGAAAGGTACAACCTGATTCTGAGTGCATTGTGGATTTACCCTCTGAGTATCTTGCATAATTAATACCTGCCATCGTGTGGAATAAAGCCTGCTTGTAAAGCTGTGATCTAAAGGACTGTGTTAACATCTGTATGTACAAAGTTGGACTGTTCAGTAAAGCAACGTTTGGTTCACTATACCATCTGTGTACCTCAGTTATTCCAACTATAAATCGGTGTGCCACCGTTACAGGCACTGGCGTCACGAATCCAAAAGGGACCTTGCCCCAGGCACTCAAAATACCTGTAACATCCAGGGCACCTCATCCACCATCAGGCCTGGTCCCTACATACCGAGTGTGCCCCAGAGGAACTGTGTCTACCTCTCATTCACTGCCTCATGCCTGCCCAGGGTTCTCCAATACAGTGAGCAACCCTCGATTGCCCATAACCGTGACCTCGCTTCGCTATACCCTGCAGGTCTGGCGTGCTGCATAAATTGGCGTCACAAACAGGATTTACGGAACATTCCTGCGCCATTGCGGATATACAACTGTGTGCTAAAAATTGCCTTAAAGTGACCAAGCCCTATTGTTTTATTCAAAATTTCTGGGCCAAAGAACTGGAAAGAATCAGCGGTGTGAAGACAGTGTTTTCTGGACTGTTTGCTGCTTATTTAAGCCACCGCTTGCTGTCAGTGAATAGACAGCCATTTTGCCACTTAAACCTGAGGTGGATTGCAAGTGCGCCCGGTGAACTGTTTGGCGCGAAAAAGAGGACTTTGGCGCGAAAAGAACCAGGCGGAGTCCTCACCCAGCCAGCGAGGAGGAAGAACGCCGCCCTGTCTGGAGGAAAAGGTGCCGCCTACCTGAGTCCCGGAGCTACGAGAGGCCGCGCCCACCTGCTGACGCTGTACGCAGGACGTCCGACGCCCGTAGCCACGCATCTCGCGAGCACCACCGGAGTGAGTACTTTTGCTGGCTCCCCCGATCACCTTACCAGAAGCTTCCCGACCCCTGCCAGGGTACCGGAGGGACTCCCGTTAGTAGCCAAAGACTTGAAAAAAGACTTCTAAAAAAAAAAAAAAAAAGTTATTACTATTGCCACTCCGGTCCGCTCCGCTACATTTAAAGGGCCATACCCACCTAGCAACACCATGTCTACACCTGAGGAAATCGGACAGGTGGCCCCAGTCGTGCCTTCTGGAGTATCCCCAGCCTACCCTAGGGCCCCTGCCGCCGCGGCACCGCCAAGCCTGATGCCGCTAACTATGCTGTAATATTTTGGGGCCCCCTGGTTCCCACGTTATTCAGGGGAAGCCCACAAGTTAAAGGACTTTAGGGAGCAGATACTGGCCTTGTTCCGGCTCTATCCCATAAATGCCGAACAGCAAATGGAGATCCTCCTAGCTCAGTTGGAAGGGGCCGCCCGCAGGGAAGTCATGTCGTGGCCCCGCTCTGAGAAAAGTAGCCTGGAACAGATCTTTGATCGCTTGGGCACCCCGTTTGAGGCTAGAACGGTGTCAGAAGTTAAAATGCGTTTCTTCAGCAGAAAGCAGCAGCCTGGAGAGTCGCTCCGCGATTTTGCCCTGTCCTTACAAGAGACACTGAGAGCGGTAGTCCAAGTGGATCCTAAAGAAGCTGAGGACCAGGACCGGACTCTTAGAGAGCAATTCATTGCGGGCGTAAGTAATGAGCATTTAAAGGGCCAGCTACGCATGTTGTCAGCTCAACACCCCCACTGTGCATTTCTGGACTTTAAGGAATTGGCCATCAGTATATTAGGCCAGAACCCTGCTCCAGGGCTAGCAGCCTCCTATGAACCCCAGGCTTGTCAGCAAAAGACTGTTAATGTGGGGTCTGCAGGGGTCAGTCAGGCCACCCAAGCTCCAGTCACAGATGTAGTGGCAGCCCTCATGGAGCAAGTGAACCATCTTACTCTAAGTCTAGAGAAGGTGTGCAAAAAGATAGAGGAATGGGAGAGACCATTGTTACTAGAAGATGAAGGTCCTTTTCCTCCAAGGCTCCCACCTGCATATGGAGACGTATACCCAAAAGAGCCTGATGGGCGACCGAGGTACCGGCCCAGAAGTAGAAAACAGCCTGTCTGCCACCACTGCAAGAAATATGGACATACTGAATCAATGTGCTGGCAGTTAAACGGGCAACCCCTGAGGCAGAGGACCGCCCCTCGGGAGGTAGAACAGTAGGTCCAAAGGATCCAAGCTGGATGCCTAAGTATGTAGGATCCCGTCCAAAAGTCAATATATGTATCAACGGGATACCCTTTGAAGCCCTGTTGGACACTGGGTCACAGGTCACCACCATTCAACGGCCTGCCTTTGACAAGTTCTGGGATCCAAGTCTCCTCACCCAGCCACCAGAGTCCTGGCTAGATATCATTGCCAGCAACGGTAAGCCAGTGAAAGTGCATGGGCATTGGGAACCTACCCTTCAGGTGGGAGAAGCCACCCTGCCACAGCAAGGCGTGATTGTGGTACAAGCGGGAGATAAAGGAGGACACCCTGTGATCTTAGGGACTAACGTTCTGAAAAATTGTTACTCTGAAGTGTTTGACGCATTAAATCAAACTATATCTTCAGCCTCACCTGCTTCCAGAAGAGTTATCCAAAAGACTATTAGTGTGCTGAGTGCTCAACAAAAGTTTGCCAACAAGAAAGGAGAAATTTGCACTGTCCGGATCCGGGATAACCGGCCGGTAATTCTGCCTCCAAATTCCCAGATCATCCTGTGGTGCCGTGCGATGTTAGGGATCCAGGGCCAGGACTATCAAGCCCTAGTGGAACCTATTCCCTTTGAAAATCATCCCTTCGTACGGACAGCCAAGAGCATGGTGACTGTGTCTCAAGGTAAAGTGCCTGTCCGCTTAATTAACTTTGGTGATCATCCCGTTACTCTCCTTAAACATTGCCCCGTTGCTCAGCTTTTCCAGGTGTCTTTCCAGGATGTAATCCGTCTGCCTGCCACGGAGGCGTTCCAGACCACACAGAGCAGCAGCACCCCTACGACATCCTGGTGGGAAGAACTACATGTGGGGAACGAATCCACCCCAAAAGAGCAAATAGAGGGAGTCCTGAAGCTGGTGAAGGAGCACCACCAGGCTTTCAGCAAGCACTCCACGGACTAAGGAGAGGTCAGTGTAATCAAACACACCATACCCACTGGCTCTGATCCTGCTATTAAGGAGAGGCACAGACCCATACCACCTACTACCTATCAGTCTGTGAAAGAGATGATAAAAGAGATGAAAGACTCTAATATAATCCGGGACAGCCATAGTCCCTGGGCTGCGCCCCTAGTTCTTGTCCGAAAAAAGGATGGCAGCATAAGGTTCTGCGTGGATTACAGAAAAATTAATCAAATCACCCACAAAGATGCATATCCATTGCCACGCATTGAAGAGTCCTTGACTGCTCTGGGGTCATCAGCCTATTTCTCTACCTTGGACTTAACCAGTGGGTACTGGCAAGTACCCATGGCCCCAGAAGATCGAGAAAAGACTGCTTTCACTACACCTATGGGCCTGTTTGAATTCAATTATATGCCGTTTGGACTGTGTAACGCTTCAGGAACGTTCCAGAGGCTGATGGAACGTTGTTTAGGCCATAGGAATTTTGAGACTGTACTCTTATATCTGGATGACGTCATTGTATACTCCAAGACGTATGAGGACCATTTAAAGCACCTGGGTGAGGTGTTTCAAATTCTTGCTAAATATGGCCTCAAAATAAAACCATCCAAGTGCCACCTACTGAAACCAGCGGTCAAATACCTTGGGCACGTTGTCAGTGCCGAAGGAATACAGCCTGATCCTGATAAACTTGCTGCTGTCCACAACTGGCCTACTCCAACGACCGTGAAAGAGGTGAGAAGCTTTCTCAGTTTTGCAGGGTACTACAGGCGTTTCATCCCGCATTTCGCACAAATTGCGGATCCCATCCAGGAACTGTTGAGGGGGCATCCAAAGAAGAGCCCGAAAACCCCTATTCCTGTTGAATGGAACCAAGAACGAGAAATTGCCTTTCAACTCCTAAAGAAGAAGTTGACTGAACCCCCTGTTCTGGGTTACCCAGATTATCAGAAGCCGTTCCTCCTCTACACGGATGCCAGTAAAAGAGGCCTGGGGGCCGTGTTGGCTCAAGTGCAAGACAACAAAGAAAGGGTAATTGCCTACGCCAGCAGATCCCTGAAGGGAGCGGAAAAGAATGACCAGAATTACAGTTCTTTCAAGCTGGAGTTTCTTGCCTTAGTGTGGGCTGTGACTGAAAAGTTCAAAGACTATCTCGCTGCCACACCGTTTGTTGCCTTCACGGACAATAATCCCCTGGCGCATCTGAACACGGCCAAGTTAGGGGCACTGGAGCAAAGATGGGCTTCCCTCCTTGCCAACTATGACTTTACTGTGAAGTACCGGGCAGGCCGCTCCAATGATAATGCTGATGCCCTGTCGCGGTTTCCCACTACAGAGGCCCCAGATGAGCTAAAAGATGCCTGGGAAGAAGTGGAAATGCCTGCGTTCTACAATAAATTCGCCCAGCAGGATAATATCCGTAATAAAAATCTCCCTGCTGCTGATCCTCCCTCATCAGATGATCCTGAGTCCAGAGGCGATCAAGAAAGATGGATTAAGCTCCAGTCCGAAAGTAGAGTCCTCGGTGAACTGCTCGACTTCCTTACCAGTGGGAAAATCCCTGAGAGAATCCGCAGGAAGAGTGCAGACCCAGAACTAGTGAGACTGTGGAGACATCGCCACCAACTATTCCTTCAAAGAGGTCTGTTGCTCAGAAGGAGTCTGGATCCAGTGTCCTGTGATAGAGTTTACCAAATTCTCCTGCCACGTCGGGATGCCAGCCTGGTACTGGACATGTACCACAACCAGTCCGGACACTTCGGTGTGCAAAAGACTGAGGCTACCATACGGAGGAGATTCTATTGGATTGGGATGAGAGAGGATATCGAGAAATGGTGCCGAGAATGCACTGCCTGTGCTGTGGGGCGGACTGAACGCCATGACCAGAGGGCGCGCCTCCATCCTATTGTAAGTACAGCTCCTCTAGAACTTGTCGCGATTGATCATGTGAAGTTGGAGCCGAGTCGCTCTGGGTATACTTATGCCATGACTATAATTGATCACTTCACCAAGTTTGTCGTAGCAGTGCCTGTGAAAGACCTGACAGCCAAGACCACAGCGGAGGCGTTCTGGAAGCATTTCCTGTTGCCCTACGGCTGCCCAGAGAGGATCCTCACAGACCAAGGGTCTGCGTTTGAGTCACAGCTGTTCCAGGAGATGTGTCTGCTGCACAACTGCCAGAAAGTCCGGACCACCGCCTATCATCCGCAAGGTAACGGACTCTGCAAAAAAATGAATAAGACTCTCATTGAAATGTTGAGAGCAGTACCCCCTGAGACGAGGGGTGATTGGCCTACTCTGTTGCCGCAGCTCATGTACACTTACAACAACACCATCCATTGTTCCACCGGTTACACCCCGTTCTACTTGATGTTTGGCCGACAAGGGAGATTGCCTGCGGATCACTCCCTGGGTGTCCAGGTACCGGATGTAATCAACCCACTGCCCAGGACCGATTGGGTAGTGGAGCATCAAAGGCGTCTCCTCAATGCTAAGGAGATTGTCCAAGAACGGATGGAGATTGTTCGTGAGATGCAGCAGAAGGACTATGACCAGACTGCCCATGCGAGACCCCTGGCTCTGGGAGACAAGGTATGGTTGAAAAACAACCACCGGACCAGCAAGTTGGACAGCAAATGGGAAAGGATTCCCTACCTTATTACTGCCATACCCAATGCTGCAGCCCACATTTACCAGGTCTCCAGAGAAGGAAAAGGTCCCCAAGTCGTTCACAGGAACCGTCTCAAGTCCTGTATAGAAGGAGAACCAGCGGAAGAATTGCCGGCTCCACCTATGGACCCTATGCAGGCTGTGGAGAACTTGATCCACGATAAAGAGCCACTCCACTGGGCCCTCACACCTTGGCTGAATTTGCTGGTTCCTGCTCCTGTTCCTGTTGGTCTCCCGTCTCAGGAGACCTTACCTCAGAGAGTTCCTGAAGAAGCTCCAGAGGCGGTGAGCTCCCTTGACCTTCCTGAGTCCAGGCAGGAAGAATCTCTGCTACCAAGGAGGTCTACACGTTCTACCAGGGGACACCCACCTGTGAGGTTTGAGGACTACATCATGGGCCCAGGTAGCCCCTCACGGGAAACCCCTGTTTAACCCTTGTTGCAAGCCTGGGTACGGACTCATGTGTTCCTTTGAGCCTCCAAGGACTTATGTTTATTTATGTTTTCATGGACTATCCTGGTTATTAATACGCTGCACCAGGTCAGCGCCCCTGTTCCCTTCCATTATCCTGAGAGAAGAGAACGACGCCCCTTTTCACCATTCCCTGCAGTTATATTGGTTTTCAATGTTTGTATTGTTGCTGTGATATTTGCCATGTATGCCGGTTCTCATTTTGTCTTTCAGGCTGCAGTATCCAGCTGGGCAGGGCCCCTCCATGTTGCGCCAAGGACGGGCAACGTTATAGCGTGGTTGTATGTAGTGTCCCACTAGGTGAAGGTGGGCACTGCACAAAAGGGGTTAATGTGTCTTTATTACATTTAATGTTATGTGTATGCATTTCCCTGTGTTAACTGGTGTCAGGCCTGTCAGGGTGCAGTTTAGCCTCCCAGACGTTAGAGGGAGCTAGAGAGCCCTAGTTATATATATAGGTAGGCCCAGACAGGGGAGTGGTAGTTCATTCCAGGGGACTAGAGGAGTTACTTCGTCCACCTGAAGCTCCTGAGGCTAGGATTAGCTCAGTAGAGACACCCCAGTTGCAGGACAGCACCTCCTGGGAGAACCCCGCAGTCCTTCCTCATCCAAGCAAAGATAAGTAACACTGATGGGCAGATGCTTTAGAAAGAAAAGCAAGGATTTAATACGAGAGGAAGATATATATATACCAAGGATTTAAGCCACCATTTAGGCATCCGGGCCTTGGGATTGAAACCAGACAGGAGTTCTAGAAAAGGACAGTGTACACTATTTCTGAGGAAAGGTACAACCTGATTCTGAGTGCATTGTGGATTTACCCTCTGAGTATCTTGCATAATTAATACCTGCCATCGTGTGGAATAAAGCCTGCTTGTAAAGCTGTGATCTAAAGGACTGTGTTAACATCTGTATGTACAAAGTTGGACTGTTCAGTAAAGCAACGTTTGGTTCACTATACCATCTGTGTACCTCAGTTATTCCAACTATAAATCGGTGTGCCACCGTTACAGGCACTGGCGTCACGAATCCAAAAGGGACCTTGCCCCAGGCACTCAAAATACCTGCAACATGCAGGGCACCTCATCCACCATCAGGCCTGGTCCCTACATACCGAGTGTGCCCCAGAGGAACTGTGTCTACCTCTCATTCACTGCCGCATGCCTGCCCAGGGTTCTCCAATACAGTGAGCAACCCTCGATTGCCCATAACCGTGACCTCGCTTCGCTATACCCTGCAGGTCTGGCGTGCTGCACATGGTGTCGGCGCTGCATCAAGGATGGCTGAGCCATGTGCCCTGCATGGCACACGTGTTCAGTTTGGTTGTCAAGTCGTTCCTGATGTCTTCCACCCATCTGCAAGACACCAGGAAACTTTGCATGCACTTCAGCCAGGGCACTGTGGAAGACACTGTTAAGGGAGCGGAGTGCTAAGTCACGTCCCTGACCTGGTTAGGTCACGCCCCCTTCCACTCCGCAGCCAACGGGGATTGAAAAAATGAAGGTAAAAATCTACTTCTGTCAGCTGCAGGGGATCAAAGGAGGGTGACTTTCTCCTTGCAGCTCATGCTCAGACACCACAGTGCTGCTGTCTGAGAGTCAGCTGTTCAAAAGGACATCCCTGTGTCCGTCCAGACCCAGGGAGTCTGAAAGCTGGACTGTCCGGCCTAAAATCGGACCTCTGGCCACCCTTGGGGCAGGCTGCTGTGGAGGTCACAGTTAAGGGGACGGTCCGCTATGAAGGTCAGTGTTAAGGGGCAGATTGCTGTAGAGGCCACTGTTAAAGGATAACTGTCACATTTAGACCCTAATTGAAATTTTCATATATGTAGTTACTAATACCATGATATTCCAGAATCAGTTACTATTAGACTGACTTACCCCATATTTAATAAGATTATGCCCTTAGCAACCAGTCTGCATAAAACTGCAATTTCACTATTCAGTTAGGCTGGGTTCAGACCTGAGCGTATTTAAGATGCGCGTTTAACGCACGTTTTTGTCGTGCGTTTTTATGCGCGTTTTTTGCAATAGTAAACGCGCGTTTGACGCGCGTTTGTGTGATTGACTGCAGTGTCCTATGGCCAAAAAAGCGCGTCAAAACGCCCCAAAGAAGCTCAAGAACTTGTTTGATCGTAGGGCGTTTTTCAGCGCGTTCAAACGCGCTGTAAAACGCTCAAGTGAGAACCAGGGCCATAGGGAAGCATTGGTTTTCATGTGTTGAGCGTTTTACAGCGCGTTTGAACGCGCTGTAAAACGCTCAAGTGTGAACCCAGCCTGAAGGCTACTTTCACACTAGCGTTTTTCTTTTCCGGCATAGAGTTCCGTCACAGGGGCTCTATACCGGAAAAGAACTGATCAGGCATATCCCCATGCATTCTGAATGGAGAGTAATCCGTTCAGGATGCATCAGGATGTCTTCAGTTCAGTCATTTTGACTGATCAGGCAAAAGAGAAAACCGTAGCATGCTACGGTTTTATCTCCGGCGAAAAAAAAACTGAAGACTTGCCTGAATGCCGGATCTGGCATTTTTTTCCATAGGAATGTATTAGTGCCGGATCCGGCATTCAAAATACCGGAATGCCGGATCCGTCCTTCCGGTCTGCGCATGCGCAGACCTTAAAAAAATGAGAAAAAAATAAACACTGGATCCGTTTTGCCTGATGACACCGGAAAAACGGATCCGGTATTGCAATGCATTTTTCTGACTGATCAGGCATTTTTCAGACTGATCAGGATCCTGAACTGGAACTGCCTGCCGGAATCAAACAACGCAAGTGTGAAAATACCCTAATGGTCGCCACTGCCTTCACCCTGAGGCTAATCCCGCCTGCCCTCACTAGTCAGTAACAATAGCCCCCCAAAAGTGTCAGTAACCAGAGCCCTCCCCCTAAAGGGTTAATCTCTTGCAGCACAAAGGGGTCCTCTTACCACATGTTGCTTTCATTTATACACTGAGCAGACGGCAGATCTCCCTTCCCTGGTCTGCGCTGCTTCCACTCTGCATCCTCCAGCTCTGCTGAGTGAGGGAGCGTCTGCCAAGCGCAGGGACAGGGAGAAGTGCACACAGCCCAGGCACTGTTATCAGCTGCTGGGGAGGACCTGGCTTTAATCATTTTCTTACAGTCCCTGGCTGTCAGTAATCTGACCTTGCATGCAGCCTGCTTCTGCATCCTCCGTCGGACCATGCCTAGCAACCCTATTTTAGGCACAGGTAAAAGTAGGCAGTACAGGGAACAGAAATGTGGAATTAAGGGGTAATTGAATACACAGTGAAAAGTTGAAATAGGGCCACCAAGGAGATATTAATCACCACAATCCAATACTCCTAAAAAATAAAAATACGACAGTTATCCTTTAAGGGTGTTGTGGAAATCACTGTTAAGGAGATGGGGTACTGTGGAGGTCACTAATAAAGAGGCAGCCACTGTAGATGTCACCGTTAAAGGGGCGGGCCGCTGTGGAGGTCACTGTTAAGGAGCGGGATGCTGTGGAGGTCACTGTTAAACGGACAGATGCTGTGGAGGTCTCTGTTAAGGAGGCGGGGACCGGTGGAGGTCAAAGTTATGGGGATGGTCCGCTATGGAGGTCAGTGTTAAGGGGCAGGGTGCTGTAGAGGTCACTGTTAAGGCGGCGGGGTGTTGTGGAGATCACATTTTAAGGGAGCGGAGCTCTGTGGAGGTCAATGTTAAGGGGGCGGGTTATTGTGGAAATCACTGTTAACGAGACGGGGTACTGTGGAGGTCATTAATAAAGGGACGGCCACTGTGGAGGTCACTGTTAAAGGGGAAGGCACTGTGGATGTTATTAAGGGGGCATGCCGCTGTGGAGGTCACAGTTAAATGGGTGGGTACTGTAGAGGTCACTGTTAACGGAGGAGGGGACTGTGTAGGCCACTATTAAAGGGGCAGCGGGGTACTGTGAGGTCACTGTTGAGGGAGCGGGGTAAAGTGGAGGTCACTGTTAAGGGAGCAGGGTACTGTGGCAGTCACTGTTAAAGGGGTAGTTGCTGTGGAGGTCTCTGTTAAGGGGGCCAGGAATGGTGGAGGTCAGTTAAGGGGACTGTAACCTATGGTCAGTGTTAAGGAGTGGGTGTTGTAGAGGTCACTGTTAAGGGGGCGGGCCCCGTGGAGGTCAATGTCAAGGTAGTGGGGTGCTGTGGAACTCACTGTTAAAGGAGAAGGCTGCTGTAAAGGTAAAAGTTAAAGGGGTGGGCTGCTGTGGAGGTCACATTTTAAGGAGATGGGGCACTGTGGGGGGGGGGGGGGGTCAGTGTTGATGTGGGAAGGGGTACTCTAGATGTCACTGCAGGGCCATCTTTAATATTGATTGGACCCTGGGCAAGAATTTACTTGGGCCCCCTGGATCCCACACCCTAGCATGCAATCACGCCCTCCACCACAACACACGCACAAAAAAAAATCGACACACCTCGTAGAGTAGTAAACTTTGAAAATGATAAGTGGTGTGGTGATTCGCTCTGGTAGTTAGGACTAGCGGATGCAGTGTAGAGGCGAAGTACACAGTTCTTAAATCAAACATTGGTGTATTACAAAATGCAGATAAGCTGTATCACAAAACGCAAGTGGCTTGGTGTTTGTTCACACACAAGGAAAGTCCATAAACAATAAAAGTCACCTTTTCTCCTGGGTGTTAATTCACACCCTGTTAGCAGTTCAGCCTCATCAAGTCCATGGGCGGCCTGTTCGCCTTTAGAGGGGCCTGAGTCCTCCAGCCCAGCTCAAACCTCAAATCCCAGCACAGCCCTCAGTTCACAGCACACAGACTCCTGAGCTTCACTGTCAGGGGGAGGTAAATCCACACAGTGCTGGCTGGTTTTTATTCCTGGCAAAACCCAGCCTGGAAAATGGGAAGTAGTCACCCACCCAGCACTTTGACTACTCCCAGTAAGAGCCGTCCCGGATCAGCTATGACAGCCATGCTAACTTTAAAGGTGTCAATTAGCAGAAATGGCCTATTGTTTAAACCAAATTTTTACGAATAATGTTTGGTAATGTTATTTTTAATTTTCCATATCATCACTAACTATTTAAAAAAAAACACAAATATTAAAATTCTGCAGCTTTTGCACTGGCCACTAAGCCTTAGAATAGGACCAAAGTATATGCTTGATTACTCCACACACCTGCCCATAGGAGGTTCATCCATCTGGAGACCCATGGTGCTTTATGCCCAGAGCCATTTTAGATCTATATCCTGACATTTTTTGTGGTGCTATCCTAACTAAACCTAAATATATCTTAAAGGGGTTATCCGAGTTATGGAAAAGAAAAAAAATAAAATTATAAAACTCATCACGACTTACATATACATTAGTTAAGCTTGATTTCTAAAGAGAAAAACCCATACTTATGTAAAATCCCAGAGTATGTCACTAAAACTCTGTCACCCTGCTATATGATGTTGAAGTGTAAATGTGTTATCATCCTGTGTAATCTGACATTACATTTGTATTATATGGATCTACTGTGACTGTTTCATGTAATTTGCTGTAATTATCAATGTACACCAGCAGGTGGCAGCAATATGTAAGTAGACCATAGTTAGTTAATATATCTAGACTGGAATAGACCATTCCAGGCTAGCTCCCCCCTATCTGAGGAGGAGTGGAATGTTCCCACATCCTACTTCAGGGGAGGAAAGAAAGATCTAGGCAGTGTGAGCCACCCCCCTGCTGGGGTAGGCTGTGTTAGTAGGAGCTCCCAGAAACAGGGACCCCAACCAAGGATCCAAGCCTCGGCTGAGGCCCCAGATCAGCATTCCCAGCCTGAGTTCCTTACCTCAGCTGGTGGACAAAGAAAGCAGCCCTTCACAGAACTATCAGATCTCCAAGAAGAAACCACCATACCCTGCGAGCAGTCCTGTAAGTAGAGATCAAAGATAAAGAGAATATAAATACCTCTTCAGCTAGTCAGACCCAAACTAAGCAGACTAAAGACAGAGCAGAAGATAGATACCTGCCAGATTTCACTAGGCGTATGATCAGATGCAGAATATATATAAATTCCTGCCACATATTGCCAATACCTGCTGGGACTCTAGACTATTGCTGTAACTTGTATGGATCAAAAGCTGCATATCATACCACCAAGTAAAGACAAGTTGGACCCTATTATCTGTGTGGAATTCCATCATTCCTCCATTACTCCTATTAACAGCACTCATTTTGTTGCATGTGAGCCGGGATACAGGAGTCCAGCCGTACCACAGGTAGGAGACACCGTTGACACTACCATATCTGCTATACAGAGACATTATCCCCCTCTGGCATTCCTCACCTGGTACGTGAGCTCATAACATCTTAAAGGGCCCTGCTACAGTACCTGCGCAAGCTGCAACTGGCGTCACAAACTTATACACATATAAACTGACCCACTGCATAGCACCCTCACTGACCCAGTGTCCTGCTCATTGCACTTACACCTTTGCATGGTTCTGTTATTCATGCTTTGTTTACAAGCTGCAGCAAAGCTGTGGGGGCATGTAACAATGACTGAGCTTTGCCTCATGAATATTTGTGGGCGTGAATAATCTGACCTTCCCCGCCCCCTGCACTGCACAACCTAACTCTGCATAAATAAACTGTCACATGATCATCTCCTAGCTCACACAGGCAGAAGATCTTCTAAGATCTAAGCTCTATGGCAGCTATATGTATCCAAGCTCTATGGCAGCTATATGTATCTAAGCTCTATGGCAGCTATATGTATTTAAGCTCTATGGCAGCTATATGTATCTAAGCTCTATGGCAGCTATATGTATCTAAGCTCTATGGTAGCTCTATGGCGGCTATATGTATCTAAGCTCTATGGCGGCTATATGTATCTAAGCTCTATGGCGGCTATATGTATCTAAGCTCTATGGCGGCTATATGTATCTAAGCTCTATGGCAGCTATATGTATCTAAGCTCTATGGCAGCTATATGCATCTAAGCTAAATGACAGCTATATGTATCTAAGCTATATGACATCTATGTCTATCTAAGTTATATGACGGCTATATGTATATAAGCTATATGACGGCTATATGTATCTAAGCCACATGGCAGCTATATGTATCTAAGTTATTTGACGGCTATATGTATCTATGCTATATGACAGCCATATGTATCTAAGCTATATGACAGCTATATGTATCTAAGCTATATGATGGCTATATGTATCTAAGCCACATTGCAGCTACAGTATATGTATCTAAGCCATATGACGGCTATATGTATCTAAGCTATATGACAGTAATATGTATCTAAGCTATATGACAGCTATATGTATCTAAGCTATATGAAGCGACATGAATCAAAGCTATAGGACACCTATATGTATGTAAGCTATGATGGCTATATACAGTACAGACCAAAAGTTTGGACACACCTTCTCATTCAAAGAGTTTTCTTTATTTTCATGACTATGAAAATTGTAGATTTACACTGAAGGCATCAAAACTATGAATTAACACATGTGGAATTATATACATAACAATCAAGTGTGCAACAACTGAAAATATGTCATATTCTAGGTTCTTCAAAGTAGCCACCTTTTGCTTTGATTACTTGTAATGACCGGCGTCACGCAAAGGGAGGGAAATGGGAAGGCCCTGTCCAAGGGAGAGGGAAAGGTGGTGACCCCTGACTCACCTTGCGGCTGGCACCTGACTGCCCTGACGTCCCTAGACGGGTTTCTCACCCGTACGCCGATCACGTGCCTAAACCCTGGCTTTTATAAATCACAGAAAAAATGCACCAAACGGATATGCCACTGACTATACTGGTTAGTCATAAATGCAGATATTAAAACACTGTAGCGTGTTTTTCTTTGGGGGAGCAGCCCCACCGCATGTGGACCGCAGCAAATAACTAGCCAGTATAGTCAGTGGCATATCCGTTTGGTGCATTTTTTCTGTGATTTATATGATTATATTTTCATCCGCACAATGCTCCGTTTTGTGTAGGATGCCTTTGTGGTGCATGTGGACCGCGCCGACATCCTCCATTGTACGCATTTTTTGCTGGGGATAGTCGTTTGCTGCGGTGCACATGCGGTGGGGCTGCTCCCCCAATGAAAAACACGCTACAGTGTTAGGGGTTGAGCAGCTCCTCCAGAATTGCCACTATATTTCTGTGTTTTTGTCTTGTTTTATATGTAGTGTATGTGCCTTTACCTGCATTCAAACACTCTTTTGCACCTGGTAACCTCCATCACATGGTCTGTTATGGGTGTGGCTTACAGTCTGGCTTTGTTCACATTGCACTAGTTGTCCTGCTAGGCGGTTGTGTGGAAGCTTGGCTGTGAGCTGGATTACATCACCTTCAGACCTTGTTCACACCATAGTTAGCGTAGTGGTAGGACCCCTTGCCATGCTGAGTGCCCGTGACGTGGTGCATGATGGGCTCCGATATTTTCCTGACAGGAATATATTGGCAAAAGTCTCAGCTTTAAAACCCTGGCTTTCCCTAAGATGAGCCCTGTGTAGTGAACAGGGCGGTGGGATCACTAATCCGCACCACTGACACTAAGAGGAAAACACCAAGGAGAGGACAGACAATACAGACAAACATATAATCCCAGGTGGGCGACAACAGCAGACCACCAAGGCCCCTGGAACAACACCCTGGAACAACAACCAGGGATCTCAGCTACTTAGCTCCAGTGGGTCAGTATAGAAGTCCAGGCAGGAAGCTCTATATCTGGCAACCAGAGAAGTGGGAGATGGGAATATAAGGAGGTTGGGATTGCTGGACAAGAAACAGCTGAGGAGGAGAAGCTACGGATCCCTGAGTGAGCCAAAAAGGATTGCAAGGCAAACCCAGAAAGCTACCATTACGAAACAGCACTGTCTTTGTACATCGAACGCGCAGCCACCCGCTGCGACTTCCTGACCCCGGGTATAATGGAGTCAGACGTGGCTCTTGACACCCTCGTGACAGTACCCCCCCCTTCCACGAGGGGGCCTCCGGACACTCTGGACTAGGTCTCTCAGGATGAGAGGCATGAAAAACCCGAACTAATCTGTTGGCGTTTACCTCAGACGCTGGAACCCACATTCTTTCCTCGGGACCGTAACCCCTCCAATGCACCAGATATTGAAGAGAATGGCGGACCCGACGAGAATCAACAATTTTGGATATTTGAAACTCTAGATTACCATCCACAATAACAGGAGGGGGTGGCAGCGGTGATGGTTCTAGAGGTGGAACATACTTTTTGAGTAACGATTTATGGAAGACGTTATGAATTTTAAAAGTCTGAGGTAGCTCCAGGCGAAAAGCCACGGAGTTAATGATGGCTACTATTTTGTAAGGACCAATAAACCTAGGACCCAGTTTCCAAGAGGGAACCTTTAATTTAATATTCCTAGTAGATAACCACACATAGTCATTCACTCCTAGGTCTGGACCTGGCGACCGTTTTTTATCAGCCATGCATTTATATTTACCTCCCATATTTTTCAAATTAGCTTGCACTTTCTGCCATACAGATGAAAGAGACGATGAAAACCGTTCCTCTTCGGGAACCCCAGAAGACCCCCCCTCTTTGAAAGTACAGAATTGGGGATGAAAACCATATGCACCAAAAAAAGGTGACTTGCCAGTAGATTCCTAAAGGCGATTATTTATGGCAAACTCGGCTAACGGTAAATATGATGACCACACCTCTTGGTTTTCAGACACAAAACATCTTAGATATGTCTCAAGGTTTTTGTTGGTACGCTCAGTCTGTCCGTTCGACTGAGGATAGATAAGCTGAGGAAAAGGACAAGTGTACCCCCAAACGGGAACAAAAAGCTTTCCAAAACTTAGAAATAAACTGGGTTCCCCGATCCGAAACAACATCGGAAGGGACCCCGTGAAGCTTCACGATTTCACTGATGAATACCTGAGCAAGAGTCTTAGCATTAGGTAGTGCGGGTAACGCAATGAAGTGTACCATTTTGCTAAACCTGTCCACTACTACCAAGATAACTGTTTTACCCGCAGACAAAGGTAAGTCAGTGATAAAATCCATTGACAGATGTGTCCATGGCCTATTGGGAATGACAAGTGGCAATAAAGACCCTGCAGGACGTGTATAAGAGACTTTCGCGCGCGCACAAGTAGAACAAGGAGACACAAAATCCATTACATCCTGACGCAACCTTGGCCACCAAAAACGACGAGACAATAGCTCCAAGGTTGCTTTACTACCCGGGTGCCCAGCAAGTGCCAAATTATGATGTTCCTTTAATAATTCGAGACGCAGGTTCAACGGTACAAACAATTTCTCTGAGGAGCAAGAGACCGGGGCGTCCCCCTGGGCCTCTAACACCTTCCCCTCCAGAACAGAGTGTACCGCAGAGACAACCACTCCTCTTTGTAGAATGGGTACCGGATCACTCACATTACCCCCTGCAGGGAAACAACGCGATAATGCATCTGCCTTGGTATTTTTTGCCCCAAGACGATAGGTAATAACAAAGTTAAACCTGGTAAAAAATAGCGACCACCTAGCTTGTCTAGGGGTGAGACGCTTAGCTGATTCGAGGTACAGAAGGTTTTTGTGGTCCGTAATCACAGTGACGGGGTGGATAGCCCCCTCTAAAAAGTGACGCCATTCTTCAAACGCTAGTTTAATAGCTAATAGTTCCCTATTGCCAATATCATAGTTCTTCTCTGCTGCAGATAGTTTTTTAGAAAAGAAAGCACAAGGACGCCATTTGCCAGGAGACGGACCCTGAGACAGCACAGCCCCCAGTCCCACCTCTGACGCATCTACTTCAACAATAAAAGGCTGGGAGACATCAGGTTGGATTAGTACAGGTGCCGAGGTAAACCTCTCTTTTAGAGAGGAAAAAGTAATTTTAGCGGCGTCAGACCATTTAGAAAAATCAGTCCCCTTCCTAGTCATGTCAGTAAGGGGTTTTACAATCACCGAATAATTTTTAATGAATTTTCTATAGAAATTTGCGAAGCCCAAGAACCGTTGCAGTGCTTTGAGGTTCTCAGGAAGATCCCAATCTAAAATTGCCTGGACCTTCCTAGGATCCATACGGAAACCTGAAGCAGATAATAAATACCCTAGGAACTGTATTTCCTGAACGGCGAAAACACACTTTTCAATTTTAGCATATAATTTATTCGTCCGTAGGACCCGCAGTACCTGTCTGACATGCACCTCATGTGTTTTCAGATCCGACAAATAAATTAAAATATCATCTAGGTATATCACCACAAACCTGCCGATAAGATGACTAAAAAGGTCATTAACGAAATGTTGGAAGACAGCAGGAGCATTGGTCAGACCGAAAGGCATGACTAGATTTTCATAATGCCCCTCAGGGGTGTTAAAGGCTGTCTTCCACTTATCCCCTTCCTTGATACGAATCAGATTGTAGGCCCCTCTAAGATCAAGTTTTGAGAACTACCTAGCACCCGCAATCTGATTAAACAGGTCAGGAATGAGAGGAAGAGGGTATGGGTCTCGGATGGTTATCTGGTTTAATTTGCGAAAATCTAGGCAAGGACGCAGGCCCCCATCTTTCTTTTTAACGAAGAAAAACCCTGCAGCCACGGGTGAAGAAGAGGGTCTGATGTGTCCCTTAGCCAAGCTCTCGGAGATATAATCTTTCATGGCTTGTCTCTCTGGACCCGAAAGATTATATAACCTGGTCTTGGGTAATTTTGCACCAGGAATCAGGTTAACCGGGCAATCATAAGGACGGTGAGGTGGTAACTTCTGACAACCCTTTTCAGAAAAAACGTCCTCAAAGTCCGAAACAAATGTGGGTAGGGTAGCTATGGAGGCGACTAAGCAATTGCTATTTAAGCAATTTTCTCTGCACTGCTCACTCCACTCCAATATCTCCCTGGCCTGCCAATCCACCACTGGATTGTGCGCTACCAACCAGGGAAGACCCAACACCACCGGAGTGGGAAGCCCCTCCAGAACATAACATGAAAGCAACTCGTTATGGTGGTCCCCTACCCGAAGGTGTAAGTTATGGACAATGTGAGTGAGGTTTCTCTGAGACAGAGGAGCAGAATCAATAGCGAATATGGGAATAGGTCTCTGTAGCGTACAGAGAGACAAACCCATAGTGTGGGCAAAATGGGCATCTATCAAATTTACTCCTGCTCCACTGTCTAGAAAAAAAGAAATAGTCTCCGTCTTAACGCCAAAAACAACAACCGCTGGCAACACAAATTGCGATGTTCGTATGGAGGAAACGTATACCCCCCGGCTGACATCCTCCACACAGCCTGGGGTTAGTAGTTTTCCGACGGTCTTTTGTTTTTGAGGAAGGAAGGACAGACATTAATAAAATGACCCCTCTCCCCACAGAAAAAACAAACCCCACGCCTACGGCGAGCCTCAGGAGGATGGACCTGACGAGTAGTTCCTCCTAGCTGCATAGGCTCGTCTAAGTCCGTACAGACTAACTGCTGCTTGGGAGGGGTTACCAATTGCTCTGGATTTTTCAATCTGTCCCTAAGACGTCTATCTATTCTGATAGAAAGGGACATCACCGCATCAAGGGAAAAGGGAGTCTCATACAGCGCAAGCGCATCCTTAATCCTTTCGGATAACCCAGAGCAGAACTGACTCCTGAGAGCCGGGTCTTTCCACTGGGTATCCGTAGCCCACCTACGGAACTGTGCGCAATACTCCTCTACTGGCCGCTCTCCCTGTAGGAGTCTCCGTAATTTTGATTTAGCCAGTGCGACTCGGTCAGGGTCGTCATATATGAGACCCAAGGCCCCAAAAAAATCATCCACTGACCGGAGAGCCTGGGAATCAGTGGGTAAAGAGAACGCCCAGGATTGCGGGTCCCCCTGCAGCAGGGAAATAACAACCCCCACCCGCTGTTCTTTATTACCAGAGGAGTAAGGGCGCAGTTTAAAATATAATTTACAGGCCTCACAGAACGTCACAAATTTGTCCCTTCCCCCAGAAAATCTGTCAGGAAGAACAACCTTGGGTTCCGCAACAACCTGGTTACCTGTAGCAACCGCTGGGCTTGCGGTCTGTTGCAATTGCTGCTGTTGCTGGAGGACCGACGCCTTCAATCCTGCCACCTCCAAAGACAGGCCTTGAAGTTGCTTTGACAAAGCAGCAATTGTATCCATACTGGATTCTAAGTAGGTAGAAAGAATATTTTTTTTTTTTTTTTACCTACACAAAATAAGGGCCAGATATAATGTAATGACCGGCGTCACGCAAAGGGAGGGAAATGGGGAGGCCCTGTCCAAGGGAGAGGGAAAGGTGGTGACCCCTGATTCACCTTGCGGCTGGCACCTGACTGCCCTGACGTCCCTAGACGGGTTTCTCAACCGTACGCCGATCACGTGCCTAAACCCTGGCTTTCCCTAAGATGAGCCCTGTGTAGTGAACAGGGCGGTGGGATCACTAGTCCGCACCACTGACACTAAGAGGAAAACACCAAGGAGAGGACAGACAATACAGACAAACATATAATCCCAGGTGGGCGACAACAGCAGACCACCAAGGCCCAACAGGGATCCGGAGGGTAACACTCTGGAACAACAACCAGGGATCTCAGCTACTCAGCTGCAGTGGGTCAGTATAGAAGTCCAGGCAGGAAGCTCTATATCTGGCAACCAGAGAAGTGGGAGATGGGAATATAAGGAGGTTGGGATTGCTGGACAAGAAACAGCTGAGGAGGAGAAGCTACGGATCCCTGAGTGATCCAAAAAGGATTGCAAGGCAAACCCAGAAAGCTACCATTACGAAACAGCACTGTCTTTGTACATCGAACGCGCAGCCACCCGCTGCGACTTCCTGACCCCGGGTATAACGGAGTCAGACGTGGCTCTTGACCCCCTCGTGACATTACTGCTTTGCACACTCTTGGCATTCTCTTGATGAGCTTCAAGAGGTAGTCCCCTGAAATGGTTTTCACTTCACAGGTGTGCCCTGTAAGGTTTAATAAGTGGGATTTCTTGCCTAATAAATGGGGTTGGGACCATCAGTTGCGTTGAGGAGAAGTCAGGTGGATACACAGCTGAGATAGTCCTACTGAATAGACTGTTATAATTTATATTATGGCAAGAAAAAAGCAGCTAAGTAAAGAAAAACGAGTGGCCATCATTACTTTAAGAAATGAAGGTCAGTCAGTCAGCGTGTGGAAACACAACAGAATAAATAATAAATGTACATTAGAAATGCATTTTTAATAATGGTTTAAGCCACTTTAACATATATTGATTTAACTCGGATAACCCCTTTAATGTCTCCATTATTTTCCAACATATTCACCAAATCTAGCCTGCATGGGACGAATGGTCTTATATGTAACCTATGTAATAAAAACCAGGTGTACACAATCGTGTACACTGCATATCCGATACAGTGAACTCACAGCCGCCTAGTTGAAGCAAGTGAACACATTGCAACCTATCACAAAAGCTGTATTGTCAACATCTACTGTATACTTACCACCGGGTATAATTACCACCGGGTGGGAAACCTTTAAACCAATTACTATCTTTCCCAGTATGATACAGTGTGCCACCTCTTTTAACATGGGATCATCGGCAATAATATGCCAGTTTTTATGAATTTGTGTTTTGACCTTATCAGACAACGGACTATATTGAAGTATTGGAAAAAGCATCTCTCACCTCTTTCCTGCTATGCAGAGCACAGACAGCAGCCCCTGGGTTTGGCTGTTCAAACATCAGTCCGTTAACACACTTGGAAGTCCAGCTCTAATCAAAAGCAGGGGAACTTTATTTCCGCGGTTTAAAAACTTTCTGTTACAGGAAATGAAGTATTGTTACGCGTTTCAGACCACCTCTATTCTGGGTCCTTCATCATGACATACTAAACATTCAATGAATGCATTATATATGCTCACCCACCACCTGGTCCCGCAATCAACAGGTCACACATATAAAATAATGATTTTGCAAAATAAAATCACATTATAGCTTCAAAAAGAAGAATTTCTAAAATTTCAAAAAAAGGAAAAAATTCATATATCAGCCATTCCCCCACCACCACCACTAATATTGCAGTATTAGATCATGTCTCTTATTGAGACCAGTTGGATGATAGGTTGCTAGCTGGAACATCCAATAAGCCTCCCTATTCAATAGCTTTCTTTTATAATCTCCCCCTCTTGCAGGCATTGTGACTCTTTCTATGCCCTGTGCACTAAGTCCAGACGTATTCCCACCATGCACAACCGCAAAGTGCAGGCTAACAGCAGACACGTTGCGGTTCCCATGGTGGGGGACATCTAAAATGTGATTGCGGATTCTAGTTTTAATCTGATTAGAAGTGCACCCAACATATTGTAGTTGACACATCTCACATGTAATTAGGTTGATCGCATATTTAGTATTACAGTTCATGTATGCTTTTATTGCAAATTCCTTGCCATTTACTGTTGATTTAAAATAGCTACCCACTTTAAAGTGATCACAGCAGATGCATCTGCTGTGACCACATTTGTAACTTCCCTTGCTTGCTAGCCAGGTTGGCTGAGATAATTTTTTCTCTTGAAATAAGCTGGAGCTCACCATGTTTCCCAAAGTGGGGGCCTTTCGTGCAGCGCATCTAAAACCTCCAATGACCGCATTAGACCACTGTTTGTCATAGTTTAACACAGGTAGGTGCTTTCTAACAATTCTGCATATCTTGCCGTACTCTTCACTTTATTGTGTGACAAGTGTAGTGGCCTGCTTATTAGAGTGACTAGGTTCATGAGGGGTGTCGGAAAGCCTCTTCTTTGGAAAGATCAATTCTTTCCTGTTCAAGTCAGACACACATTGTCTCCGTTTTATCATATGTCGACATGAATATGATCTGCTAGAAAGCCTATCAATTATTTTATCAGACTCCAAAATGAAATTATCCACATCCGAACAGTTGCGTCTCGCACAAACTAATTCACCTTTTGGAATATTATATACAACATGAGGTGGATGACACGAGGAGGCATGTAGAATGGTGTTACCTGACAATTCCTTCCTGTAAGTGGAAGTGCAGATTGTTGATGTGACCGCATCCCCCCTCAGACACAAATCCAGAAAATTAACACTGACCAAATCATGATGGACAGTGAAAGAAATAGAGTCCAAATGAGTTGCAGGAATATATGAAATAGAGTCCAAACAGGAATTGAGGTAATCCGCAAACAGTGGTATGGCGCCACATCACCAGACCAGATAAACAACAGGTCATCGATGTAGCGACCATACCACTGCACCTGATCATAGAAAGGGTGGGTGTCGATGAGGAGAAAGCTCCTCTCCCACCATGCCATAAATATATTAGCTATTTGGCCCCCATCGACACCCGACACCTGTAAATAAAATGAATCACTAAACATAAAGAAGTTGTGTCTGAGGAGGAAATCCAATACCAATTCCATATATTCCTGCAACTCATTTGGACTCTATTTCTTTCCCTGTCCATCATGATTTGGTCAGTGTTAATTTTCGCTATATATAGCAATATAGCGAATATTCAAAAAAAAAACGAATATAGAGCAAAATTCGCAAACACTATATCAAGTATATTGCAGCCTTCTTATTGGCCCACAAGCTAGAAGCAGTGAGGGATCATGTGTACTGATAAAAAAAAAAAAATCGAATATTCGAAATTACGAATATATATAACTATATTCGAAATTTTCGCGAATTTTCGAAGTACCTATATTCGCGATAAAAATTCAAAATTCGAATATTCGTGATCAACACTAGCTATTTTAAATCAACAGTAAATGGCAAGGAATTTGCAATAAAAGCATACATGAACTGTAATACTAAATATGCGATCTACCTAATTACATGTGAGATGTGTCAACTACAATATGTTGGGTGCACTTCTAATCAGATTAAAACTAGAATCCGCAAACACATTTCAGATGTCCCCCACCATGGGAACCGCAACGTGTCTGCTGTTAGCCTGCACTTTGCGGTTGTGCATGGTGGAAATACGTCTGGACTATTTTTTCCCCTCACCCATGACGGCACCCAGTGCGACTCAGGACCTCCCATCAGGACAGGAAACCTGAGAAGATAAAAAGGACACACCTCCACCCAACACCAGTTCAGGTTTCCTGTCCTCCGGATGGGAGTTCCTGAGAAGCAGCAGTAATACTGCACGACATACCTCAGAAGAAGAAGCACCAGCGCTGGGGGGGGTCTGTGGCTATGCCGTGGGAAGACCTATCCCTGGGGAGCGGTAGTTCTGTGGCCGTGCCGGAAGCCGCTCCCCACAAGTCTGCCTGCGCCCGCACTCGCTGCCGGTCCTGCGGGGAGCCGCTGTGGCCGTGTTCAGGCGGCTCCCCATGCCGGTTTGCCCAGTTTGAGAATGGCGCCCGCGCGTCTGAGCGCTTATGCGCATGCGCGGGGCCATCTTTCAGGGCTGGCCGATGACGTCGGGGGGCGGGGCTTCTCCCTTGACGCGCAGGACCCGGAAGTGAGGGCCGAGGCGCGTCTTTTAAATCTATAAATACGGCCGCAGGTGCAGGCAGCCAGCGGAGGCACAGTGTGTTTGTGCTGAAGTAGGATCCAGCTAGCAAGCATGTCGGAGCCTACAGATGGACGCGCTGAACCCCTGGACCCCTTGAGGCCTGCAAGTCCGGTACTGGTCCTAAGGATGGGGAAGGAAAAATTCACATGGTGAGAACGTTCCTTTTTTTTACTAATAAGGTGTTTCTGTCTTAGATCCCAAAGCCTCCAAAAAAGTCGTCTTCCAAGTCAAAACACAAAGAGTGTGCAGATTGTAAGACGACTCTATCTGCATCCTATCAGAAGCCTCTGTGTACGGCATGTATAGACAAACTGGTAGCGGAGCAGTCCCAGACCCTTACAAGATCTATGAGGTCCTTAATTAAAGCATCCTTCAAGACATTCAGTAAAGGCCGTTCCAGATCCCCGGATAAAGCCACAGAATGTGATAGTATGGAAATGGACTCATCCGATAGTGAGGCCAGAGAATCCGGGCAGCTAGATTCCAGTAATTCAGATTCCTCGGACGAGGAATATTCAGGGAAGTCCTTCTTTTCCCCTGAGGATACGCAGCCATTATTAAAAGCGGTCCGAGCAACTATGCAGCTGGAGGACATTAAGCAGACCAGATCAGTTGCGGATCAGGCCTTCCAGGCATTAGGCCCTAAAAAGCATAGGGTTTTTTCTATGCATGAAAGCATGCAGGCGATTATTAAAAAAGAGTGGAAAAATCCTGATAGAAAGTTCTTCATACCTTCCTCTGTTAAAAGAAAATACCCTTATGAAGAAAAAGTGTCCTCAAGTTGGGATAGGGCCCCTACGGTGGATGCGCCAGTCGCCAAAATTGCAAAAAAGTCTGCCCTCCCATTTGATGATTTAGGTTGTCTTTCTGACCCGTTAGATAAAAAAGCGGACATATATCTTAAACGGGCTTGGGAGACATCGGCCGCCTGTCTCAGACCGGCAGTCGCAGCCACCTGGGTTTCCCGGTCGCTGAGACTATGGATTGACCAGCTAGAGTCACATCTTAAAGAAAAAAGACCTAGAGAAGAGCTCCTAGCTTCTCTCCCCACCTTCTCAAAAGCAGCTGATTTTTTAACGGATGCCTCCACTGATGTGATGCGCTTTTCCGCCAGAGCCTCTGCTATGACAAATGCGGCTAGAAGAGCTATGCGGCTTAGATCCTGGAAGGGTGACCAGGGATCTAAGGCCAGACTCTGTGCCCTTCCGTGTGAAGGCGACAGATTATTTGGGTCATCTTTAGATGACATCCTGGAGAAGGCCTCTGACAAAAAAAGGGGGTTTCCTGTCCCTCAGAAGCCCCCCTTTTTTCGTAGGCCCCAGCAGAGCTTTAGAAGGCAGAGGGGCAAGCCCTACGATAGGAAAGAGAGAGATCGATTTCAAAGGAAATCTAGCGGCTTTCTTTTCAAATCCCAGGATAATAAAAAAGATAAGCAGCAATGACGCCGGGCTCCAAGTTGGGGGGGAGACTCTCTTCCTTTCTCCCTGCTTGGTCAAAGGTCACCCAAAACAAATGGGTGTTGGGAGGGATAGCAGAGGGGGTCAGATTGGAGTTTCTCTCCTACCCCCCAAATTTCTTCACCCACACTCCAACTCCGAAAGATCCCTTAAAATCCACAGTTTTAGAGGCAGAGGTTCAGTCGTTATTGGACAAAGGAGTCGTTTGTCAAGTTCCCATAAAAGAGGAGGGCAAGGGGTATTACTCCCCACTCTTTCTAGTAAAGAAACCCAATGGGTCCTTTCGAATGATTCTAAATCTAAAACGACTAAACAAATTCCTGAAATACAAAAGATTCCGGATGGAAACGATAAAAACAACTATAGACCTGCTATACAAAGATTGCTGGATGGCAAGTATAGACTTAGAGGATGCTTATTACCACATCCCTATTCATCCCTCCTCCCAAAGGTATTTGAGAACGGCAGTCCAAGTAAAGGGCCAGCTTCTGCACCTGCAATACAGGGCCCTCCCGTTTGGGGTCTCACAAGCCCCGAGAATTTTTACAAAGATTGTGGCGGAGATGGTGGCATTCCTCCGATTGTCCAGGATAGTGTTAGTACCCTATCTGGACGACTTTTTGTTCATAGCCCAGACGAAGGTACAGTTACAGACGGATCTTGTCCTGGTGTGTTCTCTACTGAAAGATCTGGGATGGAAGATCAATCGAGAAAAGTCTTGCCTAACCCCCTCTCAAAATTGTGTATTTTTAGGGATGCAGCTAGATTCCAGGGCTCAGAAAACATTCCTTCCTCAGAAGAAAATAGTTTCAACAAAGAAACATGTTTGGATCCTTTTCCGCTCCTTCCGATGTTCCATCAGGAAGGCGATGGCAGTATTAGGGCACCTGACGGCTACGATTCCCGCAGTGCCGTTTGCTCAGATTCACACAAGATCGTTACAGTGGGATATCTTAAAGAAATGGAATGGTCTTCCACAAACACTAGAGGAAAAATTTAATCTCTCCTCCGGAGCAAGGTATTCCCTCCTATGGTGGACATCCGAGAAGAATCTTTCGGCAGGGATGCCCTGGTCCTTCATAGAACCCATACGGATAACAACAGATGCCAGTCCGTGGGGTTGGGGGGCTCATTCAGATGGGAAATATTGGCAGGGAAGATGGGATCTAAGAACCCGAGCCTGCACATCAAATTACAAGGAACTCAGGGCAGTAGAAAGAGTTCTAAGGGTGGCAGTCCCAGATGTCTTGGACAAAAAACTGGTCTTTTACTCGGACAATTCAACAACAGTGGCCTATATAAATCACCAGGGCGGAACAAAGATACCATCCCTAATCTTCCTCTGCCAGGAAATTTTCAAAATAGCAGAAGACAGGAACCTGCTCCTATCTGCAATACATCTAAAGGGAAAAGAGAACACGGTGGCCGACTTTTTAAGCCGAGTGGAACTCAGCCAGGCAGAGTGGAGTCTGAACGAAGAAGTCTTTTCCCAGATTGTCTTAAGGTTTGGGACTCCAACTATAGACCTCTTCGCTACCCGGAAGAACAGGAAGACAGAGAGGTTCTTCTCTTTAAATCACACAGAGAACCCCACGGCCGTGGACAGTCTGGCCCAGGATTGGAGCCGAGAACGAGGCTATGCCTTCCCACCTATTTCCCTAATTCCTCACGTACTGAAGAAGGTACGGAGGGAGGGAGCCTCTATAATCCTGGTAGCCCCGAAATGGCCCAAAAGGATCTGGTACTCCACCCTGTTAAATCTAGCCAGAAGCCCCCCCTGGATGATCCCTCCAAGGGAGGACCTCCTTCTCCAGGGGCCTGTATGCCACCCCAATCCGGAGATTCTACAATTGGCAGTGTGGAGTTTGACAGGGGCATCTGGTTGAGTAGAGGGCTCTCTAACAAGGTTGTTTCCACCCTTTTAGGCAGTAGGAAAGCTACAACAGCCAGGAAATATAATAGAGTGTGGAATATCTTTGCTTCCTTTCTAGGGTCTAGCCCTGATCCATTTAAACCTCCAGAAATACCTAAAGTTTTAGACTTCTTGCAGGCAGGGTTAGACAAGGGACTCAAAGCCTCCACCCTAAAAGTACAGGTATCCGCCTTGAGCTATTTTTTCGACTATCAGTTAGCAATGCATCCTTGGGTCAAACGTTTTCTTTCTGCCGCAGCCAGAATCCATCCTTCTGTAAGGCCTCTTTCCCCTCCATGGGATTTAAACAGGGTCTTGACAGCCCTAACCGATAAGCCATTTGAGCCCTTGTTAGAGATCCCAATTGACATCCTGTCCATTAAAATGGCTTTTCTACTGGCAATCACCTCTGCTAGGAGGGTCTCGGAGATCCAAGCCTTCTCTGCACATCCACCATATACTGTCATCCAGGACAATCAAGTAGTAATTAGGCCCCTGCCTTCCTTCCTTCCCAAAGTTGTCTCAGATTTTCACAGGAGCCAGGACATTGTGTTGCCTTCCTTTTTTCCTAACCCCTCCAATAGCAGGGAAAAAAGTTTGCATTCCTTGGACGTTAAAAGATGCTTGTTAGTTTACCTGGATGTTACGTCTTCATGGAGGAAAGACGAGAACCTTCTTGTCCAGTTTTTAGGGAAGAATAGGGGTAAAAAAGCATCCTGCGGGGTTATTGCCAGATGGGTAAAGAAGGCCATAACTAGGGCTTACATCTCCTTGGGTCTTTCCCCTCCTTCTGGGTTCGGGGCCCATTCTACTCGGGCAGTGTCTACTTCATGGGCTGAAAGAGCTGATGTGTCCTTAGCTCAGATTTGTAGGGCAGCTACGTGGAGTTCCCCACATACCTTTCTCAGACATTATAGGTTGCAGCTCCATTCTGACGCCTCATTTGGGCAGAAGGTCCTGCAGGCTGTAGCCCCCCCCTAGACTCTACTTATAGTCTATCTCGCACTGGGTGCCGTCATGGGTGAGGGGAAAACAACATTACTTACCGGTAATCGTTTTTCTCGATACCCATGACGGCACCCGATAGTTCCCTCCCCATATATAGATACAGATTCGGATACATTTATAAAAATATATAAAGTATCAGTCAGGTCTATATGAAGTAATATAGATTTAATAAAAAAAAAAAAAAAAAGAAAGAATAAGAGGGTCTTTAATCCCTTATCACTTCTCTCCGGAGAACAATTTATTTCTTCCACTGGTGTTGGGTGGAGGTGTGTCCTTTTTATCTTCTCAGGTTTCCTGTCCTGATGGGAGGTCCTGAGTCGCACTGGGTGCCGTCATGGGTATCGAGAAAAACGATTACCGGTAAGTAATGTTGTTTTCCTTTTTTTGAAATTTTTGAAATTTTTCTTTTTGAAGCTATAATGTGATTTTATTTTGCAAAATCATTATTTTATATGTGTGCACGTGTGTGTTTTGGATTGCACATTCTGCTCCAACCATGTGACCTGTTGATTGCGGGACCAGGTGGTGGGTGAGCATATATAGTGCATTCATTGAATGTTTAGTATGTCATGATGAAGGACCCAGAATAGAGGTGGTCTGAAATGCTTAACAATACTTAATTTCCTGTAACAGAAAGTTTTCTAAACCGCTGAAATAAAGTTCCCCTGCTTTTAATTAGAGCTGGACTTCCAAGTGTGTTAACGGACTATATTGGAAACAAAAAGAAAATTTCCTATTATGATTCTCACTCCTAGGTCTGTATTTATCAAAAATTAGCGATCCCTATTCTGAGCCAGAGATACAGATTCTTGAAGAAGTTCTTTTGGGTAACCCCTCCTCAAAAAGCATTCACTTAAGACTTGATCTTCAAAAATCTGGTTGTCACGGTTAGGTCTGGATAACCACAGAAACTGACTCTACGGGAGACCCTGCTTAACATACATGGGATGAAAGCTTTCATACAGTAAAGGTGGATCTACACGGGACAATTCTGCAGGAAGCATTCCTTCCCGACAGTCGGCTGCTCACACAGTGCAGGAGACGCTGCATTTACACGCAGCAATCTCCTTTACTGTATAAGGTTGAGGGATTGCTGTTGCAATCCCTCGTCCTCATACAGAATCATGGTTTCTAAGCAGCAGATAGATGTTTAGACCATACGATCTGCTGCCCAGAAGCCATGATCGTTGGGTCCTTCATGAACGGCAGGATCACCTGATGAACGAGAATTTTGCTCATTCATCGGGTGATCGGTGGCACATTTACATGTGGGCAGATTGTGAGGAACGGTCATTCCAGATAATCTGGACGATTATTGGCTCGTGTAATTGCAGCTTTAGAGAGAATTTATTGATGTAGGTTTCCTATATTCACATGTATGAGTCACCATCTCTTGCCTCTATCTTCACATCCAAAAACTGTAATTTAGAACCCCCTAAATCGATGGGTAAAACACACATTAAATTCATTGCTGTTCAAGTATGTCATAAAATCATCAAATTCCACCTTTTATCCTGACCTTACTATGAATGCATCATTGATGTACCCTAAGTACAATTTGATGTATCTCACATATGGATTACAAACTGAATAAATAATTTTCTCTTTCAATTTAGCTAAAAATAGATTGGCGAAAGTAGGGGCCACAGGGGTCGCTGTCTTAGACTCCTGATGGTACTACCTATTATGAATCAGAAAGGCATTTTGTTCCAGCACAAACGTCAACAATTTGCAAATATATCGCACAGATACCAGATCCTTATCACTTCTAAGAAAGCGTTGTTAGACAGCCTGCACACCCACATCCATCATCCTGGGTGTAGTAGAGGCTCTTGACATCAACACTCGCTAGTTTATAATCATCCTGTCAAGTGAATGGAGAAAGTATAGCCATAAATTGCGAAGTGTTTCTCAAACATGGGCATCCCGCAGGTAATGATCTAAGCAGCCAAACCAAGTAGCAGGAAATGGGCTCGGTAACCGAACCTCTACCCACGACCTACGGTAGGTCAGCCATAAACATTTATGCACTTTAGGCAGCAGATACCAATTGGGTTTACTGGGAAAATTATACAGCAATTTTATGGGCGAAGTCATCAGTAAAATAACCTGATTCAACACCTCTACATAATAATAAACATACTGTAGGAGTCCCTGATTTGAGGTTGTTGGATCTTTAGGTAATTGTTTATACACCGATTTATTTTACAATTGCCACATGGCTTCCCACCGATAATATTGCTTAAATAGTAATAATAGGCACCACTTCTTGATCTGTCCTAATCACTTTTTAGCAGTCATTTCATTATCATTACAGACAGGATGACAATGACAATAGAATGACAGATATCACCCATATATAGATAACACAGAATCCACCATTCACAATAGGTTATGTCACATCTTATCTACTTCTTCCTTGTACAATGACCTCTACACAGGTCACACTCACAGAGCATTCACAGAAAACTCTCCCATAGAAGTCAATGAGTCCCCTCCTGTCCATTATGTCTGTGGCCCATGGTGGCTACTTTAAACCATGTCTCTAAATGCTGCTAACAACAGCTCGGCCAAGATGGCTGAATGAAAAAGAATCTACAATCAGAAAATGAAAACAGATTACAAACAAAGATGTGTCACTTTTAACTGGCAGAAAAAATCTATGTGACATTCCCTTTAAAGAGGACCTTTCACCTGTATAAACTATGTGAACCGAGTATGCTGCCATATAGAGCGGCGCCCGGGGATCTCACTGCACTTACTATTATCCCCAGGCGCCGCTCCGTTCTCCCGTTATAGGCTCCGGTACCTTTGCTTTTTAAGTTATAGTAGGCGGGTCTTCCCTTGTCCTGTGGGCGTCTCCTTCTCCTAGGCTATAGCGCTGGCCAATCGCAGCGCACAGCTCACAGCCTGGGAGTTTTTTTTCTCCCAGGCTGTGAGCTGTGCTCTGCGATTGGCCAGCGCTGCAGCTTAGGAGAAGGAGACGCCCACAGGACAAGGGAAGACCCGCCTACTATAACTTAAAAAGCAAAGGTACCGGAGCCTATAACGGGAGAACGGAGCGGCGCCCGGGGATAATAGTAAGTGCAGTGAGATCCCCGGGCGCCGCTCTATATGGCAGCATACTCGGTTCACATAGTTTATACAGGTGAAAGGTCCTCTTTAACCACTTCCCGCCACGCTAACGCCGAAAGGCGTCATTTCTGCGGCGCTCCCAGGTCACACTAACGCCAATAGGCGTCATCTCGCGTGAGCCGAGATTTCCTGTGAACGCGCGCACACAGGCGCGCGCGCTCACAGGAACGGAAGGTAAGAGAGTTGATCTCCAGCCTGCCAGCGGCGATCGTTCGCTGGCAGGCTGGAGATGTGTTTTTTTTAACCCCTAACAGGTATATTAGACGCTGTTTTGATAACAGCGTCTAATATACCTGCTACCTGGTCCTCTGGTGGTCCCCTTTGTTTGGATCGACCACCAGAGGACACAGGTAGCTCAGTAAAGTAGCACCAAGCACCACTACACTACACTACACCCCCCCCCCCGTCACTTATTAACCCCTTATTAGCCCCTGATCACCCCATATAGACTCCCTGATTACCCCCCTGTCATTGATTACCCCCCTGTCATTGATCACCCCCCTGTAAAGCTCCATTCAGACGTCCGCATGATTTTTACGGATCCACTGATAGATGGATCGGATCCGCAAAACGCATCTGGACGTCTGAATGAAGCCTTACAGGGGCGTGATCAATGACTGTGGTGATCACCCCCATATAGACTCCCTGATCACCCCCCTGTCATTGATCACGCCCCTGTCATTGATTACCCCCCTGTAAAGCTCCATTCAGACGTCCGCATGATTTTTACGGATCCACTGATAGATGGATCGGATCCGCAAAACGCATCTGGACGTCTGAATGAAGCCTTACAGGGGCATGATTAATGACTGTGGTGATCACCCCATATAGACTCCCCGATCACCCCCCTGTAAAGCTCCATTCAGATGTCCGCATGATTTTTACGGATGCACTGATAGATGGATCCGATCCGAAAAAAACGCATCCGGACGTCTGAATGAAGCCTTACAGGGGCATGATCAATGACTGTGGTGATTACCCCCCTGTAAAGCTCCATTCAGATGTCCGCATGATTTTTACGGATGCACTGATAGATGGATCGGATCCGCAAAACGCATCCGGACGTCTGAATGAAGCCTTACAGGGACGTGATCAATGACTGTGGTGATCACTCCATATAGACTCCCTGATCACCCCCCTGTCATTGATTACCCCCCTGTCATTGATTACCCCCCTGTAAAGCTCCATTCAGACGTCCGCATGATTTTTACGGATCCACTGATAGATGGATCGGATCCGCAAAACGCATCCGGACGTCTGAATGAAGCCTTACAGGGGCATGATCAATGACTGTGGTGATCACACCATATAGACTCCCTGATCACCCCCCTGTCATTGATTACCCCCCCTGTAAAGCTCCATTCAGATGTCTGCATGATTTTTACGGATGCACTGATAGATGGATCGGATCCGCAAAACGCATCCGGACGTCTGAATGAAGCCTTACAGGGGCGTGATCAATGACTGTGGTGATCACCCCATATAGACTCCCTGATCACCCCCCCTGTCATTGATTACCCCCCTGTCATTGATTACCCCCCCTGTAAAGCTCCATTCAGACGTCCGCATGATTTTTACGGATCCACTGATAGATGGATCGGATCCGCAAAACGCATCGGACGTCTGAATGAAGCCTTACAGGGGCATGATCAATGACTGTGGTGATCACCCCATATAGACTCCCTGATCACCCCCCTGTCATTGATCACCCCCCCCTGTCATTGATCACCCCCCTGTCATTGATCACCCCCCTGTCATTGATCACCCCCCCTGTAAGGCTCCATTCAGACATTTTTTTGGCCCAAGTTAGCGGAATTATTAATATTTTTTTCTTACAAAGTCTCATATTCCACTAACTTGTGTCAAAAAATAAAATCTCACATGAACTCACCATACCCCTCACGGAAACCAAATGCGTAAATTTTTTAGACATTTATATTCCAGACTTCTTCTCACGCTTTAGGGCCCCTAGAATGCCAGGGCAGTATAAATACCCCACATGTGACCCCATTTTGGAAAGAAGACACCCCCAGATATTCCGTGAGGGGCATATTGAGTCCATGAAAGATTGAAATTTTTGTCCCAAGTTAGCGGAACGGGAGACTTTGTGAGAAAAAAATTAAAAATATCAATTTCCGCTAACTTGTGCAAAAAAAAAAAATTTCTATGAACTCGCCATGCCCCTCATTGAATACCTTGGGGTGTCTTCTTTCCAAAATGGGGTCACATGTGGGGTATTTATACTGCCCTGGCATTCTAGGGGCCCCAAAGCGTGAGAAGAAGTCTGGTATCCAAATGTCTAAAAATGCCCTCCTAAAAGGAATTTGGGCACCTTTGCGCATCTAGGCTGCAAAAAAGTGTCACACATCTGGTATCGCCGTACTCAGGAGAAGTTGGGGAATGTGTTTTGGGGTGTCATTTTACATATACCCATGCTGGGTGAGAGGTAATATCTTGGTCAAATGCCAACTTTGTATAAAAAAATGGGGAAAAGTTGTCTTTTGCCAAGATATTTCTCTCACCCAGCATGGGTATATGTAAAATGACACCCCAAAACACATTCCCCAACTTCTCCTGAATACGGCGATACCACATGCAGCCTAGGTGGGCAAAGGGGCCCACATTCCAAAGAGCACCTTTAGGATTTCACAGGTCATTTACCTACTTACCACACATTAGGGCCCCTGGAAAATGCCAGGGCAGTATAACTACCCAACAAGTGACCCCATTTTGGAAAGAAGACACCCCAAGGTATTCCGTGAGGGGCATGGCGAGTTCCTAGAATTTTTTATTTTTTGTCACAAGTTAGTGGAAAATTTTTTTTTTTTTTTTTTCTTTTTTCATACAAAGTCTCATATTCCACTAACTTGTGACAAAAAATAAAAACTTCCATGAACTCACTATGCCCATCAGCGAATACCTTGGGGTCTCTTCTTTCCAAAATGGGGTCACTTGTGGGGTAGTTATACTGCCCTGGCATTCTAGGGGCCCAAATGTGTGGTAAGGAGTTTGAAATCAAATTCTGTAAAAAATGACCTGTGAAATCCGAAAGGTGCTCTTTGGATCATGGGCCCCTTTGCCCACCTAGGCTGCAAAAACGTGTCACACATCTGGTATCCCCGTACTCAGGAGAAGGTGGGGAATGTGTTTTGGGGTGTCATTTTACATATACCCATGCTGGGTGAGAGAAATATCTTGGCAAAAGACAACTTTTCCCATTTTTTTTATACAAAGTTGGCATTTGACCAAGATATTTATCTCACCCAGCATGGGTATATGTAAAAAGACACCCCAAAACACATTCCTCAACTTCTCCTGAATACAGAGATACCAGATGTGTGACACGTTTTTGCAGCCTAGGTGGGCAAAGGGGCCCATATTCCAAAGAGCACCTTTCGGATTTCACTGGTCATTTTTTGCAGAATTTGATTTCAAACTCCTTACCACACATTCGGGCCCCTAGAATGCCAGGGCAGTATAACTACCCCACAAGTGACCCCATTTTGGAAAGAAGAGACCCCCAAGGTATTCGCTGATGGGCATAGTGAGTTCATGGAAGTTTTTATTTTTTTGTCACAAGTTAGTGGAATATGAGACTTTGTATGAAAAAAAAAAAAAAAAAAAAAATCATCATTTTCCGCTAACTTGTGACAAAAAATAAAAAGTTCTATGAACTCACTATGCCCATCAGCGAATACCTTAGGGTGTGTACTTTCCGAAATGGGGTCATTTGTGGGGTGTTTGTACTGTCTGGCCATTGTAGAACCTCAGGAAACATGACAGGTGCTCAGAAAGTCAGAGCTGCTTCAAAAAGCGGAAATTCACATTTTTGTACCATAGTTTGTAAACGCTATAACTTTTAACCAAACCATTTTTTTTTTTACCCAAACATTTTTTTTTTATCAAAGACATGTAGAACTATAAATTTAGAGCAAAATTTCTATATGGATCTCGTTTTTTTTGCAAAATTTTACAACTGAAAGTGAAAAATGTCATTTTTTTGCAAAAAAATCGTTAAATTTCGATTAATAACAAAAAAAGTAAAAATGTCAGCAGCAATGAAATACCACCAAATGAAAGCTCTATTAGTGAGAAGAAAAGGAGGTAAAATTCATTTGGGTGGTAAGTTGCATGACCGAGCAATAAACGGTGAAAGTAGTGTAGTGCCGATTTGTAAAAAAGGGCCTGGTCTTTAGGGGGGTATAAACCTGTGGTCCTTAAGTGGTTAAGTACTTGTAAATAATTCTCTTTCGTTAGAATTTTGGCTATACACTATACAAAAAAGCAGGGCATTGTGTTATGTTATCAGTCCATTTGCTTGACCCAAACAAAAGAGAGCTTTGTGTTTTATTGCTCATAGATAGTCTTATCTAGCATCCACTGTTTTTATCCCCTTTATTTTAATATCTGGGATATTTGTCACTATTCTACAGAATAGACATCATCTAGAGAACAGGCCCTTCTGGCATCATGAGTTCATCAATTTGTGTTGCCCTAATCGTTTGCTTAGGGTGGCAGCTTCTGGCATCTAAAATAGTGTTGACAGCTTGTCAAAGTTTGCTCAGGTGTTTGATCAAGCATTTTCTTCCACGTCTGAAGTATTGGTGGAGTTAATACAGTGGTAGAACTGCCGTGGCCACAGCACTCATATAGGTATGCAGGGCTTTTGTTGGGTGCTCGTCTTCAAGGTGGATCCCGCTCCAGCTCATGATCCTTCAGAACAAGGACTACTTTTGACAGCACACCAAAATGTGTTTGAGTTAGGCCTCATGCACACGACCGTATTTTTTTGCGGTCCGCAAAACGGGGTTCCGTTTTCCCGTGATCCGTGACCGTTTTTTCGTCCGTGGGTCTTCCTTGATTTTTGGAGGATCCACGACATGAAAAAAAAGTCGTTTTGGTGTCCGCCTGGCCGTGCGGAGCCAAACGGATCCGTCCTGAATTACAATGCAAGTCAATGGGGACGGATCCGTTTGACGTTGACACAATATGGTGCAATTCAAACGGATCCGTCCCCATTGACTTTCAATGTAAGTCTGGAGTCCCTTTTATACCATCAGATCGGAGTTTTCTCAATCCGATGGTATATTTTAACTTGAAGCGTCCCCATCACCATGGGAACGCCTCTATGTTAGAATATACTGTCGGATATGAGTTAGATCGTGAAACCTCATTTCCGACAGTATATTCTAACACAGAGGCGTTCCCATGGTGATGGGGACGCTTCTAGTTAGAATATACTACAAACTGTGTACATGACTGCCCCCTGCTGCCTAGCAGCATCCGATCTCTTACAGGGGGCCGTGATCAGCACAATTAACCCCTCAGGTGCCGCACCTGAAGGGGTTAATTGTACTATCATATCCCCCTGTAAGAGATCAGGGCTGCCAGGCAGCAGGGGGCAGACCCCCCCCCCCCCCCCCCCAGTTTGAATATCATTGGTGGCCAGTGCGGGCCCCCCCCCCCCCTTCCTCCCTCTATTGTAATAATTCGTTGGTGGCACAGTGTGCGCCCCCCCCTTCCTCCCTCTATTGTAATAAATCGTTGGTGGCACAGTGTGCGCCCCCCCCCCCCTTCCTCCCTCTATTGTAATAAATCGTTGGTGGCACAGTGTGCGCCCCCCCCACCCCCCTTCCTCCCTCTAGTGTAATAATTCGTTGGTGGCACAGTGTGCGCCCCCCCCCTTCCTCCTCTATTGTAATAAAATCGTTGGTGGCACAGTGTGCGTCCCCCCCCCTTCCTCCCTCTATTGTAATAAATCGTTGGTGGCACAGTGTGCGCCCCACCCCTCCTTCCTCCCTCTATTGTAATAATTCGTTGGTGGCACAGTTGTGCGCACCCCCCCCTTCCTCCCTCTATTGTAATAAATCGTTGGTGGCACAGTGTGCGCACCCCATTGGCCCCCCCTCCCTCTATAGCATTAACAACATTGGTGGCCAGTGTGCGGCCATCCCATCTCCCCCCCCACGATCATTGGTGGCAGCGGGTTTACTAGCAATAGTACAATAGTAAAAGATTCATACTTACCTGGGAGCTGCGATGTTCGTGTCCGGCCGGGAGCTCCTCCTACTAGTAAGTGACAGTTCATTTAGCAATGCGCCGCACAGACCCTGTCACTTACCAGTAGGTGGAGCTCCCGGCCGGACACGAACATCGCAGCAGCAGCCAGCAGCAGGTAAGTATGAATCTTCTACTATTGTACTATTGCTAAGTAACCATGGCAACCCAGGACTGTAGTAGCGTCCCCGGTTGCCATGTTACCGATCGGAGCCCCAGCGATTTAAACTGGGACTCCGATCGGAACTTCGCTGCCACTCAATGATGGGGGGGGGGGGGGGAGATGGAGGCCGCACACTGGCCACCAATGATATTCAAACTGGGGAGGGGGGGAGGGGTCTGCCCCCTGCTGCCTGGCAGCCCTGATCTCTTACAGGGGGCCGTGATCAGCACAATTAACCCCCTTCAGGTGCCGCACCTGAAGGGGTTTAATTGTGCTGATCACGGCCCCCCCACTGTAAGAGATCGGGTGCTGCCAGGCAGCAGGGGGCAGTCTTGTTACACAGTTTTGTAGTGTATTCTAACTAGAAGCGTCCCCCATCACCATGGGAACGCTTCTGTGTTAGAATATACTGTCGGTTCTGAGTTTTCCAGCGTAGTGAAAACTCAGCTTTGAAAAAGCTTTTATGCAGACGGATCTTCGGATCCGTCTGTATGAAAACTAACCGACGGGCCACGGATCACGGACCACGGATGCCAATCTTGTGTGCATCCGTGTTCTTTCACGGACCATTGACTTGAATGGGTCCGTGAACCGTTGGCCGTGAAAAAAATAGGACAGGTCATATTTTTTTTCACGGCCAGGAAACACGGCTCACGGGATGCGCTGCCAAACGGTGCATTCTCCGTTTTTTCCACGGACCCATTGAAAGTCAATGGGGTCCGCGAAAAAAAAACGGAAAACGCACAACGGCCACGGATGAACCAACAACGGGTCGTGTGCATGAGGCCTAATTCAGAACAGTCAGCCGTAAAATTTAACATGTGTAGACATTTCTTGCTTGATCAATATGTATTTTATTTAATTCAATAGTACAAACAACACAAATTTTGGGCTCTTTAACCACCTCAGCCCCCATAGCTTAAACACCCTGAAAGACCAGGCCACTTTTTTACACTTCTGACCTACACTACTTTCACCGTTTATTGCTCGGGTCATGCAACTTACCACCCAAATGAATTTTACCTCCTTTTCTTCTCACTAATAGAGCCTTTCATTTGGTGGTATTTCATTGCTGCTGACATTTTTACTTTTTTTGTTATTAATCGAAATTTAAACGATTTTTTTTTGCAAAAAAATGAAATTTTTCACTTTCAGTTGTAAAAATTTTGCAAAAAAACGACATCCATATATAAATTTTGCTCTAAATTTATTGTTCTACATGTCTTTGATAGAAAAAAAAAAATGTTTGGGTAAAAAAAAAATGGTTTGGGTAAAAGTTATAGCGTTTACAAACTATGGTACAAAAATGTGAATTTCCGCTTTTTGAAGCAGCTCTGACTTTCTGAGCACCTGTCATGTTTCCTGAGGTTCTACAAGTTAGCGGAAAAATTATGATTTTTTTTTTTCTTTTCTTTTCTTGGCAAAAGACAACTTTGTATAAAAAAATGGGAAAAGTTGTCTTTTGCCAAGATATTTCTCTCACCCAGCATGGGTATATTTAAAATGACACCCCAAAACACATTCCCCAACTTCTCCTGAATACGGAGATACCACATGTGTGACACTTTTTTGCAGCCTAGGTGGGCAAAGGGGCCCATATTCCAAAGAGCACCTTTCGGATTTCACAGGTCATTTTTAACAGAATTTGATTTCAAACTCCTTAACCACACATTTGGGCCCCTAGAATGCAGGGCAGTATAACTACCCACAAGTGAACCCCATTTTGGAAAGAAGAACACCCAAGGTATTCGCTGATGGGGCATAGTGAGTTCCATGGAAGGTTTTTATTTTTGTCACAAGGTTAGTGGAATATGAGACTTTGTAAAAAAAAAAAAAAAAAATCATCATTTTCCGCTAGCTTGTGACAAAAATATAAAATTCTAGGAACTCGCCATGCCCCTCACGGAATACCTTGGGGTGTATTCTTTCCAAAATGGGGTCACTTGTGGGGTAGTTATACTGCCCTGGCATTTTCCAGTGGCCCTAATGTGTGGTAAGTAGGTAAATGACCTGTGAAATCCTAAAGGTGCTCTTTGGAATGTGGGCCCCTTTGCCCACCTAGGCTGCAAAAAAGGGTCACACATGTGGTATCGCCGTATTCAGGAGAAGTTGGGCAATGAGTTTTAGGGTGTCTTTTTACATATACTCATGCTGGGTGAGAGAAATATCTCGGCAAAAGACAACTTTTCCCATTTTTTTATACAAAGTTGGCATTTGACCAAGATATTTATCTCACCCAGCATGGGTATATGTAAAATGACACCCCAAAACACATTGCCTAACTTCTCCTGAGTACGGCGATACCTGATGTGTGACACTTTTTTTGCAGCCTAGATGCCGTCAAAGGGGCCCACATTCCTTTTATGAGGGCATTTTTAGACATTTGGATCCCAGACTTCTTCTCACGCTTTAGGGCCCCTAAAATGCCAGGGCAGTATAAATACCCCACATGTGACCCCATTTTGGAAAGAAGACACCCCAAGGTATTCAATGAGGGGCATGGCGAGTTCATCGAATTTTATTTTTTTTGGCACAAGTTAGCGGAAATTGATTTTATTTATTTTTTTCTCACAAAGTCTCCCTTTCCGCTAACTTGGGACAAAAATTCAATCTTTCATGGACTCAATATGCCCCTCACGGAATACCTGGGGGTGTCTTCTTTCCGAAATGGGGTCACATGTGGGGTATTTATACTGCCCTGGCATTCTAGGGGCCCTAAAGCGTGAGAAGAAGGTCTGGAATATAAGATGTCTAAAAAATTTTACGCATTTGGATTCCGTGAGGGGTATGAGGAGTTCATGTGAGATTTAATTTTTTGAGCACAAGTTAGTGGAATATGAGACTTTGTAAGAAAAAAATAATAATTTCCGCTAACTTGGCCAAAAAAAATGTCTGAATGGAGCCTTACAGAGGGTGTGATCAATGACAGGGGGGGTGATCAATGACAGGGGGGTGATCAATGACAGGGGGGTGATCAGGGGAGTCTATATGGGGTGATCACCCCCCTGTCATTGATCACCCCCCTATAAGGCTCCATTCAGATGTCCGTATGTGTTTTGCGGATCCGATCCACGTAAAAATCATACGGACATCTGAATGCAGCCTGACAGGGGGGGTTGATCAATGACAGGGGGGGGGGTGATCAATGACAGGGGGGTGATCAGGGAGTCTATATGGGTGTGATCACCCCCCCTGGAAGGCTCCAGGGAGACGCCTGTATGTGTTTTGCGGATCCGATCCATCTATCAGTGGATCCGTAAAAATCATGCGGACATCTGAATGGAGCTTTACAGGGGGGTGATCAATGACAGGGGGGTAATCAATGACAGGGGGGTGATCAGGGAGGTCTATATGGGGTGATCACCACAGTCATTGATCACGCCCCTGTAAGGCTCCATTCAGACGTCCGTATGCGTTTTGCGGATCCGATCCATCTATCAGTGGATCCGTAAAAATCATGCGGATATCTGAATGGAGCTTTACAGGGGGGTGATCAATGACAGGGGGTAATCAATGACAGGGGGGTGATCAGGGAGTCTATATGGGGTGAATCAGGGGTGATCAAGGGTGATCAAGGGTGAATAAGGGGTTAATAAGTGAGCAGGGGGGGGGTGTAGTGTAGTGGTGCTTGGTGCAACATATTACTGAGCTGCCTGTGTCCTCTGGTGGTCGATCCAAACAAAGGGGACCACCAGAGGACCAGGTAGCAGGTATATTAGACGCTGTTATCAAAACAGCGTCTAATATACCTGTCAGGGGCTAAAAAAATCACATCTCCAGCCTGCCAGCGAACCGATCGCCGCTGCAGGCTGGAGATCCACTCTGTTACCTTCCGTTCCTGTGAGCGCGCGCGCCTGTGTGCGCGCGTTCACAGGAAATCTCGGCCATCGCGAGATGACGCGTATATGCGTCGCTGAGCGCAGGGCTGCCACCTCCGGAACGCGAATCTGCGTTAGGCGGTCCGGAGGTGGTTAAGCGTGTGGTCCTTTTTCAAATATGTGGGGAGCACCTTGGTCCGGGTTAGCGGCTGCTGAAGTAGTGGAGTGTAGGTTTTCAGCCAGCAACAACGTATTTGGAGGAATCACAACTCCCTAAAAATCTATGTTGAAAAGGAAATGATCACCTGAGGATCAAAGAGACAGACAAGTGCAAATACAGCTGAGTTTGAACACTGTCTTAAGGGCTTGTTACAAGGGCCGAGAATGGCACAGATTATCGCTAATGAGCGTTCATAGTAATACTCATTAGCGATGATCGGGTTTTGTAAATGTACCACTGATTACCATCGGGTAATCCAATCGTTTGTGTGCACGCAAAAGTGATCGTTTACCGGCAGCAGATCGTGCCATGTAAACCTGATCTCCTGCCGGCAAACAAGTCCTTATGGGAAAGAGCGATGGCATTAGCGATCACTCCTCCCCATACTCTGGAGGAGATCGCTGCGATCCTAGATCTGATTATTGGTCCATGTATAAGGACCTCTTTTCTAATGTAGGTGTAATTGGGCAGCTGTGTCAGCTGAAGTAGATGTGATACTGATTAACAATAGCATATAATCGAATCTCTCACCACCTGAAGTCTTTGGAGAAAATGGTTTACAGGAAGAAACAAGAGATCACTTTTTAGTCAATAACTCCCACATGTAACCATAGGGTTTAAACTACCTGCATAACATTGTGCAGGTCCCACTGGTGCCATCAAGACATCTCTGACCCATTAAAGCACGGACTCCAAAAGACCTCTGAAGACATCATGCGTATCTGCACCCAGACATTACCAGCAGATCATTTAAGCCATGTCAACTGTGAGTTAGGATGTCCCAGGCTTGTTTTTGCATAACATCTCACATATGCTCAGTCAGATTGAGATCTGGGGAATTTGGAGGTAAAGTCAATAACTTCACCTCTTTGTCATGTCCTTAACCCTTCATAAACAATTTGCAGTGTGGTAGGGCATATTATCCTGATAAAAGGAGCCACTGCTTTAATGAATACCATTGCCATGAAGGGTTGTGCTTGGTAGGGGGTAATTGTCAAAGTAACACTGACATTAATGATGGGACCCACTGTTTCCCAGGAAAACATTGGGCAAAAGGATCACATTGACTCAACCAGTTTACCTTATAATATTACATCCTAGTGTAATTTTTTCACCGTGTAAAGGAACCAACATGCACCTGACCTTCCTAATGATGGAAAAGAAAACATGGCCATGGATCAACATAGGCACTGTGAGCAGTCTGCAGTTACAGAGCAAGCTTCTGCCACCTTTCTATCACAACTAGAATTAACTGTTTTAACGATTTGTGCTAGAGAAGCTCTTCTGTGGCATCAGGCCAGACACTCTAGTCTTCTCTTCTATTGCATGTCAATGAGCCTCGGGCACTGGTAACTGTCGCCATTGTCCTTTCTTGGGCTGGTTTTGGTAGGTACGTAATAACCACTGCATACCTGGAACACCCCAAAAGAGCTGCCATTTTGGAGATGCTCTTGTCACAATTGAGCTGACTTATATATATATTCATCCCTTGACAGGTGTCATTGCAACAAGATAATGTTATGCACATTACGTATGACTTCCATGACCGATATATGGTATATGGCTCCTACTTGAAATTTTCCAGACTAGTGACAATCGTATTTGATTGTAGGGACTGAAATGTTACACGAATTAGATTGCCTTTACAATAAAAGCAGTTACGTTTGAGTGCAGAATTCTCTTTTGATTAGTATTGACAGAGTTGAACCCAACTTGAGCACCTGCATATTTATAGCTTGCTGTTCAGTGCCACCACTGGCGGATCCAGGGGGGGGCAACGGGGCAATTCCCCTCCCCTTTCACCCCCGAGCTGGCGCCGCGGCCCTGCTTAGAAGTAAGGGGCGGCGGCGGCGGGGCACACGGAGATGAGCACTTCCATTGTGGAAGCACTTATCTCCATAGTCATCTGTATCACCGTCCTCAGGACAGCGATACAGATGGCTGTGCTGCGGCAGGGGAGGGAGAGTCGTGTCCCTTCCCCTTCCTCTGATAGGCTGCAGGCACTAGGCCAGCAGCCTTATCAGAGGCCGGCACAGGTGGCGCTATGACGTCATTGCGCTGCCTGAGCCTTACAGCGCGGGACACAGGCCGAAAGAGGCCTGCAGCGCTTCGCTGACATGGAGGTAAGTATAAGTGTTATTTTTTTTTATATATGTACAATACTTTTACTGGCACATGATGGGGGGGGGGGCTGTTATTACTGGCACATGAAGGGGGGGGCTGTTATTACTTGTACATGATGGGGGCTCTTATTACTGGCTCATGGGGGGCTCATTACTGGCACATGATGGGGGGGCTCTTGTTACTGGCACATGATGGGGGCTCTTATTACTGGCACAAGATTTATTACTGGCACATGATGGGGGGGCTCTTGTTACTGGCACATGATGGAGGGGCTCTTATTACTGGCACATGATGGGGGAGTACTTTTATTACTGGCACATGATGGGGGGCTCTTATTACTGGCACAAGATGGGGGGGCTTTTATTACTGGCACAATGATGGGGGGGCTCTTATTACTGGGCACATGATGGGGGAGTACTTTTATTACTGGCACATGATGGGGGAGTGCTTTTATTACTGGCACATGATTGGGGGAGGGCTCTTGTTACTGGCACATGATGGGGGTCTCTTATTACTGGCACATGATGGGGCGGCTCTTATTACTGGCACATGATGGGGGGGTGCTTTTATTACTGGCACATGATTTGGGGGCGCTCTTGTTGCTGGCACATGATGGGGGGGTGGCTCTTGTTACTGGCACATGATGGGGGGAGTGCTTTTTTTACTGGCACATGATTGGGGAGCTCTTGTTACTGGCGCATGATAGGAGGCTCTTATTACTGGCACATGATGGGGGGGGCTCTTATTACTGGCACATGATGGGGGGTGCTTTCATTACTGGCACAAGATGGGGGGGCTTTTATTACTGGCACATGATGGGGGGGCTCTTATTACTGGCACATGATGGGGGAGTACTTTTATTACTGGCACATGATGGGGGAGTGCTTTTATTACTGGCACATGATTGGGGGAGGCTCTTGTTACTGGCACATGATGGGGGTCTCTTATTACTGGCACATGATGGGGCGGCTCTTATTACTGGCACATGATGGGGGGGTGCTTTTATTACTGGCACATGATTTGGGGGCGGCTCTTGTTGCTGGCACATGATGGGGGGTGCTCTTGTTACTGGCACATGATGGGGGGAGTGCTTTTTTTACTGGCACATGATTGGGGAGCTCTTGTTACTGGCGCATGATAGGAGGCTCTTATTACTGGCACATGATGGGGGGGGCTCTTATTACTGGCACATGATGGGGGGTGCTTTCATTACTGGCACATGATTGGGGGCCCTTGTTACTGGCACATGATGGGGGGCTCATATTACTAACACATGATGGGGGGCTCTTATTACTGGCACATGATGGGGGGGTGCTTTTATTACTGGCACATGATTGGGGGAGGCTCTTGTTACTGGCACATGATGGGGGCTCTTATTACTGGCACATGATTGGAGAGCATCTATGGGGGCACATTTTACTGGAACATGATAGGGGGCACATTTTACTGGCACATTATTGGGGGCACTTATTACTGGCACAATGGCACATTATTGGGGGCACTTATTACTGGCACATTATTGGGCCACTTATTACTTGCACATTATTGGGGGCACTATAGGGGCATATACTGAGGCCACAAAGAAGGGGTATTTAATATGGGGGGCTCTGTACAGTAGAATTTTATACTAGGACACATTATGATTGGTACTATGGGAAAGGGGGGAAAGGAGTACTATGGGGTCATCTATGGGGGGGCACTAAGAAGGGGTATTTTATACTTGCAAATTATAGGGGACACTGAGGGCATCTACTGAGGCACTATATATGGGGCATTTTATACTGGTAAATTATGGGTGGTACTAGGAGGTAGGGGGGAGAGGAGCACTATGGGGGCATTTACTGGGGGCACTATATATAGGTATTTTATACTGGCACATTATGGGGGCACTTTGGGGACATTAGCTCAACTGGGGGAATTACAAGGGGGTATTTTTTGCATTGTCACATTATAAGGAGAATTATTTCTACTGGGGGGGGGATTATGGTGGGCTTTATTACTCCCCCATGGAATGACCCCCCTAGTAGCAGCACCAGCCTCTCCCTGCAATGCTATCCCTCTGCCCCTTCTCCAAATCCCCATTATGAATTCTTTCTCATTAGGATAAAACACATCAGCTCCACCTAGCCCCCCAGCCAAGTGTTGAAGTAGTGTCCGAGATCCCCAAGGGTCAAGCCAAGTAATTGTAAGTTTTCATGTGAAATATGTTTATTATACACATATAGCATACACTGTGCCACACAATATACAGTATACCGCTACACTGTGTAGTCTGTTCTATAAGCACCATTATTTTGTGGAGGCGGACAGAAAATAATCTGGAAGTGCCCCTCCCGAGACCAGGCTCTGGATCTGCCACTGCACTGCTACATAACTAACCCAAAGCTCATGGATAGATCATAAAGGGGGAAGTAAACAACAGGTCCTTTTCTCATGTGTATGAAATTCTCGAAAAATCACATACACATAAAAAAAGTAAAAAAAAAAAGAATGACAATTTTAGTAATAATAATAATACTAATAATAATCCTAACACATTCAATTTGCAAATGCTCCAAATCCAAATATAGCATATTAAATATTAACTAGAAGTATCAAACTAATAGTGGTTCATAAAAAAAAAACATAAATAGTCCATAATACATATTTTCTATCTTTGTTGAGAAGCTGCTGGAGGAGAACAAGGGTGTGGATAAGCCAGCGCAACGTTTATGGGGACTACATTCTTTTTCAAGCATGTGCTGTTTATCCTATTACATGCTTAAAGGGATTGTGCCACTAATATAAATGTATCCACTCAACATATATCGCTGTTATACCACTTTTCCTAAATACCACCATTTATCAAAACTACCTCATTCTAAAGTTATTAGTTTATCATTGCAGCCTGTGGAAAATCTGTTTGATATTCAGTTGTATTAGGTTACATCCTGCATATGGCACAGTCTCTTTAAGAATCCATCAATAATAGACAGCCAAAGACCTATATCAATGAAAATCATAGTTTAAAAAAATAAACTGGGGAGGAGGAGGATTGATCTAGAATTCTCTGCACTCTAGAATTCTGACTTCAAAAAAGTACAAAATAAGGATTTGCGACTTTATGGATTTATTATTATTGGCACAAAAATGTTTTGAACTTTTGCACTTTACCCCTTAGGTGGGCATGGTTAGCCTGTTGAGATGCATTAAGCCAGATTTATCAACAGTAACTTTTTAAAACATCACAATCTTGCTACAGTAAGGGGGTGGTGTAGACAGTGGAGTAAAATCTCAAGACAGAAGTGTTAGGGCTCGTTCACGTCGTGTGAAGCCCATGCCCGTGCTGTGGACCGCAAATTGCGGTCCGCAATGCATGGGCACCGACCGTGGCCCAGCCGCATGGGGATCGCGGACCCATTCACTTGAATGGGTCTGCGATCCCTCCGTTCCGCAAAAAGATAGAGCATGTTCTATATTTTTGCGGTGCGGAGGCACGGAACGGAACCCCAGGAAGCACCGTTCCGTGCTTCCGTTCCGCATCTCCGGATATGCGGCTCCATTAAAGTGAATGGGTCTGCATCCGTGATGCGGAATGCACACGGAACGGTGCCCATGTATTGCGGATCCGCAAATGCGGTCCGCAATACGGCAACGGGGAGCCGTTGAATGAGCCCTTAGACTTAGGTTCCATTAACCAGTCCGTGTCCATTTTGTGGACCACAAATCATGGATCCACAAGACACAGACACTGGCCAGATGCACCCGGCATTGTGGTGCGGACCGATTGTCTTCGATGGGTCCGTGATCCACATAAAGCGGCAAAGAAGTGAGTGGGTCTGCACCACTATGCGGGGTGCCTACAGCCGATGTCTGTCTTTTGAAGATCCGTGGTTTGAGATAATATTTGCGACTTTATAAAAATATAGTAAAACCTTCTTATATCAGCTGCATAGACTAATCATGCCCACTTTACCATCCATTTTTCAAAACTGGAGTGAAGCAATTGTTTTGTGGAGATAAGCCCAAGAAGTTGCAAAATCCTAGTTTTGGCCTTTTGAAATCGAAATTCTGGAGGGTAGGGTGTAATAAATGTCTCATGTTAACTTCCTTAGCAACAGAATAATATTAATAAGTAGCACACATTGGAACCACTGCCCTTGAAAACAAACCATAACATGAATTCATATGGCATATATTTCCGGTGTAATAAACCTGCACCTTGAATGTCATCATCACCTTATCACTGCTTCAGGCTGCAGGTGGAGATATGACTTGAGCTCAATATTTCTGCCAGCTGCCTACTTGCATACCGTCAGTAGAGATGACCTTGCGGTTCGCACAGCGGTCGTTTCGCTGCAAACTTTGCTCGTTCGCGATTCGCCGAACATGCGAACATATGGCGATGTTCGCATGCGCCATATTCTTTTGCATTGCGCTGAACTTTGACCCATGACACATCAATCAGGTGGGACAGAACAGCCAATTGAGACGTTTCAACACATGGACACACCAGCACCCTGTAACAGAACCTGGATCTGGCAGCCACTTTGCATTCTGTGTTTTGCCAGTGTAGGGAGAGGTTGCTTTGTGGAGCAAGGACAGACTGTTAGGGACACCAAACTCTAGCTAATAGGGCCACAAAAGACCTTTTAAGGACTGGTGTAGGTGTGCTATCGATAGGTGTGATGTACTAAGGGGTGTGATATACTTGTAATATACCTTCTAACATAGAAAGTATATTATAGTGCATTTGTATTGTGCAGCAGTTGTGTGCGGTTCTGCTGCGATACCCCTGCTATATAGAGGGACAAACGCTATTGGAATAACTAATTTCTACTGGTGTGATATACCTGTTGCCCCCCAAAAAAAACTGATTTAGGGGTTTGATATATTTGTTTTCCTCAAAATACTGATTGAGGGGTGCGATATACCTGCTTCTGCAAAATACTGATTAAGGGGTTCTATGTACCTGCTTCCACAAAACACTGATTGAGGGGTGTGATATACCTGCTTCCACCAAATATTGATTATGGGGTACTATATACGTGCTTCCACAAAATACTGATTGAGGAGTGCGATATACCTGCTTCCACAAAATACTGATTGAGGGGTGCGATATATCTGCTTTCACCAAATATTGATTCAGGGGTACTATATACCTGCTTCCACAAAATACTGACTGAGGGATGCTATATATATCACCTTCCACCAAATATTGATTCAGGGGTACTATATACCTGCTTCCACAAAATACTGATTGAGGAGTGCGATATACCTGCTTCCACAAAATGCAGATTGAGGGGTGCGATATACCTGCTTCCCTCAAATATTGATTGAGGCCTGCGATACACCGGCTTCCACAAAATACTTGTTGAGGGGTGCTCTATACCTGCTTCCACAAAATACTAATTAAGGGGTTGGACATACCTGCTTCCACAAAATACAGATTGAGGGGTGCGATACACCTGCTTCCACCAAATAATGATTCAGGTGTTCTATATACCTGTTTCCACAAAATACTGGTTGAGAAGTGTAATATACCTGCTTCTACAAAATACTGATTAAGGGGTTCTATATACCTGCTTCCACAAAATACTGATTGAGGGGTGCGATATACCTGCTTCCACAAAATACTGATTATGGGGTGCGATATACCGGCTTCCACAAAATACTGATTGAGGGGTGCTATATACCTGCTTCCACCCAATATTGATTCAGGTGTTCTATAAACCTGTTTCCACAAAACACTGATGGAGGGGTGTGATATACCTGCTTCTACAAAATACTGATTGAGGCCTGCGATATACCTGCTTCCACAAATACTGCTCTTCTCTAGGGACTTTGGCACAGGGTCATTTTGAAAATGAGAGGCAGAGGAAGAGGCAGGCCACTTTACAGGGGTGGTAGGGTTCAGGCAGGTGCACCAAGCCGGAGCCTAAGTGGGAAGTTGGAGAAGGTGCGTGCGATTACATCGAGGACGCACCAGATTTGGTTGAGTAGCTCACTCACCCTTCCGCTTCTGCACCCTACTCATCCTCTGTATCAGCACCCTCCTCACTCTCTGCTGTGTGCACCCCAAAAGACACCACCACCACCATAGCCCCTCCACTCAAGTCAGAGGAATTATTTTCCCATCCATTTCCAGACCTTACTGATGCGCAGCCATTCTTGGCATTGGATGAGGAAGAGGAGGTAGCAACGGCTGCCACCCAGTGGTCTGACGACAGTACCCAGATCAGCCCAAGGTCCCCACTGTTGCTGCCTACTCTAAGATTTCTAACGTCAGTGGTGGTGAAGGTGACGTTGATGACGTGTCGATGGACGTCACGTGGGTGCCCACAAGGGAGGAAAAGGAGGGGAGTTCAGAGGGAGAGATGGAGCAGCAGATAGGGAGGAGAAGGAGGAGAAGCAGGCAGAACTCGCAGTGCACAGGAGAAAAAAAGCAGACTGCAAATGTATCTGGAGTGAGCCATCAACTATGTACGGTCACATCTTGCGTTCCCAGGATGCAGGCAGATGGCTCCGCAGTGTGGGCTTTTTTTAACGTGTCCGCTGCTGACAATAGTGTTGCCATCTGCAGCCTGTGCTGTCAACGCATAAGTCGCGGTAAGCCCAACACCCACCTAGGGACGACCGCCTTAAGAATGCACCTGGCCTCCCATCACTGAGGCCAGTGGGAGCAACGCTGTCAGAACCGACAAAGCCACACTTCTGGCATTCCACGTCCTGCCTCTTCTTCTCCTCTCTTCTCCCATTTGATCTCCACTCCACCTTCCACCGTGCAGTCGTCGCATTCATCTGGCAGAAGGCAGGCTTCCGTGGCCCAAATGTTCAAGCGTAAAAAGTTGATGACGCCGGATAAGCCTCTTGCTCATGCCCAACGACTGACCTGTCAGAACTGGTGTCCCGCCAACTACTGGCATATAAACTGGTGGACTCGGAGGCCTTTAGAAAATAAGTGGCCATTGGCACACCGCAATGGAAGGTCCCCGGAAGGAAATATTTCTCCCAGAAGGGCATCCCAGAGCTATATGGCTACGTTCAGCAGCAAGTAAATATCTCTGGCACACAGTGTCGGTGCCAAGATACATCTGACCACAGACACGTGGTCTACAAAAACGGGCAGGGAAGGTACATAACTTTTACTGCCCACTGAGTGAACCTTCTGACGGCTGTCAAGCATGTAGCCTGTGGCTCCCATGTGGATTTGGTGTTACCGCCACGGATTGCATGCAGGCCTGCCTCTTCTTCTCCTCCTCCTCCTACTCCATCCTCTATCTCCTCCTTCGCTGACTCCTCCTTTTCTACTGCTAACGCCTCTTCCGCTGCGCCCCCCAAGCTCCCCAGAACCTATTCTTCATGCCAGATAAGACGTTGCCATGCTGTGCTGCGGCTGTTGTGCCTGGAAGCCAAGAGCCACACTGGTACTGCACTACTTTCAGCTCTGCAGTCACAGGCCGATCAGTGGCTAACCCCACTCAATTTGACAGTTATTAAAGTGGTGTGCGACAACGGTGCCAATCTGCTGAGCGCGCTGAAACAGGGTAAAATGACACACGTGCCGTGCATGGCACACGTCCTGAACTCGTGCAGTGATTCGTTGCCAAATACCCCAGGGTCCAGAACGTCTTGCAGCAGGCCAGGAAAATCTCTGGCCATTTTAGAAGATCTTACATGGCCAAGATCTTACATGGCCATGGCTCGCCTTGCTGACATTCAGCAGCGACACCACCTGCCCGTCAGATGTCTGATTTGTGACTGCCAGACACGCTGGATCTTCACCTTGTATATGCTTGATAGGCTGCTCCAGAAGAAACATACATGTAACGACTACCTGTACAAACTCTGCGGCATGACACATTCTGAGGAGCATATTTTTTTTTCACCCTGCCAGTGGCTGCTCATGCGCGACGCATGCAGACCAGACTTCTACGGCCATTTGATGAGATCACCAGACTAGTCAGTCGCAGCCAGGGCGCCATCAGTGACATCGTAACTTACGCCTTCTTTCTGGAGCGCGCATTGCATCGTGTCATTGATCAAGCCATCGAGGAGCAGGAGCAGGAAGATGAGCAAGTCGCAATGCTGAATAAATTCCCAGGGGGGCTACTCCATCTGAGACAAGTCAGCAGGAGTCTGAAGAGGAGTCAGAGGAGGATAGTGTCTGGGGGGAGGAGGAGGAGGAACAAGAAGATAAGGCTTTAAACTTTTCTGGGATCCCTGGTGTTGTCCGTGGATGGGGGGAGGAGACCGAGGATGACATTCTCCTGGGCGATGAACAGGAGCCAGGGCGCTCCACCGCTTCCAATTTAGTGCTCCAGTGTTTGAAGAGGGACCCCGTATAAAAAGCATAAAGGGCAAGGACCAGTACTGGGTGGCAATGTAATTAGACCCCCGGTACAAACACAAAATGGCAGACATGTTACCAGCATCACAGAGGGCTGTCAGAATGCAGCACTTCCAGGCCTTGCTTCGAGAAATGCTGCATTCTGCTGTTGCGGGCGCTGGAAGAGGAATTTCCACTGTAGGAAGGCACAAGGGTCCGTCATTGACGGAAGGTACGTGTCACCGAGGTTCCTGGCCTCGGTGAGATAAGAACCTGTAATTTTGTGTGTCAGCGGCAGCTAGTGCTCGCTGACACTGTTTTACTTAGTGTGGCTGTAAAGCCAATCCGGGCGGTTCTTATTGGGAGCAGCCAAAGAGCAGGGTGGGTGGCTTTTCCCCACGTCCAGGCCGGGTTTTGGGCTGTGTTTAAAAACCCAGCCAGCAGTTTAGCTGGGTGTGGTATGATCCTCCAAGTGATAGCGGAGGCGCTGTGTTTTTGGGAGCTGAGGAGATCCGCCATACTGCAAGGCTGAGAGCTGCATGAGAGCCGCCTGCTGGGAGTCAGGTGCCCTAAAGCCTGCTGTGGTTTGCCAGGTGATTTATGTTATTTTGGGCACTCTTGTTGTGTGAACTAACACCAGGACCCTGTAAAGCATTGTTTTTCTTTTCTGCCTTCTCTGTGTGAATAAACACTGGACTGTTGTTTTTTCAACCGTGGTCTTGCCTCTGTATTGCGTCCGCTTACCCTGCCTACCAGAGAAAATCCCTACACCACCCACAGCGAAACAGGTGCGGGTACCAATCCTACCGTGCCTGCAAGAAGAGGGCGGTTTGAAGATGTGTTGGTCACTACGGCTATGAGATCATTCTTGCAGCCAACCCATCGACAGCTGCCCTCCGGATCCAGCCTCAGGAAACGCCTAGACCGACAGGTGTCCGACTACATCTGGTTAACGGCCGATGTGGACACTCTAAGAAGCGAGGAACCCCTGGACTACTGGGTGTGCAGGCTTAACCTGTGGCCAGAGCTGCCACAATTTGCCATGGAACTCTTGGCTTGGCTCTCGTTGAGTGTCCTATCCGAAAGGACTGCAACAGTGCAGTGCGTATATATTTTTCTTGTTGTACTGAAATACGCCCCTATAGGCTTTCAACAGAATAAACTGAATAAGTGAACTGAGAATATATTTTTTTATTGAAATGTGCCCCTATACACTTTCAACAGAAATAACTGCAACAGTGCAGAGCATATATATTTTTCTTGTTGTACTGAAATATGCCCCTATATGCTTTCAACAGAAATAACTGCAACAGTCCAGTGCATTTATTGTAGTACTCAAATACACCCCTATACGTTTTAAACTGAAAATAACTTCAACAGTGCAGTGCGTAAATATTTTTCTTTTTTATACTAAAATACGCCCCTATACGCTTTCAACAGAAATAACTGCAGAAGTGAAATGCGTATATATTTTTCTTTTGGTACTGAATAAGATACTAAGTTATAAGCCACTAAAGGCTTTTCAACATAACACTTTGAGCCCAATAACAAAAAGCTAGAATGACAGAGCTGTCTAATGACTATTTGGATCCCCAAATAATCGTTCCCTGCACTTGTAAATCACTTTCCTATCAATGTCCCTAGCACCTTCTGACGTCTCTCCCTGCACTAAGATGCTGTGAAATGATTCCTCCCTATCCTTTCCCTGCACTTATAATTCGTCTTTTTTTCCACAATCATTTTTCCACTTGCTGTCCCTAGAGCCTTCACACGTTTGTCCCTGCACTCTGAACGCTGGATAAAGTCTGACTGTAAGATGGCCGACGTATTTATAGGGCTGCTGATTGGCTGCATGCAGGCATGTCAATCTGGGTGATCCCGCCTTCCCAGAGTTCCTTGCCCCATGTCCTTAGTCCTCACATGTGTAGCTGCCATTTTAGGAAAATTGTGAATCGTTACCACGAAGCGCGAGGAAATTCGCATTCATTACGAATCTAATTTTTCCTGAAATTCGGATCGAATTCCACTTCGTCATCTTCGATTCGCTCATCTCTAGTTTTGTTTATTGTTTTGAAGGTTTATTATGTTCTTTTCAACTTTCTGAGTCTGACTCCCAATGCTAGAAACAGTGGCTTGGGGTTAAATACCACTCCCTGGGGAAATATGGAGGTGAATTGCATTATATGCACAATCCGCATGACAATATATACCATTGCTATCACAATCCATATTGCGTATAGTCACCTGGAATGTTAAAGGGCTTCACTCCCCAGAGAAGCGAATGATGGTTCTTTGCCATTTGCAGAGACCGAAGGCAGACATTGCATTACTACAGGAGATGCACCTGGGTGAGGAGGAGTGGAGACAAATGTGCAAACTTTGGATAGGCACGGTTCACAGTTCCCCAACCCAGGGCAGGTCAGCTGGGGTCCTTACTTTGATTCATAAATGCTTGCCTCACAAGATATTGTCTGTGTCACCAGATGAGGAGGGCCGACTGCTACACATTACTATAGACACTCTGTGTGGCCTATTAGATGTATTTAACTCCTTTAGGAACCAGGACAAGAATGCTCATCCTAAAGGGCCGGTACTTTGCGCCCCAGGACGGGCATTCTCGTCCTGCGGTCCTTCTCTTCCCCCGCATGCGGGGCTGCGATCAGTGGCAGAGATCCGGCTGTTACTGACAGCCGGATCCCTGCTGCATCCACCAGCATCGGTGATAACGCCGATGCCTATGGATTAACCCCTCATATGCCGTGGTCAGCACTGACCACGGCATATTGGAGGTTTGCGCTTCCTCACCTTAGCCATCGGGTCCCCGAGCTGCTGTTGCAAGGACCCGATGGTTGCCATAGCAGCCCCAAGCCATTCCAAGGCCTTGGGGCCCGGCGTGCACGGAGGCCTATGAGGCCCAGCCCCCAGGCTGAGTCTCATAGGCAAACTATAAGTGTATTACACAGTGTAATACACTGATAGTCAATGCAGTACAATACAGACGTATTGTGCTGCATTGAAACAGGGATCAGACCCTATAATGTTGAAGTCTTAGAGTGGGACAAAAAAAAGTCAAAAAAGAAATTAAAAAGTAAAAAAAAAAAATTTAAGTTTCAAGTAAAAAAAAAGGTTCCTTCTCCCAAAATAAAGTAAAAAAAATTTGTAAAAAATACAAAAGAAAAGTAGACATATTAGGTATCGCCGCACCCGTATCGACCGGCTCTATAAAAATATCACATTACCTAACCTGAGGGTGAACACCGTCAAAACAATAAATTAAAAATAAAAACTGTGCTAATAAAAACAATTTTTTTGTCACCTTACATCACTAAAAGAGCAACACCAAGCAATCAAAAAGGTGTATGCCCCCCAAAATAGTACCAATCTAACTGTAACCTCATCCCGCAAAAAATGAGGCCCTACCTAAGACAATCGCCCAAAAAATAAAAATAAACTATGGCTCTCAGACTGGCATGTTTATTACTCCATGTCTTAGACTGGGAAAGGGGCATAGGTTTTTATTCTAACCTTCTCTTAGAGAACAGTATAGCCAATCCATGGGACCTGATGGCCTTGGCGCATTCTTAGCTTGCTAGTCTCCCCTCCCAGGTCAAACAATCCACCCTCCTTAGGGACACTCTTATTACATGGAAAGTGACACGGAAGCTATTCAATCTATCATATCAGTGCTCTAAGCACCTCCCTTTATGGGGATCACCTGACTTCCAAGAGGGAATGACAGCTGATTATATAAAAGCTGGAAAGAAAAATGAATAAACAAAGTGGGAGACCTACTACATGAGCAGGAACCAAGGTGGCTGACATTAGAGGAAATATGCAACAAATATGACCTGCAAGGCCCCGAACACTTTCCTTATCAACAAATCAAACATTATTGTCGGACAAAACTGAGAGATATATCCAGAGATGCCCCTCCCAACACCCTTCACAGCCTCCTCACATCCAACAACAGAATTTCCATATGAGATATACACTGCTCAAAAAAATAAAGAGAACACAAAAATAACACATCCTAGATCTGAGTTAATTAAATATTCTTCTGAAATACTTTGTTCTTTACATAGTTGAATGTGCTGACAACAAAATCACACAAAAATAAAAAAATGGAAATCAAATTTTTCAACCCATGGAGGTCTGGATTTGGAGTCACACTCAAAATTAAAGTGGAAAAACACACTACAGGCTGATCCAACTTTGATGTAATGTCCTTAAAACAAAGTCAAAATGAGGCTCAGTAGTGTGTGTGGCCTCCACGTGCCTGTATGACTTCCCTACAATGCCTGTGCATGCTCCTGATGAGGTGGCGGACGGTCTCCTGAGGGATCTCCTCCCAGATCTGGACTAAAGCATCTGCCAACTCCTGGACAGTCTGTGGTGCAATGTGACGTTGGTGGATAGAGCGAGACATGATGTCCCAGATGTGCTCAATTGGATTCAGGTCTGGGGAATGGCCGGGCCAGTCCATAGCATCAATGCCTTTGTCTTGCAGGAACTGCTGACACACTCCAGCCACATGAGGTCTAGCATTGTCTTGCATTAGGAGGAACCCAGGGCCAACCGCACCAGCATATGGTCTCACAAGGGGTCTGAGGATCTCATCTCGGTACCTAATGGCAGTCAGGCTACCTCTGGCGAGCACATGGAGGGCTGTGCGGCCCTCCAAAGAAATGCCACCCCACACCATTACTGACCCAATGCCAAACCGGTCATGCTGGAGGATGTTGCAAGCAGCAGAACGTTCTCCACGGCGTCTTCAGACTCTGTCACGTCTGTCACATGTGCTCAGTGTGAACCTGCTTTCATCTGTGAAGAGCACAGGGCGCCAGTGGCGAATTTGCCAATCTTGGTGTTCTCTGGCAAATGCCAAACGTCCTGCATGGTGTTGGGCTGTAAGCACAACCCCCACCTGTGGACGTTGGGCCCTCATATCACCCTCCTTGCATATCCTCCTGTTCCTCCTTGCACAAAGGCAGAGGTAGCGTCCTGCTGCTGGGTTGTTGCCCTCCTACGACCTCCTCCACGTCTCCTGATGTACTGGCCTGTCTCCTGGTAGCGCCTCCATGCTTTGGACACTACGCTGACAGACACAGCAAACCTTCTTGCCACAGCTCGCATTGATGAGCCATCCTGGATAAGCTGCACTACCTGAGCCACTTGTGTGGGTTGTAGACTCCGTCTCATGCTACCACTAGAGTGAAAGCACCGCCAGCATTCAAAAGTGACCAAAACATCAGCCAGGAAGCATAGGAACTGAGAAGTGGTCTGTGGTCACCACCTGCAGAACCACTCCTTTATTGGGGGTGTCTTGCTAATTGCTTATAATTTCCACCTGTTGTCTATCCGATTTGCACAACAGCATGTGAAATTGATTGTCACTCAGTGTTGCTTCCTAAATGGACAGTTTGATTTCACAGAAGTGTGATTGACTTGGAGTTACATTGTGTTGTTTAAGTGTTCCCTTTATTTTTTTGAGCAGTGTACTTACCTCCATGTCAGTGATGCGATGCAGGCCTCTTCCGGCCTGTGTCCCGCGCTGTACGGCTCAGGCAGCTCTGGCCGGCAGCCTATCAGAGACACAGGGAAGGGACACGCCTCTCCCCTGCCCTGCCACGATAGAGATGGAGATGAGCGCTTCCACAATGGAAGCGCTCATCTCCCTGTGCCGGCACCCGCACCGCGCACGCCTACGTTTTCAGCAGGGACAGCCAGGGTTCAGGGCTGGGCCGGCCGCGCCACCAGCTGGGGGAGGGGGGCAATTGCGGGCTGCTGACTGATGTTCTGGGCGGCCTGGGCCTAGTTTCACGCAGGGGCCTGGAGCTGCAGCTCCATCCGCCCCTATATTAATCCTGACCGTATTACCTATCATATTTTTTGTACAACCACAGCTGTTGTTTATTATGCCAACTGTCCTTGCCCTAAGATCTACATCAAGAGAATTGAAAGTACGTGTGAGGGAACATGTACGTGATATTGAAAAATCTAAAAATGTTGAGGATTTAACGACTCTAAAACCCATTCCCAAACATTTCAAATTATGCCACGACAGCAATTCCTCCCTATTAAAGGTTCGAGGAATTGATCACGTGGATCTTTGCATGCGTGGTGCTCAATGTGAAACCTAATGGATATTGACATTGAACACAACGCAGCCACGAGGCCTCAATGACTTTTGCTCCTTTTCTATAATGTTATGATTTTTTATTTATTTATTGTATTTGTTTAGTGGTTTTCCCCTTTATTATTAACTTGTCATCCTAAAATTATTCTATTTTATTTTAGTTTCAATTCTCACCAGTCTGTTGCTGCTATATATTGCCTTTGGATACTTCTGTTGGAGGATAACATCGGCATGGAACATCATTGAACAGTATTGAAGCACGTTACCCATGAATCTGATATTCTGCACGTTTATGTAATTTTGTGGTGCACAATAAGTATATGCATTGTACACACACTTATCACTATTCAGTTGTTTCTTATGCCCTGTTCACATTTTTTTTCCCTCAATTCACTTTGCTTTTATCATTTCATAAAACCCCTTCACTTTACCCTTGTGGCCCTCCCCCCCTTTTTCTGTTTGTAGTATTGGTTGGCACTTATCACCTTTCATCAGTGACACTTGCCATCTTTTACCTTTCTAGATAATGTGCGATTTAATCATGCTTCTTCTTCGCATGCATCCTATGGCCGGGGTGCGCCGTGGATCATGTGACCTGCTATCACTAGGCCGTGCGGCGCTTCCGCTCACATGATGGAATGCTGCGATGTTCCCAGGCAACCGGGGGTGTGCGCCAAGCTACATAAAAGGCCATCATGTGGCTCGGCACCCGCCCTCTTTGCTCTTACGTCGGGTATATTGGGGCGGACGCTTGCCCTCGTGACTGGCCATCACGTGGTGCGGCGTCCCTCCCCCTCCTTCCCCCTCCTTTCTCTCTTTCGTGACGTTTATACACTACGCAGCCTCAGGAACTGGGAGCGTTTCTCTTTATTGGCTATTTAGTGTCCGCCCATGGAATTAGTTATCATGTTGGGCGGGGCTCATCTCAGTAACCTCCATTATACGATATGTTTCCCTGTTCCTGATACCAACACACCGGTAATGAATTTTCATTGATTAGAGTGTTTGGTTTCCGATTGGTGAGTTGTTGTTTAAATGGCTTTCACCATTGGGGAGAACCACGCCCCCAGAAGAAGGTGTTTCCGCCGAAACGCACATCGGGGAGTGTGGTCCTCCTTGTGGTGACAGCATCATTATGGGTAAGCTGCAATTATAGTATATGCATATACCTTATTCCATGTGGGCACTATTATTGAACCCTGACTAGTTCCTGTTTGTGTAGGTTATGTATCTCCTGCACTTGCCACTTTATAACTATTTAATATATGCACACTTGCAGGCTTTTCTTACATGTGTTCACTGTGTATTTATTGTTATGCATATACCTTACTTGTGTGGGCGGTACTACAAACTTTTGATGGGCTCCTGCTCTTGCAGGTTGTACTTGCTGCACTTGGCACTTTATAAACTGTGTAATATAATTGATACTTGCAGGCTCTCTTTATATACGCTCAATTTATATTTATTGGCTTATGTATACTCTGTGTGTGTGTGTCTTGTTATCTCAATGTTTTTATATTTATGTACTCAATAAAATTTATATTTATTTTCGCATATACTGCCATTTAGAGACTCTTTTGTTTCGCTGTAGGTTTATCTGTTTCCAGTGAGTTGGCACTTTTTAGGTTGCTTTACACTGGGTTTGTGCAACTTAATAGCAACGCTGTAACCTGAATATTTCTCTATCTACAGTATATGCTGTAAAGATATTAGCCCCCCAAATAATAACACATTTAGTGACTATATATTACCAACATACAGAGACTCATGTTGAGTTGTGCCACATTTGCAAGTTAACCTCTATTCTGTAACTAACTGATCGCTGGGGGTGTGACCTCTGTGACCTCACTAGATTCGGAGAATAGTAGTCCTGTTCCCTCAATCTGATGGCAGGTCGAGCATGTGCCCTGCTACTCCATTTATTCTTGGAGATAGCCAAGTACAGCACTTGGCTATTTCTGGTGGTCCCAAAGAAAATTAATGGAGCGGCAGGGCACAATTAGTTAAAAGGGTATTCCGAGATTTCTTTACTGATCCTCTAGATAGGTCATCAGTATCTGATTGTGGGGGTCCGACACCCTGGATCCCCGCCGATCAGCTGCTTTGAGAAGGCAGTGGTGCTCCTGTGAGCACCACTGCCTACTCAGAGTTTACCAAGCACAGCGCCGTACATTGTATAGCGGCTGTGCTTGGTATGAGCTGCTCCTAGGCCACATGATCAATGATGGTCATCACTCGACCTAGGAAAAGCAGGTAGAAGGCTGCGGCACTCACAGGAGCTGATCAGCGGGTGTCCTATGACCCCCACTGATCAAATACTGATGACCTTTCCAGAGGATCGGTCAACAGTAAAAAAAATCTTGAAAAACTCCTTTAATCTACATAAGTAGATTATTGTTTTGATTGAGCGATGAATGATTCGATAGCGCTCGAATGACAACCCTTTAGATACGCAGGGCATTGTGTAAGAATTTGTTTGTGCGATCGTGTGGAATTTGTTAGTCCAGACCACTGTGCTGTGAACGATACCTGTTCACAGGTGTGGAATTCTGGACAATGGACGACGATCTTGGAGTCTACATCAACAATCTCAAGAACGATAAACTAAACAATTATTGTTTGCCGTTTGATCGTCAATGCTTTTACACTACACGATTCTTCAAACAATTATCCACTCATGTAAAGTTATATTTGTTATAATTTGCAAACTTGGCACTTTATAAGTAATGGCCGGACTGGGGGGCGGAGCCCTCAGGGGAGGCCATCATGACGGGGGTTTGGTTTAGGGAGCCCCCCGGGGATACGTATTGGGGAGAGGGGGTTAAGTAGGGCGGGCAGCTTGTCCTCAAGGGGCAGGGATTGGACGATTTGAGGGGAGAGGAGGAGCTAAGGGGTTAAAAGGGGTTGCGGGGGTGAAGGAGGCAGCCATTTTAGATGAACAGAGAAAGCTTTGTACATCTGTCAGTGCAGCGCTTACCTTGTTATGGAGCAGCTTGAGGAAGCCATTCGGGAGTTGCGGGCAGCAGAGGAGGTTCGCGGCTCCGAGTGGGTGCAGGGCCAGGTGCAGCTGCTGCTGAGGGGGGCGGCCAAGTCTCCTGTTTTGCCTCAGCCACATGTTATCCGGCCGCAGCGGGCCAGGCCGCCGGCGCGCTATAGTCCCCAGTCTCCCCCCTCCTGGGGGCCCTTCCGAGGACCCTTCACGCAGGGGAGCCTGCTGCCACAGTTACCTCTTGCAGGCCCCAACGTGGGAGAAATCCACAGAGTAGGCAGAGCCCCCGAGGTGGCCAGTTCTTCAGCGAGGAGCGGCGGTGGTTCAGGACCAGGAACGGCGAGCATGCTCCCCAGCGTGTGCAGGATCTCTCACTCCACGGGGCTGCTGGGAGTCCAGGAGCATCGTTCAGCAGGCCCTCTTCACCAGCACAAGGAGGAAGCTCCGCCCACAATGAGACGTTCATGGAGGAGGTCAGGCCCGTCGCCCCTGGACAGAGCATTGCCAGGGGGCAGAATGAAGAATCCATATCTGCAGGATCCAGAGGGTCATCGCAGTGGAGCAGTCGTCTGGAATCAGAATTGGCGGCTGATGGGAACACAGCACCCAGGCAGCCAGGTGAGATGTCATGGAGACCTTCAGCGCAGTTAGTGCAGGGTATGGGTACTGGGGGGGGGGGGGGGGGGCGAGGTGCCTCAGATTGATTTAAGTAGGGGTTTAGGTCAGCTTTTATGGGGGCTGGCGGGCCTGTTGGCTGGCTGGGGTATGGGGGGAGGTTCCCCGTTACCGGCGTGGGGAGTGGCAGGGGTGCCAGGGGGGTCTGGGTCAGTGGTTGATGGCCGGCGGGAGTTAACAGGCAGCGTGGCGTCAGTGCAAATACAGGCGGGGGGGGGGAGGAAAACGTGCGGTTGGATGATAAGGCCAGAGGGGAGGTTTACGTATATTTCGAGGGCCCGTTGGGGGCCCATCTAAAACCAGAGGTGAAAGAACGAATCTGGAAGGGGGAATACGTGGACATTTTTTCGCTGCTTCCGCTGGATAGATTTAACCTTGCCAGGGCAAGGCGGGACAAGGGGAAGAAGGAGGAGGAAGAAAAGAGAAGATTTCGGTTAATACCGCGGACGTTCCCCAATTGGTTGCAGGCGTTTGCGATATTGGCCAGTGTGATTGGGGAAAAGACGCCGGAGTGTTGTTCGGCGCTGTTTTGTTATTTGGACTCGATTGGCGAGGCGTATTGGGTGTATGGTGGGGTTGCTTGGCTGCGTTATGACAAGCATTTCCGGAAGCGAAAGGCGGTGCGCCCGGATATAAGGTGGGACCGCAAAAATATCGTCTTGTGGTTAAAGGTGACAGCGCCGCTAAGATCAGGTCAGTCCTTTCAAGGGGAGTCGGGCAGTGGGGGCCCTTCAAATATCGCAACGGCATCCGCGAAGGTATTGTGTTTCTCGTTTAATAAAGAAAGCTATAGATTTGGGGCAAAAGGAAAATTCAAGCATGAGTGCTCCGTATGCGGGGGGGACTCATTGAGCGACAAGATGTTTTAGGGGGAATAGGCAAAAAAGGGGTGATTCGAATTTCAAAGGGGGAGACGCCGATGCTGCTGTAAAAGATGGAGCCGTACCTCGCTAGATACCCGAATGAGGGGGCAGCGACGTTGCTATGAGAAGGGTTTTTGGAGGGTTTTAGGATTCCGTTCGTGCCGGGGGACGCGATGTTGTTGAAGAGGAATTTGCGGTCGGCGATGGAGCATCTGGAGGTGGTGGCTGAAAAGGTGAGGTTATGTTTATGGTTATGTATATGGTTATTTATATAATTTATGTAATAAACGGCTGCTGTGGCCAATTTATTCCAGCATGGTGTCCGAGTTTTATTATGGGGGGAGTTCGAAGGGTTATGGAACGAGGAGTGGTTTTATATGGGCGGGAAAAAAGGGTAAAACAATTGCGGTCGGTAAGTATTGGAGAGGGCAATTGGTAATAACCAATACCCCTGTCATGTGCATTAGAAAATAGTGGCGTGCATGCAGAAATAATTGCCGTGAGAGAATGAATAGCCCCCGGACATTTAGGAGGGGGAAACATTAGGGGTCTGAGGGGTCTAGGCTATAAGAAGTCATGCTCCACGGGTCAGGGTGCCTGGTATCTGCATCCTGCCCGTGGAGCTGGATAATTCGTGCCCCGCCCGCCCACCCTCAAGTTGTTGTTTTGTTAAACATATGTTTTATATGTTTAAAATATATATATATATATATATATATATATATATATATATATATATATAAAAAAGGCCATGGTTTTGTTGTAAGGGTGATTTTTAATAGTCATCCCGTGATGAGATGGACTCGGATGCACAGTTAATATCTAGTGGAGTCTGAGTTTATGACTAGGCTCATGTTGTAAGTTTAAAGTTGTTATTTTGTTTAATAAACAGGCCATGGCCCTTTACCTCCACTCTCTGGGTGTGTGTTTTTATTATTATAATGTGTTTCTGCTGTAGATAATATTTATGTATTTGGCACATATATGGCATGTATTGCCATGTGTCAAGGAGATACAGTACATGCTACTTCGTGACTCAGGTTCTTCTGCTGAAACCAATGTCTGATGTCTGTAGCTTTAGGCTACGTCGCGCGACAGATAGGGCACAACTACACTGCAACATGCTGCGACTGCGACGCAACAGTCGCAGAAAAATCCACCTGTTGCGTCGACTGTTGCGTCGCAGTCACAGCATGTTGCATGTTGCAGTGCGACACCATAGACTGCCATTATAAAAATTGTCGCGCGACATTAGTGCAACAAAATGTCGCGCGACAAATGTCGTCGTGTAGACGTAGCTTTAGGCTACTTTCACAGTTGTGTTTTTGACTGATCCATCATGGCAGAGCAGGCTACTTTCACACTGGCGTTTTGGTTTCCGTTTGTAAGATCCATTTCAGGGCTCTCACAAGCGGTCCAAAACCGATCAGTTTTGCCTTAAGGCATTCTGAATGGAAAAGGATCTGCTCAGAATGCATCAGTTTGCCTCCGTTCCGCCTCTATTCCGCTCTGGAGGCGGACACCAAAACGCTGCTTGCACCTGACAATGCGGAGGCAAACGGATCCATCCTGACACACAATGTAAGTCAATGGGGACGGATCCATTTTCACTGACACACTATGCTGCAATAGAAAACGGATCCGTCCCCTATTAACTTTCAATGGTGTTCAAGACGGATCCGTTTTGGCAATGTTACAGATAATACAAATGGATCCGTTCTGAACAGATGCGTGCAGTTGTAGTATCGGTGCGGAGTGCTGACCGTCTGTGCAGATCCATGACGGATCCGCACCAAACGAGAGTGTGAAATTTGCCAAAAAACGCATCCGTTCTGATAATACAACTGGCTGCATCCGTTATGTTGTATTATCTTTAAAATACGGATCTGTCAAGAACACCATTGAAAGTCAATGGGGGACAGATCTGTTTTCTATTGTGTCCGAAAAAACGGATCCGTCTCCATTGACTTGCATTGTTTTGCTCAGCATCTCATGACGGAAAGAAGCGGTTTGCTCTCCGGTATGGAAACGCAACCAAACAGAACAGAGTGCATTTTGGATCATTACGTTCTGTTCAGTTCCGTTTTGGCCCCACTGACAATGAATGGGGACAAAACGGAAGCGTTTTTCTCTGGTATTGAGATCCTCTGCCGGATCTCAATACCGGAAAATGTAAACGCAGATGTGAAAATAGCCTTACCCTCCAGAGATTCGTACAATCTGTATGACAATGATGGCACTGTTGTAAAGGTTTTGTGGTACACTTATTTGCAGCTGTGGTGACCATACAATGGTGTTGTCTTTTGCATACAGGTCACAAAAATATCCAGAGCTCAAACTTATTATCTGGGCTTTAAAAAAAAATTCATTTTACCTGCAAACGGTAAATGAAAAAAGTTAATACTCATTACCTAATTTTCTGCCACTCCAGTGCCAGTAGACAGTCCCCTCCGCTTACATTGGCTGGAGCTGTGACGCTTCTTCCTGGCACGAGTGCTTCAGCCAATCACTGGCGATACCGATCGCCTGCCGTTCTCACTGAGATCACCGCTTCAGCCAGAACCTGGCAACTCTGTGCTGGTATGGAACAGCAGAGCTCCTGCCAAGGTAAACAGAGGCAGACAGGAGACCATAGACTGCAGGCAGTATAATAATAATATTAATAATAATGATAATAACCTATATTTATCTACTGCCAACATATTCCGCGGCACTTTACAATCAGAGTTTACATGTGCAGACAAAATCAGACAATACAGAGTAAAAAACAAATCTAGAATTCAAACAATAGGAGGATGGTCCTGCTGGCAACAGCTTACAATCTATGAGGAGATAGGGATGACACATACGGAAAAAAGTGCTTGGTTAGTGAGGTGGTCCAGCCATCTTTAAACTACATGAGGGGGAACATTTAACGCAGCATGAGCCAGGCACCAGCCAGTACCTGTGCATGCAGAGCTATCAAGTGCGTTTAGGTGTATGGAGTGTGAAGGGTGCAGAAGAAAGAATCAGATTCCGAGAAATGTGGTTATAGGGGGTGAATGGAGAAGAGTTCGTTTTAAAGGGATTGTCCATTTTTGGGGGCCATTTTGTCATGCACTGTCACGTGAAGCATGAGAGACATGTCACCGCTGCAGCCAGTCATTGGCTCTAGCAGCACATGTACCCCCTGTCAAACTGGACGTTTTCAGGTGATGACCACAGTGCGTCAGTGGAGCAGGGGACCAGGGCAGCAGGTAAATATGCTTCTCTTCACAGGTCCGGCAATGGCTTGTAGAAAGGCACCCAAAGATGGACAACCCCTTTAAGGAATGTAGTAGGCCACCCTAAAAAGATGTGTTTTTAGGGTATGCTTAAAGGGAGTCTGTCACCTCCATATGGCCATGTACAGTGCTTACATTGTCCTATAGCACACCTATACATGAATGTAATAGTACCTTTGTTATTTTCTTTAGACTTGCAGGAGCTGGAAAAACAAAGTTTAATTCATATGCAAATAAGCACTCGCAAGTGCCCAGGGGGCGGCGTTTCATTGTTTCCCCGCCCCAGCCTCTGCCTATGCCCGCCCTCCTATTCTCTTTGAGCCATCCTTCGGTCCGGCCGAGATCCCGCGCCTGTGCACTGCCTCGCTGGGCCAGAGCATGCGCACTGCGATGCCCATTGTGGGCACGGCATCGCTTTAACTACTGCGCATGCGCCGGCAAACGCCACATTACTGCTGGTTTCGCGCCGTTCGCCGGTGCATGCGATGCCGTGCCAACAATGAGCATTCCAGTGTGCATGCCCCGACCCGGCGAGGCAGTGCACAGGCGCGGGATTTCGGCCGGACCGAAGGATGACGCAAGGGAATAGGAGGGCGGGCATAAGCAGGGGCTGGGGCGGAGTAACAATGAAATGAGGCAGGGCAGCCTGGGCATCAACACAGTGAACACCACTCCTGGGCACTTGTGAGTGCTCATTTGCATATGAATCAAAGTTAGTTTTTCCAGCTTCTGCAAGTGTAAAGAAAAAGATAAAGGTACCATTACATTCATGTATAGGTCTGCGATAGGACACTGTAAGCACTGTATATGGCCATATGGTGGTGACAGACTCCCTTTAAAGCTGTGGGTGTTGGAAATTAACCCGTCTGGAGTAGTGCATTCCAGAAAAGTGGTGCAGCTCAAGAAAAGTTTTAGCTTTTTTCAACAATTCTAAGGCACAGATAACCCTGTTAAAACTGCAGACACCGGCCACTGATCTCAGCAGGGACTCATGAGTCATGGAGGCACAGATAAACCCCTGGACCAGATTCTGTTTAAAGGTAATAACTTTGTGCTTCAGGCAGGGGCGTAGCTAAAGGCTCATGGGCCCTGGTGAAATGATTCAGCTTGGGCCCCCCTTCCCTCAGTGCTTTGTGGCCAAGGGCAGGGGTGCATATAGCCTTCATGCTGCCTGATCCAAAAATTGAAACAGCACCCCCCCCCCCCCCCCCATGCCAACTTCTTGACCCAACCCCTTCCCTCCAGCCAGAGGTGAAACGTGACCAGCATGCACTTTCTTGGGGCCACCTCAGGCTCCTGAGCCCGGTAGCGACTGCTACCTCTGCACCCCTTATAGCTATGCCCCAGCTTCAGGGATTGTATCTTGGTGGTTTCTATAGTGTAAATAGGCATATAGACAGTGAGGTTAAAACAAAGCTAATGCTGCTTCTGCAATGAGCAGGACACTGGGTCAGTGGGGATGCTATGCAGTGGGTCAGTTTGTATGTGTAATAGTTCGTGACGCCAATTGCAGCTTGCGCAGGTACTGTAGCAGGGCCCTTTAAGATGTTGTAAGCTCATGTACAAGGTGAGGAATGCCAGAGGGGGATAATGTCTCTGTATAGTGTCAACGGTGTCTCCTACTTGTAGTACGGCTGGACTCCTGTATCCTGGTTCACATGCAACAAATTGAGTGTGGTTAATAGGAGTAATTGAGGAATGATGGAAATCCACACAGATAATAGGGTCCAACTTGTCTTTACTTGGTGGTATGATATGCAGCTTTGATCCATACAAGTTACAGCTTTAGTCTAGGGTCCCAGCAGGTAGTGGCAATATGTGGCAGGAATTTATATGTATTCTGCTTCTTGTACATACGCCTAGTAGAACTGGCAGGTATCTATCTTCTGCTCTGTCTGTAATCTGCTTGGTATGGGCCTGACTAGCTGAGGAGGTACTTATCTTCTCCTGGTCTTTGGATTAAACACTCACAGTTCTGCTTGCAGGGAATGGCTTCCTGGAGATCTGGAGGTGGCTGCTTGCTTGTCATCCAGCTGAGGAAGATGACTCAGGCTGGGAAGGAAGATCCTTGGGCCTCAGCCGAGGATTGGATCCTAAGTTGGGATCCCTGTTTCTGGGAGCTCCTACTAACACAGCCACCCCAAGCAGGGGGCTGGTACACACTGGATCTAACTGGTTTCTTCCCTCCCTATGAGGCAGGATGTGGGAACATTCTACCCCTCCTCAAAGAGGGGGGAGCTAGGTTGGAATGAACTATTCCAATCTAGCAATACTAAACTGGCTAAGATCCTGTTACATACTGCTGCCACCTGCTGGTGTACATAGAAATTACAGCAAATACATAATACAGGCCTGGGAAGTACATATGATGAAAATGCACAGTTAAATCACACCTGATGACAATACATTCACACTTAACATTATGAAGCAGGGTGGAAGACATTTAGTGACACACTTCAGGATGTTACACTTCCAGTATCTTATAGGCTGCATTTGCAGTAAGCCGGATTGTGACTAATGCACACCGGCGCAAAATTAATGGTTTTTAGTTTGTGACGCCAATTGCAGCTTGCGCAGGTACTGTAGCAGGGCCCTTTAAGATGTAATAACTCACGTACCAGGTGAGGAATGCCAGAGGGGGATAATGTCTCTGTGTAATGTCAACGGTGTCTCCTACCTTGGTACGGCTGGACTCCTGGATCCTGGCTCACTTGCAATAAAATTAGTGTTGTTAATAGGAGTAATTGAGGAATAATGGAAATCCACACAGATAATAGGGTCCAACTTGTCTTTACTTGGTGGTATGCAGCTTTGATCTATACAGGTACAGCAATAGTCTAGGATCCCAGCAGGTAGTGGCAATATGGGGCAGGAATTTATATATATTCTGCTTCTTATACATACGCCTGGAGAATCTGGCAGGTATCTATCTTCTGCTCTGTCTGTCTTCTGCTTGCTATGGGCCTGACTAGCTGAGGAGGAATTTGGCTTCTCCTGGTCTCTGGATCTGTACTCACAGCTTGGCCCACAGGGAATGCTTCTTCCTGGAGGCTGGAGATGGCTGCTTTTCTTGTCAACCAGCTGAGGCTGATGGCTCAGGCTGGGAAGAGTGATCTTGGCCTCAACCGAGACTTGATCCTGTCTTGGGATCCCTGTTTCTGGGAGCTCCTACTAACACAGCCTTCCCCTAGCCGGGATGGCTGGTACACACTGGATCTAACTGGTTTCTTCCCTCCCTTGCTGCAGGGCGTGGGACCAGCCCACTTCTGCTCCTAGAAGAGGGGGAGCTAAACACTGGAATGAACTATTCCAGTCTAGCTATGCTAAACTGAACTAAACACATTGCTGCCACCTGCTGGTGTACATGGAAATTACAGCATAATATATGAAACAGGCATAGAAAATACATATAATGGAAAATGCAATGTTAGACTACACAAGATGACAATACATATACACCTGACATGTTGTAGCAGGGAGAAAGAGTTTAGTGACATACTCCAGGATGTTACACATTCTAAGACTATGACAACATTAGTTGCTTTTGTACTATTATAGTTTGTTTCAGTCTTGTCTCTAAGGCCCCCTGCACACGATCAGGATTGCGTGCGGATTTTCCGCGCGGATTTGCGTGCGGAAAATCCGCACCGTAGGTCATGTCCATTGTATTCTATGAGAATTTGAAATTCTCAATGCACACGATGCGGATTTTTTCCGCGCGGATTTTGACCTGCGGTGCGGATTTTAAAATCCGCGACATGTCAATTAATTTTTTTTTTCCTGACCGGATTTTCTTCATTCACTTAGTGAAATCCGCATGCGGAAAATCCGCACCGAATCCGCACCAAATCCGCACGCAAATCCGTATGCAAATCCGCACCAATTAATGCGGATTGACCGCACGGATTTGCCTGCGAACACCTGCGGATTTCAGTGCGGATTCTCCGCACATGAATCCTGATCGTGTGCATGTAGCCTAAAGGTCAGACCTAGTATAATCGGGATTTCTGACATGACATTATGTTTAAGTCATAATACACTGCTGAATCATACATTATAGCACGTAGAAATATGTTATGGTAGTAAATTGTGAAGTGTGAAGCAAGTGTGAAGTAGTTCCCACACATATCGTCATCTTGTTTCAGGCTAGACTATAGGTGCAGACATAGTGCCTGTCACTGCTCCAGGATTGCACCATCAACTATAAAATAGTGTGAAACAAAGGTTACGTTTCTACAAGTGTAGGTGATCCACCGATATTGTAAAAAGCTGATTTAGCCAATTTAGTTTTCGCTTTAATCCTGACTAATACATTTAGAATTCGACAGTTGTAAATAGCAAAGGTTAGATCATCTTACCACATATTTGTGTTATGTGTAGCAAATATTAAGCTCTTAAAAGAAGAAGAAGAAGCCTCATTGTTTTCTAAGGCTACATGCACACGACCAAATGTGTTTTGCGGCCAGCAAATTGCGGATCCGCCAAAAAAAACAACGGATGACGTTCCGTAGGGCATCTGTTTTTTTTGCGGATCCGTTTTTTTTTTTGCGGATCCATTGTACTAATGCCTATCCTTTTCCGCAAACTAGAAAGAAATAGAACATGCACTATTTTTTTTGCGGAGCAACGGAAAGCACATACTGATGCGGACAGCACACGGTGTGCTGTCCGCGTTTTTTGCGGACCCATTGAAATGAATGGGTCCGCATCCTATCCGCCAAAAAAATGGATCGGACACGGAAACAAAATACGGTCGTATGCAGGAGGCCTAAAACAAATAGGACTAGCTACCTCAGATATCTGCTGGGGGACATACAGTGTGGGGACTCTATATTCCACATATTTTAGTCATGCCCTATCATACACAAATACAGTGGTCCCTCAAGATAAAATTGCCTCAGGATCAGGGGCGTAACTACGATAGCGGCAGACCATGCGACTGCTATGGGGTCCATGGCAAGAGGGGGCCCAGTCTTAGTTGGGATTATCTCCTCTTCTACTGGAGGTGACAACTTGGTCAGGACTCCACCCTCTAAAAGAACAACTTATAGGAAATGAAGCAGTGGAAAAATAGTCCAAGGGTCATTGAAAAGGGTTTAGGCAGAAACCCTTCTGTCCTGTGTGGGGGGCCTGGTTTGATCCTTGCTTTGGGGCCCTTACTTTTCTATGTACGTTACTGCTCAGGATGCAATATTTTTGAGATACAATGGTCTTTACTGGGCCTTTGTAAGTTGAAACTAGACTCAACAATATTGCAGACTCAGATCCAGCCAATCAACATGGGCATTTCACTGGTAAAACACCTGCATTTGTTGTCTAGTAGAACCTCTTACAGTACCGTGCAGTTCTACATGTCTTGTACTTCCCTCCATCTGTGCTGGGAGGAGCTTCACCTTTGGACAACAGAAACTTACAATCGAAGTACATTTTCATAATCTTTGTTCATGATACGTTGAGACCTCACATACCCTTACCACCCTTACTTTCCCCACTGACCTTGTTTGCTCCTTTCTGCCAATCCCACTCACAGCACTGACAAATGTAATCATACAGAATAAATATGTACTTCCTTCCTGTCTATTGTACACATTCTTTTCTTGAGTGTACTTGTGACTTCTGTTTGCATTACTTCTTACCTTCAATGAGTGTCCACCCTTTTAGGTAAAAAATTCTACTCCCTTTAACTAGTGGGTAATAATCACTAGAGATGTCGCAAACATAAAATTTTCCGTTCGCGAATGGGCGAACAGCCATAGACTTCAATAGACAGGCGAATTTTAAAACCCACAGGGACTCTTTCTGGCCACAATAGTGATGGAAAAGTTGTTTCAAGGGGACTAACACCTGGACTGTGGCATGCCGGAGGGGGATCCATGGCAAAACTCCAGTGGAAAATTACGTAGTTGACGCAGAGTGTTTTAAGTTGAATTCGCAATGCGATTAATATAACCTGCATTAATCGCATTGCAAATTCAACTTAGAGCTAAGTTCCTAATGGTTGTATTGCTAGAATTGACGAATATAACGAATATAGCACTATATTCTCAATCTTCGTTATATTCTAGCAATACAACCATTAGGAACCCAGCTCTAAGTTGAATTCGCAATGCGATTAATATAACCTGCATTAATCGCATTGCAAATTCAACTTAGAGCTAAGTTCCTAATGGTTGTATTGCTAGAATTGACGAATATAACGAATATAGCACTATATTCTCAATCTTCGTTATATTCTAGCAATACAACCATTAGGAACCCAGCTCTAAGTTGAATTCGCAATGCGATTAATATAACCTGTATTAATCGCATTGCGATTACAACTTAGTCAAATTTGTGACACTGCAGCTTCAGAATGAATCTAAGATGGATGCTGTCCTTGCTTTTTGATAGGAGGTGGGAGGGTCTGGGAGGGAGGGTATGCTGATTGGCTGCAATGTGTCTGCTGACTGTGAGGTACAGGGTCAAAATTTGCTCAATGATGATGTATAGGGGGCGGACCGAACATTGCATATGTTCGCCTGCCGTGGCGACCGCGAACAAGCCATGTTCGCCGGGAACTGTTCGCCGGCGAATAGTTCGGGACATCTCTATTTATCACTGTAGTAAATTAACATGCCTGCTGTCCTTATAAACAATATGAAATCTCTTCTAGAATGTTACTAGGATGGGGATTGAGACTTGAGCATTTATATTCTAGTATCAGAAGAGGAGAGCTGTACTAGTTCGTTCCTGGGCCCCATGACTGGACATGAACAATGGGGGAGATTTATCATCTCCTTGCGCCTGATTTCTGGCATAAAAAAGTCACAAAACTTGTGCCATTGCACCACTTTTCCGAAAGGGGGCAGGGGAGGGCAAGGAGGGGCAAATTTATGTTCATTTTCGACAGTTTTCTGATGCAAATGAAGGCAGAAATCTGTTTAGGTGCATGGAATGGCTGAGGATATGCTTCGGCATAAATTAGGCGCATCCTCTGGCAGTGCAGGGGATATCAAGATCGGGGCAGAAAGTGCCGGCGTTGGTAAATCTCCTCCTATGTGTTCAATCAGCCTGGCAGGATTGTAGAGGCATGGACCTGTGGCTGCAGAATCTGGTACCTCATTGAGGGTCAGGGAGAGATTTATTGCTGTTTCACTGCTATCAGTCTATGCCTCCAAATTCCTTAGTGTGACCAGTACTGATATACAGTATTACAGCTGATAATCGAATAGTCCCCCTCCCACATACATAGTTACATACTAGGACAGGTTTCTTTACTATTTAACAAGATGGTGGCCATTTTAATTTATCACATTGATTTACCTCTAGATAAAACAAGCATGTTCTAATAATTAAGGTGATCAATTATGACTTTTTTAATTTTTATTTCCCAGAGAACCCCCTTAAAGTCAATCTGTCACCATAATCTTGGACTATTATCTGCAATATTACACCAGTAGTACTGCAGGTAAGGAGTTCAGGTTGCTATTTAGTATTTTCCTACTGCACCATTTGTGGTGGTTTTGATGTTAGGTTTAAGTCTGCCTTTACGTATTGTAAGGTTGAGCCAAAGTGATGAAATGGCACGCAGTAATAATATATCTGGCTCAAGTACAATGTGGTGTACACCTATGTCGGTAAAAGTACACCAGGGGGCTGCCTGGCATAGAGATGAGACTTTAAAAAAAGTATCACATTATAAATGAGATTAAGGCTAGGTTCACATCACTGTATCATTTTCAGTTATTCTGATCCGTAAGAAGAACAAAATAAATAAATAAATGATCCTTTATTTTGAGCATCCTTTATGCACATTTTGCATTCGTTTTAGCCGTTTCCGTCTGAGATGTTATTTTAGACAGAAGAAAAAGTGCTTTGTGGGTAGGGTGGCCACTTGCTTAAACCCAAAAAGGAGGACACCTGATACCATGCCCCCAACTCCACTAAGCCACGCCTTCCCTCTAGTAATGGTGCCGAAAAAAAAGAAAAAAAAAGGGTCGGGTGGGGGTGAGACTAGAGATGTCCCGAACTATTCGCCGGCGAACATAGATTGTTCGCGTTCGCCGCGGCGGGCGAACATATGCGATGTTCGGTCCGCCCCCTATACATCATCATTGAGCAAACTTTGACCCTGTACCTCAGTCAGCAGACACATTCCATCCAGTCAGCATACCCTCCCTCCCAGACCCTCCCACCTCCTATCAAAAAGCAAGGACAGCATCCATCTTAGATTCATTCTGAAGCTGCAGTGTCACAAATTTGACAAAGTTGTAATCGCAATGCGATTAATACAGGTTATATTAATCGCATTACGAATTCAACTTAGAGTTGGGTTCCTAATGGTTGTATTGCTAGAATATAACAAAGATTGAGAATATAGTGCTATATTCGTTATATTCGTCAATTCTAGCAATACAACCATTAGGAACTTAGCTCTAAGTTGTAATCGCAATGCGATTAAGGCTGAGTTCACACGGGCGAGATTTCGCGTGGGTGCAATGCGTGAGGTGAACTGAATCCGGACCCATTCACTTCTATGGGGCTGTGCACATGAGCGGTGATTTTCACGCATCACTTATGCGTTGCGTGAAAATCGCAGCATGCTCTATATTCTGCGTTTTTCACGCAACGCAGGCCCCATAGAAGTGAATGGGGCCGAGTGAAAATCGCAAGCATCCACAATCAAGTGCGGATGCGGTGCGATTTTCACGCACGGTTGCTAGGTGACAGTCTATTCACTGTATTATTTTCCCTTATAACATGGTTATAAGAGAAAATAATAGCATTCTTTAATACAGAATTATTGAATTTCTAGAATATAACGAAGATTGAGAATATAGTGCTATATTCGTTATATTCGTCAATTCTAGCAATACAACCATTAGGAACTCAGATCTAAGTTGAATTTGCAATGCGATTAATGCAGGTTATATTAGTCGCATTGCGAATTCAACTTACCACACTCTGCGTCAACTACGTAATTTTCCATGGGAGTTTTGCCATGGATCCCCCTCCGGCATGCCACAGTCCAGGTGTTAGTCCCCCTGAAACAACTTTTCCATCACTATTGTGGCCAGAAAGAATCCCTGTGGGTTTTAAAATTCAGCTGCCTATTGAAGTCTATGGCGGTTCGCCCGGTTCGCCCATTCGCGAACATCGGCGGAAATTCGCGTTCGCCGTTCGCGAACGGAAAATTTTATGTTCGCGACATCTCTAGGTGAGACCTTAAGGTGAGCTTCCCGTGGGCCCTGAGTGCTTCTCTCACCCTCAGTCAGTCACAGACTGTCTGCCGGCTCTAGTGACCTAGTGACTGGGGGTGAGAGAAGCCTCAGTCAGTCAGATTGTGCCTGCAGATCACACTCAGATAGCAGTGGCGTCTCTAGCTTTCAAATTTTGGGGGGGGCACACTGGGGGCCAGGACAAAAGTAGGGGGGGCAGCTATAACAATGATACATTTACACAAGTACGCTTAGAAATGCTACAATACTTTACCCAATACCTAAAACCGCAACAGGGAAGAAAAGTCCAGCTGTCTGTGGATGACACTTTTATAGAGAGGGGGATCTGTGGATGACACTGCTATGGGGGGATCTGTGGATGCCACATACCGTATATAGCATCTTATGCTATATGTGTCATCCACAGATCCACCCCATGACAGTGTCATCCCCATTTCCCCCTCCATAACAGTGTCATCCACAGATCTCCCTCCCTATAACAGTGTCATCCACAGATCTCCCTCCCCGCCTCTCACAGGAGTGTACATATATAAAATAAACATATTTCACATGAACACTTACAGTTACTTGGCTTGGCCCTTGGGGATCTCGGACGCCACTTCAACACTTGGCCGGGGGCTCGGCGGAGATGATGTTGTGTTTTATCCTAATGAGACACTAAGCCGGCAGCCTATCAGAGGAAGGGGAAGGGACACGCCTCTCCCTCCCCTGCACCTCCGCTGGCACAGGCAGATTACTAAGGAGTTGAGCGCAATGGAAGCGCTCATCTCCCTGTGCGCGGCGGCGGCGGCTCACTTGGGGGGGGGGGGGTATTTTAGTTGGGGGGCACACATGGGGGGGCACAGCATGATGTAGGGGGGGCCGTGGCCCCCTCTGGCCCCCCCCCTGGCGACGCCACTGTCAGATAGGGCAATGCTGCTGTATGAGCATGATGCTACAGCAAAGATGTATACAAGATCCTTACTTAAAATGTAACCGTCATGTTTTCATCAAAAAATCAATTTTAGCATATCTTACTGCTGCAGCAGCATTATGCATAAAGCAATCTTTAGTTTCTTCACATACCACTGTTTTCCTTGAGTTTTTTCCTTAGTTACAGCTGTTTAAACATTTACAATATGAGGACCTTTTCAAGATGGCTCCTCTGCCAGTTCTCTGAGGCCAAAATTGCTTTCCCTCACTTCACATACACACTTGATGTAGCCAGCAGCTCCCTGCCAGCCAATCAGATTGGATTACTGAGAGACATGCCTCCTCATCTGAAGCCTAATGCAAGCATGCAGTGTGTAGGACCGCCCCTGTCTATATGCCTTCTTAGGCTAGTTTCACACTAGCGGCAGGGGACTCCGGCAGGCTGTTCCGGCGGGTGAACTGCCTGTCGTATCCGTCCTGCCGCTAGTTCATGTGTGCCCCCAGACTGCCGCTCCGTCCCCATTGACTATAATGGGGGCGGGGGGAGTTTCGGCGGCAGCAAACGCCGAGAGGCAGCCGGACTAAAAGTACTGCATGACTTCTTCCCTGCAGACTTCTTCCCCATGTCACGTCATGCGCACAGCACACTTAAAGGGACCCTGTCTTGTAGCCACTAAAAAGGAGGACTTCTGGCCGCGTGTCCTCTCTTTGCGCCAGACAGAGGACCAAGAGTCTGAAAACCGGACTGTTCGGCCTAAAACTGGACGTCTGGCCACCCTATTTGTCCAGACGACCTCAAAGGTAGTATTTTCCTAAATACTACCTGTACCACGAGCCACACAAGAAAGGCAGCGGGAGATTAGGGAGGTTAACAAGTGGCTCAAGAACTGGTGTAGGAAGGAAGGGTTTGAGTGATAGAAAACAGGGTGGTTTTTAACGGTACACACTCAGATTGGGTCACTGTCACTAGTGGAGTACCTCAGGGGTCAGTACTGGGCCTTATCCTCTTCAATATATTTATTAATGATCTTGTAGAAGGCTTGCACAGTAAAATATAAATTTTTGCAGATGACACTAAACTGTGTAAAGCAGTGGCGTGCCCAGGGTGTTTGGCACCCGGGGCGGATCATTTCTCGTCCCCCCTCTTCCCCAATACTTGACCACAGACCGCGTTAGACCGCCATGACAAATTCTTTCAGCCGCATCTCGTCTCTACAGAGTTTGTAACACAGACATGTTAGATTTCTCAGTTTTTCCATCAACCTCCCCATCCTGGTGTCCCCACAGTGTGATCCTGCTGCCACCCCTAATACCTGTGCCGTTGTGCCCCCCAATGCCCCAGGTACTATACTGCTGAAAAAATAGTGACCCTAATAGACATAATTGGAGTCCTTTATCAAACTGGTGTAAAGTAGAACTGGATTTCCAAAAGAGCTGTCAAATATGAAAGGTAGAATCTCATTGGTTGCTATGGGCAACTAAGCCAGTTCTACTTTACACCAGTTTTATAAATGACCCCAAGTGTCTACAGCAGCTATAATGTCCCCTAGAGTGCCCCCAGTAATAATAACACCCAATACTGTGCTCCAGGCAATAATCCCTGTATAGTGTCCCTAGAAATAATAGACTGGCCCCTACAGTGCCTCCCCAATAGAAAGGCCCCCATGCTGCCCCCCACACAGTAATTTCCCCCACACAGTAATTTACCCCACACAGTAGGGTCCCCGACACTTCCCCCCACACAGTAGGGTCCCCGACACTTCCCCCCACACAGTAGTGTCCCCCACACTTCCCCCACACAGTTGTGTCCCCCACACTGCCCCCCACACAGTTGTGTCCCCCACACTGACCCCATACAGTAGTGTCCCCCACACTGCCCCCATACAGTAGTTTCCCCCACACTGCCCCCATACAGTAGTGTCCCCCACACAGTAGTGTCCCCCATGCTGCCCCCAGTAGTGTCCCCCACACAGTAGTGTCCCCCACGCTGCCCCCACACAGTAGTGTCCCCCACGCTGCCCCCACACAGTAGTGTCCCCATGCTGCCCCCCACACAGTAGTGTCCCCCACAAAGTAGTGTCCCCCACGCTGCGCCCCACACAGTAGTGTCCCCCACGCTGCCCCCCACACAGTAGTGTCCCCCACGCTGCCCCCCACACAGTAGTGTCCCCCACATAGTAGTGTCCCCCACGCTGCCCTCCACACAGTAGTGTCCCCCACGCTGCCCCCCACACAGTAGTGTCCCTCACGCTGCCCCCCACACAGTAGTGTCCCCCACACAGTAGTGTCCCCCACACTGCCCCATACAGTAGTGTCCCCCACACTGCCCCCATACAGTAGTGTCCCCCACACTGTAGTAATTTTCCCCCACACTGCCCCCACACAGTAAAATACCCCACACTGCCCCCACACAGTAGTGTCCCCCACACTGCCCCCACAGTAGTGTCCCCCACACTGCCCCCCACACAGTAGTGTCCCCCCACACTGCCCCCATACAGTAGTGTCCCCCCACACTGCCCCCATACAGTAGTGTCCCCCACACTGCCCCCATACAGTAGTGTCCCCCACACTGCCCCCATACAGTAGTGTCCTCCACACTGCCCCCATACAGTAGTGGCCCCCACACAGTAGTGTCCCCCATGCTGCCCCCACACAGTAGTGTCCCCCACGCTGCCCCCCACACAGTAGTGTCCCCCACGCTGCCCCCACACAGTAGTGTCCCCCATGCTGCCCCCACACAGTAGTGTCCCCCACGCTGCCCCCCACACAGTAGTGTCCCCCACGCTGCCCCCCACACAGTAGTGTCCCCCACACTGTAGTGTCCCCCACACTGCCCCCCACACAGTAGTGTCCCCCACACAGTAGTGTCCCCCACGCTGCCCCCCACACAGTAGTGTCCTCCACACTGCCCCCATACAGTAGTGTCCCCCACACAGTAGTGTCCCCCATGCTGCCCCCACACTGTAGTGTCCCCCACACTGTAGTGTCCCCCACACTGCCCCCATACAGTAGTGTCCCCCACACAGTAATTTCCCCCACACTGCCCCCACACAGTAGTGCCCCCCACACAGTAGTCCTCCACGCTGCCTCCACACAATAGTGTCCCCCACGCTGCCCCCACACAGTAGTGTCCCCCACGCTGCCCCCCACACAGTAGTGTCCCCCACACTGCCCCCATACAGTAGTGTCCCCCACACAGTAGTGTCCCCCATGCTGCCCCCACACTGTAGTGTCCCCCACACTGTAGTGTCCCCCACACTGCCCCCATACAGTAGTGTCCGCCACACAGTAATTTCCCCCACACTGCCCCCACACAGTAGTGCCCCCCACACAGTAGTCCTCCACGCTGCCTCCACACAATAGTGTCCCCCACGCTGCCCCCGACACAGTAGTGTCCCCCACGCTGCCCCCCACACAGTAGTTTCCCCCACACTGCCCCCACACAGTAGTGTCCCCCACGCTGCACCCCACACAGTAGTGTCCCCCATGCTGCCCCCCACACAGTAGTGTCCCCCACGCTGCCCCCCACACAGTAGTGTCCCCCACACAGTAGTGTCCCCCACATTGCCATCCCTCCCATATTAAATTGCCCCCCACTGTGCCACACAGTATCCCACCATATTCCCCCCACGTCCTCCTGTGTGCACCCCCTCATGTCCCCCAAAGTTGGCACATTATAAAATAAAATAAAAGTTTTCCCCCACACATCCTCTGTCCTATGTGCACCCCGGCCCCCTCATGTCCCCCAAAGTTGGCATATAAAAGAAAAAAAAAAGAAAAAAAACCCTAAAAGCTAAATACTTACCTGCGCTTTCTCGCAGAGTCCCAGCACTGTGCTGCTGAGTCCCGGCACAGGCGCGCGATATGACGTCATCACACGCGCCTGCGCCGGGATTTCACTACCGCATAGGCCTCAGGCCTACGGCGGGGCAGGGAACTATGTGCTCCGCTCCCTGCCCCACCGCAGTATGTGGGACTGGGTCACGGGTGTCAGCGTTTCAGCAATGAGCGCTTCCATCTGTATTGATGGAAGCGCTCATTGTTTCTGGGCACGCCACTGGTGTAAAGTAATTACCACGAAAGAGGACAGTATACTGATACAGAGGGATCTGGATAGATTGGAGGCTTGGGCAGAGAAGTGGCAGATGAGGTTTAACATAGACAAATGTAAGGTTTTGCACATGGGAAGGAATAATGCAAGTCACCAGTACATACTAAATGGTAAAACACTGGGTAACACTGACATGGAAAATGAACAGCAAACTAAGCTGTAAAAAACTTAAAACGCAAAATGACCCCACTTTCCCCAAAAATAAACAAAAAAAGAATAACATTATGGGCATCGTCGCATGTTAAAACACCCATACTATTAAAATATAAAAAAAGTTAGCCCATATGGATGTAACAGAAAAAAAAGGCTAATATGCAGTTTTTTCATCACTTTATCTACCAAATTTTTTTTAATAAAAAGTGATCAAGTCATACACACCCCAAAATGGTATTGTAAAAAAAGACAGATTTCCCTCAAATGAGCCCCCACACATCTCTGTAGACATAACTATAAAAAAAAGTTATGGGGTCACTGGGGAGCAGGGGTTCTGTTAGGGTTGCCACCTTTCCCAACAAAAAATAATAGTTACACAAATTAAAAAGGTTGGTGTGTCTATTTTTGAAATGATTATGCTGGGATTCAAACTCACAGCCTTCTACATTACAGTCAAGAACCTTAACCACTGGGCTAAAGAGCTTCATGTTAACCTGCTGTACATATATTATGGCTAAAAAGCATAGTGGTAGTTTCCCACATAATATGCATTCATATATATCAGAAGTATAATTATATATATATAAAAACGAAGAAAGGGCAGCACTCCAGGTAAAAAAGTAGTGGTATTTAATCACCCATGCAGATGGCAACGTTTTTCAAGGCTCTTGTTTGAGCTGAAACGTTGCCATCTGCATGGGTGATTAAATACCACTACTTTTTTACCTGGAGTGCTGTCCTTTCTTCGTTTTTGTTCATCTGGGGTAAGCAGCTATATCCCTGGACGTAGCACCCATACTACTTGTTTCCAGTGCCATTATTTTCTCTTTTTATATATATATATATATATATATATATATATATATATATATATATATATATATATATATTTAGTAATTACACATTTATTTTGTGCCATACATTTTTTTACAATTACGAAAAAAAATATTAAATTATACTTCTGCTGTATAGGAATACCTAATATATACATAATACCTTTATGTTCATAGCACTGACTCCATATATGGACATAGCCATATGTACAGCAGGGACTCCTAAGCCAGGAACTAGAGTCCTGACTGTTCAGTAACACTGGGGGATTCCCCCTACAGTGATCTTCAGCATAGACCTGAGTGGGCCCCCTAGTCTGTCAGCATCTGTGCCTAGAATTGTCACTGCCTGCAGCTACCCAGTCTGTGCAGCTGAAGGGGTTAAGAATCCTAGGAGAGAGCAGACAGCCTGGCAGTGGTCTCGTTTACAGACTTGTAAACTAACTTTATCAGAGCAGGGAGAGAATCTGACATCACAGGTCATGTGACCCTCAGTCAAATCTGATAAACCAGGCACTGCAGATAAAGTGAGTTAATTATAAAGTTGTTATATTTGCCTAGTTAGGAACATAGAAAGCACAAAAAAATAACTCGGACAACCCCTTTAATGGTAAACAGTTGGAAATTTGAATAAAATATCTACTGATATTGGTCTTGTTTTTTCTTTTGCTTATAGTCTTTTTTAGACCTTTCAGGACTTGGTTTATTAAGAAGAAATTCCGGCTAATAATTTATAAATAGATTTGATGGAAGAATTTTTTTCCATAGACTATTATAAATTGGAACATGTTCAGCGAGTTGTAATTTAACTTATCTAAGTTATGGAGATCACAAAATTCTGTCCATTTCTTCCAAGCCGTTGCATAAGTTGTCCGGGTGTTGTGGCTAATGAACTTCTTATGAGATCTTCCAACATTTTTAAATTATGTTCCAAAGATAAGGGTGGACATGGCAAGTTCTGCGCAGCAGCATCTGGAACAAATTTTCTGAAGTATTCCATGTTTTGGTGAGATGAAGAATTGGCAAATAAATTACTCATACCTTTTAAATTATTTTGCTAAGGATATAAATGTATTTAATAATAAAAGACAATCATCGGTATTGCTCTTTCCAATAAATAGAAAGTCATCTAGATAATGAAGGACTCTTCCTATACGCGGAGGTTGTTCTAATACCCACTGTAAGGCCTCTTTCACACAACCATTTTTTTTCCCGTTTACGGGCCGTTTTTTGCGTTCCGTATACGGTCTGTATAAGGAACCATTAATTTCAATGGTTCCGCAAAAAAAAAAACAGAATGTACTCCGTATGCATTCCGTTTCCGTATTTCCGTTCCGTTGAAAGATAGAACATGTCCTATTATTGCCCGCAAATCACGTTCCGTGGCTCCATTCAAGTCAATGGGTCCGCAAAAAAAATGGAACACATAAGGAAATGTTCTGTCCCCACATGAAGGCGAATGAAGGTGTAAATGATAATGGCTTTGTGACTGTCCTACCTTCGTATCCAAGCAGTGGAGCAGACCGGACCGGCAGATGCTCAGGTTAGATGGATCCAGACGTAGACATGAGGATGCAATCAAACGTGGGTTTATTTGATCCAGAGCAGTTACATACGGTGATACAATACAGGAATGCAGTAGATGCTGTCATGTGGATGTCATGTCTTTCCTGAGGCTAACTGCTGAGGCAACTGCTGGTCAAAAACTGATGCCTTCACAAGCCAAGGTGTGTGTCTCCAGTCACAAAGAATGCAGCACTAAAAAAGGCTACAGGAAGTGACCAGGCCCAAGGCTGCTAAAACCACGCCCCAGAGATAAAACTTTATTTAACAAGAACGAAGGCGTGCAGCATACAAATTCCGGCCAGCAGATGGCAGCAGAGAACAATAGACTTAAACAACATAGGTAAAACAAGAAATAATACAGTGCAGAAATTCAATATGAAAGGAACAGCACACTCCCCGTCTGAAATTCACTTTGGGGATTTCACTATGACGAATGTCCATAAAATATAAACAACCTGTAAAAGAAAAACATGTTAGAATGCAAAAAAGATTAGTCCTGTTTTCCAACTTGGAATGGAGAAGATCTGCGAAGCTTGATACAGTCCTGTTCACCCTGCAGGGACGTTCTCGATGGGCAATATTAAAATGAGTTCGTTGATTGGTCTTGAGAACGTTTTAAGCTCGCCTTTCCTGAAGATCTTCAACTCCACCTTCCGGACCTTGCCATCCTTGCTAGGGAAAACCTTTGAAATTAGTCTGATAGGCCAGTCAATCCTTTTGGTTTGTTGCTCTTTCATCAATACAAGGTCTCCTTCCTTCAAGTTTGGTTTGTTGTGTTGCCATTTTCTTCTTCCTTGAAGAATACTGAGGTACTCCTTTCGCCACCTGTTCCAGAAGTAATCTGCTAGGTATTGTACACGTTTCCAGTGTTTTTGATAGATGTTGGCATGAGTAAATTCTCCACTAGGTATTAGCGTACTCTCAGTTTTTTGGGTAAGTAGAATAGCCGGAGTCAGTATGGCTGGTGTTTCAGGATCCATAGACACTGGCACAAGGGGTCTTGAATTGATAATGGCCGAAACTTCGGCAAGAAGGGTGACTAGAGTCTCATGTGTGAGTCTTGACGAGTTTACATCCATCAGCATAGAATTTAAGATGTTGCGTGAGATGCCGATCATTCTCTCCCAGGAGCCTCCCATGTGGGAACTATGAGGAGGATTGAAAATCCAGGTGCAACCTTTTTCCGCCAACTGATCTTGAATGGACTTGGTGTCGATGTTAAGTTCTCTACAAGCTCCGATGAAGTTGCTTCCCTGGTCAGACCTCAATTGTTTAACTGGTCCTCTGATTGCGAAGAACCGTCTTAAGGCATTGATAAGGCTGGATGTGTCCATAGATTCTATCACCTCTATGTGAACTGCTCGCACGCTCATGCAAGTAAATAGTACAGCCCAACGCTTACTGTTTGCGTGACCGCCGCGGGTCCTGCGTGTGGACACCATCCATGGCCCAAAGACATCTAGGCCAACATAGGTGAAAGGCGGCTCTGTACATAGTCTATCCGCAGGCAAGTCGGCCATTTGTTGGTGTAGTTGTTTTCCTCTTGCTTTACGACAGTGCACACATTCATGCAGTACTTGGGCCACACGTTTTTTCATACCTATAATCCAAAGGCCTGCAGACCGTAATTTGCCCTCAGTAATTTGCCTGCCTTGGTGTTCGGCCCTTTCGTGGTAGTGTCGGATTAGCAAGACGGTGATATGATGTTTGCTGGGAATGATGAGAGGATTTTGTTCTGCAATTCCCAGGTGGGCTTGATTCAAACGACCACCAACTCTCAGCAGGCCAAAACTGTCGATAACTGGATTTAAGTTGGCAAGAGGACTTTTTAAAGGAATCTGCTGTTTGTTGTGCAAGCACTTCCATTCTATGTTGAAATTTTCCTGCTGGACGTGACGTATTATGAGGTACTCACTATGAGAGATGTTCTCAGCAGAGAAGGGTTTATGACAGGCATGCCAACCATGACAATCTTTATCTTGGTGAGTATTATGATAACATCTTGCAATGTGCACTAACCTTGCAATAGTTCTGACGAGTCTCATCCAGCTGGAGAAACGTTCAAAGCGCTGACAACCGAAGCTGGCGGTTTGCTTTGTTCCAGTGACTAATGCACTAACTTCAGCGCGGATTTCTGGATCATTATCCGGATCCTGGATGCTGAAAACTTCCTGTACACATTCGTCCGCCTCTTCAAGCAGAAACTCTGGACCTGTAAGCCAAGTAGAGTTGATAAAGGAACCTATAGACATAGGCCTAGTGGCATGATCTGCCGGATTAAGTTCGGATGGTACGTAGTGCCATTGTTCAGGTTTGGAGGACCTCCTGATTCTCTCTATGCGGTTACTAACGTACACATAAAATCGCTTGGTCCGATTGTGGATGTAACCTAAAACGACCTTACTGTCGGTGTAATACTGGACTTCAGCTATGTCGACACCCAGTTCTTGTTGTATGAAATCCGCGATCTCCACTGCCAACACAGTCCCACAAAGTTCCAGTCTGGGAATAGTATGATCGGGCTTGGGGGCTAACTTAGCCTTACCAAAGACGAATCCAACGTGATTTTGGTTGTTGGGTTCTGTCACCTTCAGATAGGCAACCGCTGCGATGGCCTCCGTGGAGGCGTCCGAGAACACGTGGAGTTCTTTCCTTATGCTAGAGGAAAGTGAAGTTTTAATATAGCATCTCGGGATGTGGATCTCATCCAAGGCACACAAGGATCGCTTCCAGGCTTCCCATTTTTGCTCTTTCTTGGAGGGAAGTGGGGTATCCCAATCCTTGACTGTTTCAGAAAACTGTCTCAGTAGAGATTTACCTTGTATGGTGATGGGCGCTACAAATCCCAGCGGATCAAATAGGCTGTTTACCACTGATAGGACGCCTCATTTTGTGAATGGCTTGTCTGCACAACTTATCTGAAAACCGAAGGAGTCAGCCGAGAGATCCCATCTGAGGCCCAAGCTCCTCTGCACAGGTGGACTGTCCAGTCCCAAGTTAATGTCCTTGAATCCTGGTGCATGATCGCCTGATTCGAAGGCCCTCATAACGGCCAGGCTGTTTGAAGCAATTTTGTGTAGTCTAAGTTTAGCTTGGTACAACATACTTTGAGTCCTTTTAAGCAGATCGATAGCCGCTTCTTCAGTCAGTAGTGATTTGAGTCCATCGTCTACGTAGAAGTCCTTTTCTACAAAGTCTCTGGCGTCTTTACCGTACTCGGATTCTCCCTCTAATGCAGTTCGCCGAAGGCCGTAAGTTGCCACGGCAGGTGAAGGGCTGTTTCCAAATACGTGTACCCTCATTCGATATTCTGCCATCTCTGCGTTGGTGTCATTATTCTTGTACCACAGAAACCTGAGGAAATTCCGGTGGTCCTCTCTGACTACGAAACAGTGGAACATCTGTTCAATGTCAGCGGTGATGGCAACGAGCTCTTTTCTGAACCTCATCAGCACTCCAACTAGGTTATTCGTCAGATTAGGACCTGTGAGAAGGACATCATTAAGAGATACACCTTGATGTTTGGCACTTGAGTCGAAAACAACCCTAATTTGATTAGGTTTCCGTGGGTGATACACTCCAAATGAAGGCAAGTACCAGCACTCGTCGTTCTTCCCTGAGGATGGAGCTGGTTCTGCATGGTTGTTACGAAATATTTTGTCGATAAAGGCAACGATGTGTTCTCTCATCTCAGGCTTGCTGTTCATGGTACGCTGAAGAGAGTTAAATCTAGACAGAGCTTGTTCCCTATTGTTCGGGAGTCTCACCCTGGTAGCTCGGAAGGGTAATGGAGAAACCCAGTGATTGGTTTCGTCTTTAAGGAACTCATTGTCCATTATCTTGATAAATTCTCTGTCCTCTACTGACAAAGCTACTTTATCATCGTCCTTGCTGGTATGAAAGACTAATCTTCCCAAGTTGTCGGCAAAGGGAGGAATGTCGTCAGGTGGTTGTATGAGGTCTGGAGGCTTCTCTTTCACCTCATAGTGATGAGGGCAAGGCTTAATGCAAGTTGTGCGTCCATCTCCACGCACGTACATTTTGAAAGAGCGGATTCTTGGTTGATCCAAGCATACATTTCCTATGACTACCCATCCCAAGTCCAGTCTCTGGGCATATGGTGCATAGTCGGGACCATTACACTGTTGACGCACCTTGTGTACCCTTAGATTGTCTCTGCCAAGCAGGAGTAGAATCTCGGCGTTGTTGTCCATAGGTGGGATAACGTTGGCCAGGTGCCTTAGGTGTGGATGGTGAAATGCAGCTTCCGGGGTAGGAATTTTATCCCTATGGTTGGGTATTTGATCGCATTCGATCAGCGTCGGTAGAGGTATCTCCGTATTTCCACTGACTGAACAAGCGATGAATCCTTGTGCCCTCCTGCCGCTAGTCTCTATGCGACCTGAGCAGGTGTTTAAGATGTAGGGTTCTGATGGTCCCTTTATTCCAAAGGCTTCAAAGAATTTAGGTCCTGCTAGGGAGCGGTTGCTTTGGTCGTCAATGATGGCATACATTTTTACTGCCTTTTCTGGTAGCTCCTCCGGGTAGACCTTAATTAGGCATATGCGGGCACAACATTTCTCACTCTGGCCCTCCCCACATACGTCCAAGCATGAGCAGGAAACAGCAGTGGCTGCGTTAGCGTAGTTCTGGGGCTCCCCGCCATGACTCGGAGCAGGACTGGTGGTGACAGCAGCCGGTGAATACCTTGTGAGTGGAGTTGGGTGCATAGCTGAGGCATGTCTTTCACTATGACACTCCTCACACTTGATAATGGATTTACAGTCCTTAGCCATGTGCTCCAATGAAGCGCAGCACCTGAAGCATACTCCAAGCTCGGTGAGGACTTTCTTGCGCTCCTGTATGGTTTTGGATCTAAACCCTCTGCATTTGTTCAGCGAGTGTGGTTTTTTATGAATGGGACATTCACGATTGAAGGCCTTGTCTCCTGATGAGGTAGTGTACTGTCTACCAGTGGGTACTGCAGATGATGGTAGGTTAGTCTTTCTAACATTCACGCTGCTCTTAAAGTCTCTGTGTTTATGCACAATACTTTCATACCTTGATGATGGTGTCGCTGAAGCTGTAGTATTGAACTCCAGGAAGTCGAGGCTGGGGTCATTCCTCATCTGGGACTGTTCATCGATGAATCTACAGAAATGAATAAATGGGGGAAAAGTGACGTCATGCCCTTTTTTGTACCTTGAGACTGATGCCGCCCACTTCTCTTGCAGGCTGTATGGTAACTTCACGACAATTGGGTTCACCCCATGGGCTGTATCCAGGTAGCACAGCCCGGACAGACGAGGGTCTCTTTTGGCAAGCTCCAGTTCCATGAGCAAATCACTTAAATCCTGAAGCTTATGGACATCCTTGAGACTGATCTTGGGGACGTTCTGCAGTCTCCTGAATAGTGCCTTCTCTATTGCTTCTGCGCTGCCAAAGGTGCGTTCGAGTCTCTGCCAGGCTGCAGCGAGACCTGCTTCTGCTTGTCCCACATAGACAGTTCTAAGGCTCTTGATGCGATTTGTGGAGCCTGGGCCCAGCCAGTTGATCAAGAGGTCGAGCTCCTGCTCTGCGGTTAGGTTGAGGTTGGCGATGGCAGCTTTGAAGGTTGCCTTCCAGGCTCTGTAGCTCTCCGCACGGTCATCAAATTTTGAGAGACTGGTGTTAATTAGCTCTCTGCTCACCATAAACCTGGCAAACTCAGACATATCTGATTTCTCACTGCTTGTTGCCATGACAACTTGTGATGCCCCTGGGGCGTATAGGCTGCGTGGCGTGAAAGGGTGAGATGCTTCCGGGTAGAATGATGTTGCTGCAGGGTTGAGCTGTGGTCTAGCCTCTGTAGATTCTGATGACTGCTGTTTGAGCTGTGGAGGTAGGCCAGGAAACACCTGGTAGCCATCTTGCTGTAATAACTGCCCTTGAGAGAGCGCGTCTGGGCGACTGTTATTGGATTGCTCGGGTGCTGTGGGTGTCACTGGCCCTGCAGGTAGAGCTGACTTGGAGGTTTCAGTGTTGTTGGCTTGGACAGTACTGCACACTGGGGGTGGTGCAGATAACTGTTTCAGTACATAGTCGCTGGTGCGATCAGCTGGATCGTCTATCTCCTCTGGTGGTAAGCAGACTGAATCAAGGCCTTGGCTTAATGCTTGCTCAAGTAGTCTTACTTTTGCTAATGCGATTTCCTCTTCCCTCTCTGATTCAAGGATCTTTATTCGAGCCTCTGCTTCTGCTTCTGCCCTCTTGGCTTTTGCCTCCGCTTCTGCCCTCTTGGCTTCTACCTCCGCTTCTGCCCTCTTGGCTTCTGCCTCCGCTTCTGCCCTCTTGGCTTCTGCCTCCGCTTCTGCCCTCTTGGCTTCTGCCTCCGCTTCTGCCCTCTTGGCTTCTGCCTCCGCTTCTGCCCTCTTGGCTTCTGCCTCCGCTTCTGCCCTCTTGGCTTCTGCCTCCGCTTCTGCCCTCTTGGCTTCTGCCTCCGCTTCTGCCCTCTTGGCTTCTGCTTCAGCCCTCGCAAGGACTTCTTTTTCGGTGAAGGAACGCCTCACTTTGGATTGCTCTGCATTTATGCGGGCCTCTAGTAATCTGTCGCTCAGGGTGGAGCTTCTAGAGCATGATGATCTGTAGGACCGCGAGGAATGTTTGGATGAATGCGATCTGTGTGATCTAGTTTCTTGCAAATGAGAGATACGGAGTTCCACTTTATCTTTAGCATCCAGCACCATGGCGTCTCTTTGTCTGTCTATTGATTCTGCCTTGCACAATTCTGATGGGGCTTCTTCAATATTAGAGTCTTTTAGAAAGGTTATATACCTTGTGGACAGTCTCTTGTATCTTTCATGGGCTGCGTTCAGCCGCCCGACGGCAACTTGTAAACTGGTGGTATCGCCTGAGGAGGACTTAAGTCCTGATATGAGGGAGGAAACTCGTTCCCATAGCTCTTCCAGGTTGTCACATAGCTCATCTTTCCTGGTGTGATAATTTTCTGTGATCTTTATAGTTGGTTTGAGAGAGCGCCTTGGTCGCATGACTTGGTCTGCTGGAAGTGTGGGTTCTACCTCCAGCTCTTCATAATGATCAGTATCGGGTTGCATTTGCTTTGTTTCATCGCTGGGGAACTGTACAAGGTCCTTTTCGGACATTTTGATTTAAGGTGCGCTGTCTCTTTAAGAAATCGAACTTTTGAATTGGGGGCTGAAAATTGCAGTGCGGCTCAGATGAGGCACCCCGATGAGTTTCCCAAAGTCCTTTTAGTGAATTGCGGGGTTTTGGTTTAAGGGAGGCCCCGCGTGCATGAACAGTTCTTATATCATGCGAGCAAGGGTTAATATAGGATGTAGAAAGTGGCTTGGCGAGTAGTGGAGGACTTCCAGGCGAGAGTATATCTACTGCGGACACGCCGTGCTTCCCCTTAGGCTTATGGGACATGCACTGTTGCTGGGCAGATTTGCTGGGAGTGGGCCTGTTGCAGGGGAGGTTCCTGAGTGTGGCACTGGGCTCTGAGGGAACCTGTAGCCGGGCATTGGACATTCAGACGGATATTGACTGGGGTATTAGGCTTTAACCACCTCCGGACCGCCTAACGCAGGATTGCGTTCCGGAGGTGGCAGCGCTGCGCAGAGTCACGCATATACGCGTCATCTCGCGAGACGCGAGATTTCGCTCCAAGCCGGCCCGCGCATGCGCATCGCGGGCCGGCAAAATTCAAAGAACAAGTTCGTCACCAGCCTGCCAGCAACGATCATTGGCTGGCAGGCTGGCGATTTTCAAAAAATCCAATCCAAAGTCATATAACAGATCATATTAGTAAATATGATCTGTTATATGGCTTGTCTGCTCCTGTGCTGGTCCTTTTCGTCGGTTGGATCCAGCACAGGAGCAGACTGAACTGTGAGTACACCAACACTACACCTTAGCCCCAGATCACCCACCTGCACCCCAATTAACCCTTTGATCACCCCTTTGATCGCCCCTGTCAATCACTAGTGAAAGGAAAAAAAGTGATCAGTGTAAACTGTCACTTTTTTTTTTTCACTGGTATTGGCTGTTAGGTTTTAGGGATAGTTTAGGCCCCTTGGTTAGGTAGTTAGCGTCAGTTAGCGCCCACCCCACCGCACCGCAGTCACTTTTATTCGCTGTTTAGCGTATCGCTAATCAGCATTTGTACTTTTATAGTATCTGTAAGTGATCAAAACTGATCACGGTCAGATCTATAATAGTATTAGTGTCACCTTAGCTCGCCCTCCACCCAAAACGCAGTGTTTGCCCGATCAGGCCTGATCGGTCGCCCACACGTGCGTTCACCCACGCCCGCCCCACCGCAGTGACAAAAAATTATTATTTTTTGATCACTGCACATTCATTTTACACGCACTGCGGCGATAAAAAAATCAGTTTTGATATTTTTTATCAACCGCAGCAGCCTCCGGTACTTCGCTAGCCTCCCCTTTGTAAGACAGGTTTGCTTTTTTTCTTGGGTAGTCTCAGGGAATACCCCTAAATTTAGTAGTCCAAAATGTCAAACAGGGGGTATTCTTCTGAAGAGGCCTACAGGATTCTGACCCAGTCGGATGAGGAGTGGGAACCCTCATCTGACGAATCTAGCGGGTCAGAATATGAACCTGTGGAAAGCAGTGGCTCTCTGACCCAAAGTTCGGACGAGGAGGTGGAGGGCCCCATGTCGCTAGACCACAGGTTACGCAGGATCCGCTTCAAGAGCAGCAGAGTGGGGCTGTCGCTGCCGGATCACGTGGTGAGGCATACACCAGCAGCGCAGCCCTTCCTGGACCTAGTACCAGCACTGCCGTACAACCTGGTGAAGTAGCGAGCACCAGAAGGGCAGTTGAAGCTGGTACGGTGGCACGTGCAATAGTTACCCCGTCGCAGCCACCGCAAAGACGGGCCCGTAGAGCCCCTAGAGTCCCTGAGGTGCTGGCAAATCCTGATTGGCAGTCACCAACTTCAGCCGCACCAGTAGTTCCCCCTTTCACCGCCCAGTCTGGAGTTCGGGTTGAGACGGCTCAAATCGGTTCGGCCCTGGGATTTTTTGAGCTGTTCTTGACTGCGGAGCTCTTGGACTTAGTCGTGGCAGAGACCAACCAGTATGCCACACAATTTATAACCGCTAACCCGGGAAGCTATTATGCCCAGCCTTTCCGGTGGAAACCAGTCCAAGTTTCCGAGCTTAAAATTTTTTTGGGCCTTCTCCTCAACATGGGCCTGACAAAAAAGCATGAATTGCGGTCATATTGGTCAACGCACCCAATTCATCACATGCCCATGTTCTCTGCTGCTATGTCCAGGACACGATTTGAGACCATCCTACGTTTTCTGCATTTTAGCGACAATACCACCTCCCGTCCCAGAGGCCACCCTGCTTTTGACCGGCTCCACAAAATTCGGCCCCTCATAGACCATTTCAACCTGAAATTTGCAGATTTGTATACCCCTGAGCAAAACATCTGCGTAGACGAGTCCCTAATACATTTTACCGGGCGCCTTGGCTTCAAACAATACATCCCAAGCAAGCGTGCCCGGTATGGGGTCAAATTGTATAAGCTCTGTGAAAGGGCCACAGGCTATACCCACAAATTTCGGATCTATGAGGGAAAAGATCAGACCCTGGAGCCGGTCGGTTGCCCTGACTACCTGGGGAGCAGTGGGAAGACAGTCTGGGACTTGGTGTCACCCTTATTCGGCAAGGGGTACCATCTTTATGTGGACAATTTCTACACAAGTGTGGCCCTCTTTAGGCATTTGTTTCTAGAACGGATTTGCGCCTGTGGCACCATGCGAACTAGTCGCGTGGGCTTCCCCCAACGGCTTGTAACCACCCGTCTTGCAAGGGGGCAGAGGGCTGCCTTGTGTAACGAAGAACTGCTCGCGGTGAAATGGAGAGACAAGCGTGACGTTTACATGCTCTCCTCCATTCACGCAGACACGACAATCCAAATTGAGCGAGCAACCCGTGTCATTGAAAAGCCCCTCTGTGTCCACGACTATAATGCGCTCATGGGAGGGGTGGACTTCAATGACCAGATGTTGTCTCCGTATTTAGTTTCCCGCAGAACCAGACGCTGGTATAAGAAGGTGTCTGTATATTTAATTCAATTGGCGCTCTACAATAGTTTTGTTCTCTACAGTAAGGCTGGGAGAACAGGATCCTTCCTCAAATTCCAGGAAGAGATCATCGAGAACCTCCTTTACCCAGGAGGTTCCGTGGCCCCATCCACCAGTGTAGTTAGCCGTCTACACGAGCGACATTTCCCCAGTGTCGTTCCTGGTACCTCAACCCAACCGTCACCCTGAAAAAGATGTCGTGTCTGTAGCAGGAGTGGAATAAGGCGTGACACCCGCTATTTCTGTCCTGACTGTGCTGACCACCCTGCCCTATGCTATGGAGAGTGTTTCCGGAAGTACCACACACAGGTACACTTAGCATAGGGATCACATCTCACCAGGACAGGCACACAGGGCTATTAGGGCCCATTCACTCACAGCTGCTGCAAACCTCTCCTTTCACCTGGGATAAAGTGCATAATGTACTTCGCCGCATCTTTGGGCGATTTGCGCTTTGCACATTGTCCCATGGGGAAGGAGAGGTTTGTTCTATAAAAGGTAAAAAAAACTAAACAAAAAAAAAAATACCGGTAAGTAAAAAAGTTAAATGTTCAGTTAAAAAAGTTTAAAAAAAGTTTCTATGTTCTGTTCAACAGTTAATAAAGTTATTGCTTTGCGGCCTGGTTTTTTCTTTTTTGTTTTGTTTTTTTTACCTTTCAGGTGGACCAACCGATCGACTAGCTGCAGCACTGATGTGCATTCGGACAGAAGCATTGCGCTGCTGTCAGATTACACGCAAGTCGGTGTATGCGGCGCTGCAAGACGAGATTTCTCCTCTGCAGTAAAAGATACGTTTGCCGAGGCATATGAGCTGAGGAGGTGGCGGTGTTCATATACTTTGGCAAACACTTTGTATATATAAAAAAAAAAAATCCCGGCAATGATTTATTCATCCACATCGATTGATGTGAATGGAGAAATCTGGTTTGCCAGGGCATACGAGCTGAAGTGGGTATGGATGTTGGGCGGAGCTCCTATGTCCTGGCAGACGCCTTTCCCCTCCTTTTTCTTTTTTTGGCAGAGATTTTTTCATCCACATTGATCGATGCGAATGAAGAAATCTGTGCCGTTCATTTTTTTCTTTCAGCCCAGAGGCTGAACGGAAAAAAAAAAATCTCATTACCCGTATGCTCAATATAAGGAGAATAGCAGAAACTCCTAATGCTGGGCATACATGTAATGATTGCGGAGACCCTCAAATGCCAGGGCAGTACAAACACCCCACAAATAACACCATTTTGGAAAGAAGACACCCCAAGGTATTCGCTGAGGGGCATATTGAGTCCATGAAAGATTGAAATTTTTGTCCCAAGTTAGCGGAAAGGGAGACTTTGTGAGAACAAAATCAAAAAAATCAATTTCCGCTAACTTGTGCCAAATTTTTTTTTTTCAATGAACTCGCCATGCCCCTCATTGAATACCTTGGGGTGTCTTCTTTCCAAAATGGGGTCACATGTGGGGTATTTATACTGCCCTGGCATTTTAGGGGCCCCAAAGCGTGAGAAGAAGTCTGGTATCCAAATGTCTAAAAATGCCCTCCTAAAAGGAATTTGGGCACCTTTGCCCACCTAGGCTGCAAAAAAGTGTCACACATGTGGTATCTCCGTATTCAGCAGAAGTTGGGGAATATGTTTTGGGGTGTCATTTTACATATACCCATGCTGGGTGAGATAAATATCTTGGTCAAATGCCAACTTTGTATAAAAAAAATGGGAAAAGTTGTCTTTTGCCAAGATATTTCTCTCACCCAGCATGGGTATATGTAAAAAGACACCCCAAAACACATTCCCCACCTTCTCCTGAGTACGGAGATACCAGATGTGTGACACTTTTTTGCAGCCTAGGTGGGCAAAGGGGCCCACATTCCAAAGAGCACCTTTCGGATTTCACAGGTCATTTACCTACTTACCAGACATTAGGGCCCCTGGAAAATGCCAGGGCAGTATAACTACCCCACAAGTGACCCCATTTTGGAAAGAAGACACCCCAAGGTATTCCGTGAGGGGCATGGCAAGTTCCTAGAATTTTTTATTTTTTGTCACAAGTTAGTGGAAAATTATGATTTTTTTTTTTTTTTTTTTTTTCATACAAAGTCTCATATTCCACTAACTTGTGACAAAAAATAAAAATTTCCATGAACTCACTATGCCTATCAGCGAATACCTTGGGGTCTCTTCTTTCCAAAATGGGGTCACTTGTGGGGTAGTTATACTGCCCTGGCATTCTAGGGGCCCAAATGTGTGGTAAGGAGTTTGAAATCAAATTCAGTAAAAAATGACCTATGAAATCCAAAAGGTGCTCTTTGGAATGTGGGCCCCTTTGCCCACCTAGGCTGCAAAAAAGTGTCACACATCTGGTATCCCCGTACTCAGGAGAAGTTGAGGAATGTGTTTTGGGGTGTCTTTTTACATATACCCATGCTGGGTGAGATAAATATCTTGGTCAAATGCCAACTTTGTATAAAAAAATGGGAAAAGTTGTCTTTTGCCAAGATATTTCTCTCACCCAGCATGGGTATATGTAAAATGACACCCCAAAACACATTCCCCACCTTCTCCTGAGTACGGAGATACCAGATGTGTGACACTTTTTTGCAGCCTAGGTGGGCAAAGGGGCCCATATTCCAAAGAGCACCTTTCGGATTTGACAGGTCATTTTTTTCAGAATTTGATTTCAAACTCCTTACCACACATTTGGGCCCCTAGAATGCCAGGGCAGTATAACTACCCCACAAGTGACCCCATTTTGGAAAGAAGACACCCCAAGGTATTCCGTGAGGGGCATGGCAAGTTCCTAGAATTTTTTATTTTTTGTCACAAGTTAGTGGAAAATGATGATTTTTTTTTTTTTTTTTTTTTTCATACAAAGTCTCATATTCCACTAACTTGTGACAAAAAATAAAAATTTCCATGAACTCACTATGCCCATCAGCGAATACCTTGGGGTGTCTTCTTTCCAAAATGGGGTCACTTGTGGGGTAGTTATACTGCCCTGGCATTCTAGGGGCCCAAATGTGTGGTAAGGAGTTTGAAATCAAATTCTGAAAAAAATGACCTGTCAAATCCGAAAGGTGCTCTTTGGAATATGGGCCCCTTTGCCCACCTAGGCTGCAAAAAAGTGTCACACATCTGGTATCTCCGTACTCAGGAGAAGGTGGGGAATGTGTTTTGGGGTGTCATTTTACATATACCCATGCTGGGTGAGAGAAATATCTTGGCAAAAGACAACTTTTCCCATTTTTTTATACAAAGTTGGCATTTGACCAAGATATTTATCTCACCCAGCATGGGTATATGTAAAAAGACACCCCAAAACACATTCCTCAACTTCTCCTGAGTACGGGGATACCAGATGTGTGACACTTTTTTGCAGCCTAGGTGGGCAAAGGGGCCCACATTCCAAAGAGCACCTTTTGGATTTCATAGGTCATTTTTTACTGAATTTGATTTCAAACTCCTTACCACACATTTGGGCCCCTAGAATGCCAGGGCAGTATAACTACCCCACAAGTGACCCCATTTTGGAAAGAAGAGACCCCAAGGTATTCGCTGATGGGCATAGTGAGTTCATGGAAGTTTTTATTTTTTGTCACAAGTTAGTGGAATATGAGACTTTGTATGAAAAAAAAAAAAAAAAAAAAAAATCATAATTTTCCACTAACTTGTGACAAAAAATAAAAAATTCTAGGAACTCGCCATGCCCCTCACGGAATACCTTGGGGTGTCTTCTTTCCAAAATGGGGTCACTTGTGGGGTAGTTATACTGCCCTGTCATTCTAGGGGCCCAAATGTGTGGTAAGGAGTTTGAAATCAAATTCTGAAAAAAATGACCTGTCAAATCCGAAAGGTGCTCTTTGGAATATGGGCCCCTTTGCCCACCTAGGCTGCAAAAAAGTGTCACACATCTGGTATCTCCGTACTCAGGAGAAGGTGGGGAATGTGTTTTGGGGTGTCATTTTATATATACCCATGCTGGGTGAGATAAATATCTTGGTCAAATGCCAACTTTGTATAAAAAAATGGGAAAAGTTGTCTTTTGCCAAGATATTTCTCTCACCCAGCATGGGTATATATAAAATGACACCCCAAAACACATTCCCCACCTTCTCCTGAGTACGGAGATACCAGATGTGTGACACTTTTTTGCAGCCTAGGTGGGCAAAGGGGCCCATATTCCAAAGAGCACCTTTCGGATTTGACAGGTCATTTTTTTCAGAATTTGATTTCAAACTCCTTACCACACATTTGGGCCCCTAGAATGCCAGGGCAGTATAACTACCCCACAAGTGACCCCATTTTGGAAAGAAGAGACCCCAAGGTATTTCGTTATGGGCATAGTGAGTTCATAGAAGTTTTTATTTTTTGTCACAAGTTAGTGGAATATGAGACTTTGTAAGAAAAAAAAAAAAAAAAAAAAAAATCATCATTTTCCGCTAACTTGTGACAAAAAATAAAAAGTTCTATGAACTCACTATGCCCATCAGCGAATACCTTAGGGTGTGTACTTTCCGAAATGGGGTCATTTGTGGGGTGTTTGTACTGTCTGGCCATTGTAGATCCTCAGGAAACATGACAGGTGCTCAGAAAGTCAGAGCTGCTTCAAAAAGCGGAAATTCACATTTTTGTACCATAGTTTGTAAACGCTATAACTTTTACCCAAACCATTTTTTTTTTACCCAAACATTTTTTTTTTATCAAAGACATGTAGAACTATAAATTTAGAGCAAAATTTCTATATGGATCTCGTTTTTTTTGCAAAATTTTACAACTGAAAGTGAAAAATGTCATTTTTTTGCAAAAAAATCGTTAAATTTCGATTAATAACAAAAAAAGTAAAAATGTCAGCAGCAATGAAATACCACCAAATGAAAGCTCTATTAGTGAGAAGAAAAGGAGGTAAAATTCATTTGGGTGGTAAGTTGCATGACCGAGCAATAAACGGTGAAAGTAGTGTAGGTCAGAAGTGTAAAAAGTGGCCTGGTCTTTCAGGGTGTTTAAGCACTGGGGGCTGAGGTGGTTAAGGCAGTTTTTGACTGTTCTGTCCCCACATGAAGGCGAATGAAGGTGTAACTGGTAATGGCTTTGTGACTGTCCTACCTTCGTATCCAAGCAGTGGAGCAGACCGGACCGGCAGATGCTCAGGTTAGATGGATCCAGACGTGGACATGAGGATGCAATCAAACGTAGGTTTATTTGATCCAGAGCAGTTACATACGGTGATACAATACAGGAATGCAGTAGATGCTGTCATGTGGATGTCTTTCCTGAGGCTAACTGCTGAGGCAACTGCTGGTCAAAAACTGATGCCTTCACAAGCCAAGGTGTGTGTCTCCAGTCACAAAGAATGCAGCACTAAAAAAGGCTACAGGAAGTGACCAGGCCCAAGGCTGCTAAAACCACGCCCAGAGATAAAACTTTATTTAACAAGAACGAAGGCGTGTAGCATACAAATTCCGGCCAGCAGATGGCAGCAGAGAACAATAGACTTAAACAACATAGGTAAAACAAGAAATAATACAGTGCAGAAATTCAATATGAAAGGAACAGCACAGGAAATGCATCCGTATGTCTTCCGTATCCGTTCCGTTTTTGCGGAACCATCTATTGAAAATTTTATGCCCAGCCCAATTTTTTCTATGTAATTACTGTATACTGTATTTGCTATACGGAAAAACGGAACAGAAACGGAAACACAACGGAAACAAAAAATGGAACAACGGATCCGTGAAAAACGGACCGCAAATCACTGAAAAAGCCATACGGTCGTGTGAAAGAGGCCTAAAAATGTAGAAAATGCTTCGAAATAGTAGCATGACAGAGTGAAGCCCATGGGTAAGGCCTTGTCAAAGAAAAAGGCTCCTTAGAATTGGAATGGTACCCCACTGAATGTGCGGGTAAACAGACAATTTTTGTCTGAACATTTCATCATATGTATTCCATGCGTTACCGCCAAAATTGCGATAAGCCTCGAGAATTGAATTCATATGGTAAAAAAGACTGCTACATAGTTTGGGGTGTTTTTCACCCATAACTGCTGAATATATAGCAAATGCCTGAATCCAGTTCAAAATCAGTTTTTTGATTTTTTTTTTGTCTCCTCATCGTTTTTTTACTCTTTTTTTTTTTCATTTTTTGAACTATCTTTAGCAGATGGAAGCAAATGATATACATCAATAAATTCCCTCTTACATATTTTTTCCTTAATGGATGGGGGAATTTGGTAACCCAGGGAAGAAATGTGAGGGATCATGGCTTCTTATAAGCAAAAATCTGATATTCCATCTGTAATTTGAGGTAATTGCTTAACGGTTGAGCCATCTGACCGAACATAAACTGGGTCAGATATGACATGAATTTTAGGATTTGAAAAGTTTATTGATTTATCCGAATCATTTGTGCGGCACTGCGATCAACGGCAGAGATCCGGCTGTCAGCCGGATCTCTGCTGCATCCACCAGCATCGGTGATAACGCTGATGCCTGCAGATTAACCCCTCATATGCCGCGGTCAGCGCTGACTGCGGCATATTGGAGGTTTGCGCTCCCTCACCTTAGCTATGGTGCCATGGCAGCCCCAAGCCATTCCAAGGCCTTGGGGCCTGGCATATACGGAGGCCTATGAGGCCTATGGGTCTCATAGGCAAACTATCAGTGTATTACACCGTGTAATACACTGATAGTCAATGCAGTACAATACAGATATATTGTGCTGCATTGAAACAGGGATCAAACCCTGTAATGTTGAAGTCCCAGAGTGGGACAAAAAATAAAGTAAAAAAAGAAGTTAAAAAAATAAAGTTAAAAAAAAATATATTAAGTTTCAAGTAAAAAAAAAAAAAAAGCATCCTTTTCCCAAAATAGTAGACATATTAGGTATCGCAACGTCCATATCGACCGGCTATATAAAAATATTACATTACCTAACCCCTCAGATGAACACCGTCAAAAAAATAAAATAAAAACTGTTAAAAAAAAACATTTTTTGGGCACCTTACATCACTAAAAATACAAAACCAAGCGATCAAAAAAGTGTATTCCCCCCAAATTAGTACCAATCAAACCGTCACCTCATCCCGCAAAAAATGAGACCCTACCTAAGACAATTGATGAAAAATAAAAAAAACTATGGCTCTCAGACTATAGAGACACTAAAACATGATTTTTTTTGTTTCAAAAATGCTTTTATTGTGTTAAATGTAAAAAAATATTTAAAAAGTGGACATATTAGGTATCGCCGCATCCGTAACAACCTACTCTATAAAAGTTATAAAAGTACCACATGACCTAACCTCCTCAGGTGAATACCGTAAAAAGAATAAAATAAAAACGGTGTCAAAAGCCATTTTTTGTCACCTTACATCACAAAAAGTGTAATAGCAAGCGATCAAAAAGTTATATGCACCCCAAAAATCAAACCATCATATCATCCCACAAAAATTGATATCCTACCTAAGACAATCGCCCCAAAAAATTTAAAAAACTATGGCTCTCAGAATATGGAGACACTAAAACATGATAATTTTTTTAAAATATTGATATTATTGTGTAAAACTTAAATAAATAAAAAAGTATACATATTAGGTATTGCCATGTCCGTAACGACCTGCTATTTTTTTGACACCTTACATCACATAAAGTGTAATACCAAGCGATCAAAATGTCATACGCACCCCAAAATCATACCAATACAACCGTCATCTCATCCCGCAAAGAAATAGACCTTACCTAAGACAATCCCCCAAAAAATAAAAAAAAATATGATTCTCAGACTATGGAGACACTAAAACATGATTTCTTTTTGTTTCAAAAATGCTGTTATTGTGTGAAACTTAAATAAATAAAAAAAAGTATACATATTAGGTATCACCGCGTCCATAAGAACCTGCTGTTTAAAAATATCACATGAACTAACCCCTCAGATGAACACCGTAAAATTTTTTAAATAAAAACTGTGTAAAAAAAGCAATTTTTTGTCACCTTACATCACAAAAAGTGCAACACCAAGCGATCAAAAAGGCATATGCCCTCCAAAATAGTAGCAATCAAACCGTCACCTCATCCTGCAAAAAATGAGCCCCTACCTAAGACAATCTGTGAAAAAATAAAAAAGCTATCACTTTCAGACAATGGAGACACTAAATTATGTTTTTTTTGCTTCAAGACGGCTACTATTGTGCTAAAGTGAAATAAATAAAAAAAAGTAAACATATTAGGTATTGCCGTTTCCATAACAACCTGCTCTATAAAAATATCACAGGACCTAACCACTCAGATGAACACCGTAAAAAAAAAAAGAAAGAAAAGTGTGTCAAAAAAGCCATTTTTTGTCACCTTACATCACAAAAAGTGTAATACCAAGAGATCAAAAAGTCATATGCACCCTAAAATAGTACCAATCAAACCATTATCTCCTACAAAAAAAAAACAGCCCCTACATAAGACAGACGCCTAAAATTGAAAAAAAAAATATGGCTTTTAGAATTTGGAGACACAAAAAAATAATTTTTTTCAAAAATGCTTTATTATGTAAAACTGAAACAAACAACCAAAAAAATATTGGTTTATCATATTTGGTATTGTCGCGTCCGTAACAAACTGCTATATAAAAATACCACATGATCTAACCTGTCAGATGAACATTGTAAATAAAAAATAAAAACGGTGCCAAAACAGCTATTTTTTGTTACCTTTCCTCACAAAAGTGTAATATAGAGCAACCAAAAATCATATGTACCCTAAAATAGTACCAACAAAACTGCCACCTTATCCTGTAGTTTCCAAATGGGGTAATTTTTTGGGAGTTTCTACTCTAGGGATGCATCAGGGGGTCTTCAAATGTGACATGGCAGCTTAAAATGATCCCAGTGAAATCTGCCTTCCAAAAATCCTATGGCGTTCCTTTCCTTATGAGCCCTGCCGTGTGCCCGTACAGCAGTTTACGACCACATATGGGGTGTTTCTGTAAACTACAGAATCAGGGCAATAAATATTTAGTTGTGTTTGGCTGTTAACCCTTGCTTTGTTAGCGTAAAAAATTGATTAAAATCTGCCAAAACTGTGAAATTCTGAAATTTCATCTCCATTTTTCATTAATTCTTGTGGAACACCTAAAGGGTTAACTAAATTTGTAATATCAGTTTTGAATACCTTGAGGGTGTAGTTTCTAAAATGGGGGTATTTCTGGGTAGTTTCTACTATGTAAGCCTCACAAAGTGACTTCAGACCTGAACTGGTCCTTAAAAAGTGGGTTTTGGAAAAATTTGCTTATAAAATTCTAAGGCCCCTTTCACACAGGCGAGTATTCCGCGCGGATGCGATGCGTGAGGTGAACGCATTGCACCCGCACTGAATACCGACCCATTCATTTCTATGGGGCTGTTCAGATGAGCGGGGATTTTCACGCATCACTTATGCATTGCGTGAAAATCGCAGCATGCTCTATATTCTGCGTTTTTCACGCAACCAGGCCCCATAGAAGTGAATGGGGTTGCGTGAAAATCGCAAGCATCCGCAAGCAAGTGCGGATGCGGTGCGATTTTCACGCATGGTTGCTAGGTGACAGTCTATTCACTATATTATTTTCCCTTATAACATGGTTATAAGGGAAAATAATAGCATTCTGAATACAGAATGCAAAGTAAAACAGTGCTGGAGGGGTTAAAAAAAAAAAATCATTTAACTTACCTTAATCCACTTAATCGCGATGTCGGCATCTCCTTCTGTCCCCTTTACTGAATAGGACCTGTGGTGAGCATTAATTATAGTTCAAGGACCTTTGATGACGTCACTCCAGTCATCACATGGTACTTCAAATGATCTTTTACCATGATGAATCACCATGGTAAAAGATCATGTGACGTACCATGTGATGACCGGAATGACGTCACCACAGGTCCTGTTGCTGCACAGAGATCAGATGAAGCCAGAAGGAGATGCCGGGCCGCGAACAAGTGGACTAAGGTGAGTTAAAAAATTTTTTATTTTTTTTTAACCCCTCCAGCGATGTTTTACTATGCATTCTGTATTCAGAATGCTATTATTTTCCCTTATAACCATGTTATAAGGGAAAATAATACTATTTACAGAACACCGATCCCAAGCCCGAACTTCTGTGAAGAAGTTCGGGTTTGGGTACCAAACATGCGCGATTTTTCTCACGCGAGTGCAAAACACATTACAATGTTTTGCACTCGCACGGAAAAATCGCGGGTGTTCCGGCAACGCACCCGCACATTTTCCCGCATAGCCCGTGTGAAAGAGGCCTAAGCCTTCTAACGTCCCCAAAAAAGAAAATGGCATTCACAAAATGATCCAAACATGAAGTATACATATGGGGAATGTAAAGTAATAACTATTTTTGGAGTTATTACTATCTATTATAAAAGTAGAGAAATTGAAATTTGGAAATTTGACTCAACTTTACCAGTTTCATGAAGTACAATATGTGACGAGAAAACAATCTCAGAATTGTCTGGATAAGTAAAAGCGTTTTAAAGTTATTACCACGTAAAGTGACACATGTCAGATTCACGACTGCCATACGGCTATATACGTGCTATCTGCACATACCCCGTGCAGCTAGTATGTATATAAATGTTCTGGCAGCTCTTTAACCGCCGTACGCAGGATTGAGTCCTGGCGGCGGCCCTGCTATTCTGGGTGGACGCATATACGCGTCCTCTTGCGAGAGGTGAGATTTCCTGTGAACGCGCGCACACAGGCGCGCGCGTTCACAGGATCGGAGGTAAGCGAGTGGATCTCCAGCCTGCCAGCGGCGATCGTTCGCTGGCAGGCTGGAGATGCGATTTTTTTTAACCCCTAACAGGTATATTAGACGCTGTTTTGATAACAGCGTCTAATATACCTGCTACCTGGTCCTCTGGTTGTCCCTTTTGCTTGGATCGACCACCAGAGGACACAGACACCTCAGTAATAAGTAGCACCAAACACCACTACACTACACCCCCCCTGTCACTTATTTAACCCCTTATTCACCCCTGATCACCCCATATAGACTCCCTGATCACCCCCCTGTCATTGATCACCCCCCTGTCATTGATCACCCCCTTGTAAGGCTCAATTCAGACGTCCGTATGTTTTTTACGGATCCACGGATACATGGATCGGATCCGCAAAACACATACGGACGTCTGAATGGAGCCTTACAGGGCGGTGATCAATGACGGGGGTGATCACCCCATATAGACTCCCTGATCACCCCCCTGTCATTGATCACCCCCCTGTAAGGCTCCATTCAGACGTCCGTATGTTTTTTACGGATCCACGGATACATGGATAAGATCCGCAAAACACATACGGACATCTGAATGGAGCCTTACAGGGGGGTGATCAATGACAGGGGGGTGATCACCCCATATAGACTCCCTGATCACCCCCCTGTCATTGATCACCCCCCTGTCATTGATCACCCCCCTGTAAGGCTCCATTCAGACGTCCGTATGTTTTTTACAGATCCACGGATACATGGATCGGATCCGCAAAACACATACGGACATCTGAATGGAGCCTTACAGGGGGGTGATCAATGACAGGGGGGTGATAACCCCATATACACTCCCTGATCACCCCCCTGTCATTGATCACCCCCCTGTAAGGCTCCATTCAGACATTTTTTTGGCCCAAGTTAGCGGAAATTTTATTTTTATTTTTTTCTTACAAAGTCTCATATTCCACTAACTTGTGTCAAAAAATAAAATCTCACATGAACTCACGATACCACTCACGGAATCCAAATGCGTAAATTTTTTTAGACATTTATATTCCAGACTTCTTCTCTTTAGGGCCCCTAAAATGCCAGGGCAGTATAAATACCCCACATGTGACCCCATTTCGGAAAGTAGACACCCCAAGGTATTCGCTGAGGGGCATATTGAGTCCATGAAAGATTGAAATTTTTGTCCAAGTTAGCGGAAAGGGAGACTTTGTGAGAAAAAAAAAATAAAATCAATTTCCGCTAACTTGTGGCAAAAAAAAATAAATTCCATAAACTCGCCATGCCCCTCATTGAATACCTTGGGGTGTCTTCTTTCCAAAATGGGGTCACATGTGGGGTATTTATACTGCCCTGGCATTTTAGGGGCCCTAAAGCGTGAGAAGTCTGGGATCCAAATGTCTAAAAATGCCCTCCTAAAAGGAATGTGGGCCCCTTTGCCCACCTAGGCTGCAAAAAAGTGTCACACATGTGGTATTGCCGTACTCAGGAGAAGTTGGGCAATGTGTTTTGGGGTGTCATTTTACATATACCCATGCTGGGTGAGATAAATATCTTGGTCAAATGCCAACTTTGTATAAAAAAAATGGGAAAAGTTGTCTTTTGCCAAGATATTTCTCTCACCCAGCATGGGTATATGTAAAATGACACCCCAAAACACATTGCCCAACTTCTCCTGAGTACGGCAATACCAGATGTGTGACACTTTTTTGCAGCCTAGGTGGGCAAAGGGGCCCACATTCCAAAGAGCACCTTTCGGATTTCACCGGCCATTTTTTACAGATTTTGATTTCAAACTACTTCGCACGCATTTGGGCCCCTAAAATGCCAGGGCAGTATAACTACCCCACAAGTGACCCCATTTTGGAAAGAAGACACCCCAAGGTATTTTGTGATGGGCATATTGAGTTCATGGAAGTTTTTATTTTTTGTCACAAGTTAGTGGAATATGAGACTTTGTAAGAAAAAAAAAAAAATCATCATTTTCCGCTGACTTGTGACAAAAAATAAAAAGTTCTATGAACTCACTATGCCCATCAGCGAATACCTTAGGGTGTCTACTTTCCGAAATGGGGTCATTTGTAGGGTGTTTGTACTGTCTGGCCATTGTAGAACCTCAGGAAACATGACAGGTGCTCAGAAAGTCAGAGCTGCTTCAAAAAGCGGAAATTCACATTTTTGTACCACAGTTTGTAAACGCTATAACTTTTACCCAAACCAGTTTTTTTTTTACCCAAACATATTTTTTTTTTATCAAAGACATGTAGAACAATAAATTTAGAGAAAAATTTATATATGGATGTCGTTTTTTTTGCAAAATTTTACAACTGAAAGATGTCATTTTTTTGCAAAAAAATCGGTAAATTTCGATTAATAACAAAAAAAGTAAAAATGTCAGCAGCAATGAAATACCACCAAATGAAAGCTCTATTAGTGAGAAGAAAAGGAGGTAAAATTCATTTGGGTGGTAAGTTGCATGACCGAGCAATAAACGGTGAAAGTAGTGTAGTGCAGAAGTGTAAAAAGTGGCCTGGTCATTAAGGGTGTTTAAGCTAGGGGAGATGAAGTGGTTAATCCAAGCGCTGCAAATCGCTTGGATTAAAGCTTCTGTCCCATGACTGCCACTGTCAAGGACAGTTAATCAGTTTGGAAGGGGCTGACTGGGCACACATACAGTACAACTGTTTGATCCACATTATGCAATGTCTCACAGGTCACTTTCGTCTCTTGATACATAAAATGGTATCAGACACATTCCTTGTCCTTGTCCAGATATCAGTGTGTGGGTGAGTGCGCAATTATGAGCTTAATTACCAATTATTTCACACATTGCCAAACAAGTGTTGATTTCTGAACGTTCAGATCACTTGTATCGGTCTCATTCCATAATAAATGTACTCCAGAGACAATTTTAGTGGCTGCTCACATCTCGTTTTTGCTGTATGTCAGGTGAATACGGTTAATTACTGTTAGTCATAGACCATTAGGCGCTTTCTTTCCATTTGCCTTTTATGCATTTAAAAATTCACTTTTATTTATTTTCATTAAATGTATTATTGATCGGGGGAAAAAAACAACCCAAAAAGGGTTAAAACTAGCAGTTGAGAGCTGCTGTGTTTTATCACAGTTTATGTTGCTACCTCACTTTCGACAATCTCTTATCTGAGACCACCGCTGGGCGCTGCTGACAGCCTCCTCAGCCTGTGTCTCCTATTACACTAAACACAGCCTCTACTATTGTCCCTAAAACAGATTAGTCGTGCTACCCCGCCCCCGCCAGAAATGTTTCATCATTACATGGCGTCCTCAGGGGATTGGGCAGTGTGAATATGGTTAGACATACATGAAAAAAAATACACAAAGGTATGCAATTTTGTGGTTATCTATCCCTTTTTTTAATGTATACATTTGAGGGATGTGTATACATTTCAAGAAGTTTGTGTCCGTTTTTAACAAAAAAGGCATAGTTTGAAAAAAAGGATACATTTAAAGGATGGAAGCGTATATTGTTTCTTTCCATCTCCCATTCACTGCAATGTAAAAAAAAAACATATACATTTCTATACTTTTTTTTTTTTTTGCAGGAAAGAAAAGAGTGGTATACTATGTTATTCGGTCCTGCAAAAAAAATAGTATGCACTTCTGAACTATTTCCCAGTTATAGTCTATGGATACATTATCGTTTCTATACATTTTTTCGGTTTACAAACGTATCCGCTTAACATACAGCAAAAGCGAGTTGTGAACAGCCCCTTATTCTTAGTTACCTTCTTCCAAACTAGTTAATAAATATTATTTTAGGCAATGCATCTTGAAATACAGTAACCTACTCTGAAAGGCCGAGTGACCATGTACTCTGCCAGCAGAGATAGTGCTGGAGTGGGCTAAAATGAGCATATAAAGGAGTTTAAATTGATTATTCCATGAGAATGTATTTATCACCTACAGTTGCAAGAAAAAAGTATGTGAACCCTTTGGAATGATATGGATTTCTGCATAAATTGATCATAAAATGTGATCTGATCTTCATCTAAGTCACAACCATAGACAATCACAGTCTGCTTAAACTAATAACACACAAAGAATTAAATGTTACCATGTTTTTATTGAACACATCATGTACACATTCACAGTGCAGGTGGAAAAAGTATGTGAACCCCTAGACTAATGACATTTCCAAGAGCTAATTGGAGTGAGGTGTCAGCCAACTGGAGTCCAATGAATGAGATTGGAGGTGTTGGTTACAGCTGCCCTGCCCTATAAAAAAACACACACCAGATCTGGGTTTGCTTTTCACAATAAGCATTGCTTGATGTGAATGATGCCTCGCACAAAAGAGCTCTCAGAAGACCTACGATTAAGAATTGTTGACTTGCATAAAGCTGGAAAGGGTTATAAAAGTATCTCCAAAAGCCTTGCTATTCATCAGTCCACAGTAAGACAAATTGTCTATAAATGGAGAAAGTTCAGCACTGCTGCTACTCTCCCTAGGAGTGGCCATTCTGTAAAGATGACTGCAAGAGCACAGCGCAGACGGCTCAATGAGGTGAAGAAGAATCCTAGAGTGTCAGCTAAAGACTTACAAAGGTCTCTGGCATATGCTAACATCCCTGTTAGCGAATTTACGATACGTAAAACACTAAACAAGAATGGATTTCATGGGAGGATACCACAGAGGAAGCCACTGCTGTCCAAAAAAAAACATTGCTGCACGTTTACAGTTTGCACAAGAGCACCTGGATGTTACACAGCAGTACTGGCAAAATATTCTGCGGACAGATGAAACCAAAGTTGAGTTGTTTGGAAGAAACACACAACACTATGTGTGGAGAAAAAGAGGCGTCAGGGCCTGGACGGATTGCTATCATCGAAGGAAAAATGAATTCCCAATTTTATCAAGACATTTTGCAGGAGAACTTAAGGCCATTTTTCCACCAGCTGAAGCTCAACAGAAGATGGGTGTTGCAACAGGACAACGACCCAAAGCATAGAAGTAAATCAAAAACAGAATGGCTTAAACAGAAGAAAATACGCCTTCTGGAGTGGCCTAGTCAGAGTCCTGACCTCAACCTGATTGAGATGCTGTGGCATGTCCTCAAGAAAGCGATTCACACCAGACATCCTAAGAATATTGCTGAACTGAAACAGTTCTGTAAAGAGGAATGGTCAAGAATTACTCCTGACCGTTGTGCACGTCTGATCTGCAACTACAGGAAACGTTTGGTTGAAGTTATTGCTGCCAAAGGAGGTTCAACCAGTTATTAAATCCAAGGGTTCACATACTTTTTCCACCTGCACTGTGAATGTTTACATGGTGTGTTCAATAAAAACATGGTAACATTTAATTCTTTGTGTGTTATTAGTTTAAGCAGACTGTGATTGTGATGAAGATCAGATCACATTTTATGACCAATTTGTACAGAAATCCATATCATTCCAAAGGTTCACATACTTTTTATTGCAACTGTATCTTCATGACAAAAATCAGATTTAAAAAGGGGGGGGGGAGATTTCCAACCCCTGGGACCACCAGTGATCACAAGAATGGTCCCCAACCGACTCTGAATGGCATGAGGGCTTGCATTTTACAGGATGAGTTGAACTTTCCATTGGTACAGTTTTGTTAGGCTACTTTCACACTGGCGTTTCACAGATCCATTTAAAACTGATCCGTTATAAGAATTTGAAAGACAGATGCAAACGGTGACCTTTTATGCGGATCCATTATAACAGATCCGCTTGTAAAACGGATCCGTTCATTGCGTTTGCATCCATTTTAGCATCCGCTCAGCAGATCAGTTTTTTCTTACAACGGTGTAAAAAGGTGTGCCTCACAAAGTCCTCCCACTTTCAAAAAGTTTTAAAGCAGGTACATCTCCATTCAGGCTCATTGTATTTTGCAAGCATGTTGCCTGCAGAGAGATGGAGAAGACGAGACCAGTAAAGAAGAAGACGTCGGTATTGGATACACCCTATAAGTTCCAAAAGGATGACCAGAGGTTTTTTTTCTATATGCGCATGATGGTTGACGGTTATGACCAGCTCCTGCAGCGCATTACATCGACCATTGAAAGGCAGGATACCCGATACAGAAGGGCCATTTCACCATCAGAGCAGCTAATGGTGACAATAAGGTAAAAGTTTATTTAGTTTTAGATAGCGTTTTATATATTGTTAGTTCTTTTTATTAACCTTTTTTTGTTTTGTTTATAAGGTTTCTTGCTACTGGAGAAAGCCTTACATCATTACATTACCAATATCGTATTGGAATTTCGACACTCTGTGGAATAGTAACGGATACTTGTCGTGCATTGTGGGCAATATTGCATGAAGACTTTATCCCGCATGCAACAACTGAACGGTGGCTTCAAATAGCGGACAAGTTTATGGAAACCTGACAATTCCCTAATTGTGTAGGAGCTGTGGATGGCAAACATATACAGATTGTCAAGCCTTCAGGAAGTGGATCTCAATTTTTGAATTACAAAAAATATTTCTCCATTATCTTAATGGCGATTGCAGATGCGGATTATCGTTTTGTTGCAGTTGACATTGGAGCGTATGGACGGACAAATGACTCCATGGCTTTCAAAAGCTCCTCTATGGGACGCCTCCTGTATTCCAAGCAATTTGGATTACCACCTCCAAGACCGTTGCCAGGTACAGATGGACCTCCCATGCCATTTGTTGTAGTAGGGGACGAGGAGTTCCAAATGTGTGAAAACCTCATAAAGCCATACTCCAGCCGTGACTTGAACTCTACAAAACTGATTTATAACTATAGACTGACAAGAGCTAGATGACTGGTGGAGTGCGCCTTTGGGATTCTAGTTGCAAAATGGCGTATTCTCAACAAAGCCATTAACCTCAAAGTAGAAACCATAGACGATGTTGTGTAGTGCTACATAATTATCTTTTATCGGAGGAACCACTGTGTCTGGACCCGCAAGAGGTTGATTGTACACTGACTAGGATGCAAAATGTGTCATATCGCTCTACCCTCGCCGTTGCTAGAATGAGGGACCGTTTTTCAGATTACTTTGTCTCTGAAGCAGGTAGAGTGAATTGTCAAAATAATGTTTTGTAAATGTTTTTAATGTTTAATTTTTTTTAAAATAAAAATTCTTTAATTTATCACACCTGGTGTAACCTTTTTTTTTTTGTTTACCAACACAGGTCTAGTCATTATGGATAAAGACGTACTGTGTTCATCCATAGTGCTACCAGCCGCTGGCCTACGTCCATTTGTGATTGCGGTGCGATTCCCGCACTATTGTGCTTGCTGTAGCCCTGCCATAGCCGGTCAAACAGCTATGACATGGCTACAGCTAGGCGTCCACAGACTTTTTGGCTAGGTCTAGATGACGACATTTGTTGCGTGAAATTATGTTACAATAATGTGCGCAACAATTTTTATAATGATAGTCTATGCTGTTGCACTACTACTGTCACCGCCAGACATCTGAGAAGCTCTGACAGACGTTCTTCAGAACCTCCTGCTTGAGGTTCTTTTGTTTTGCTTTCCTTTTGTCATCTCGTTTCCCTCTCTCAGCTGTCATCTAGTTGCACTGATTGCATCCCTTTAAATCCCCTCCCATACTGCATCACTTTGCGGTTTATACAACTTCCTGGAGTGTGCTGATGCTAGAAGCTGTTACTACTGCATCCACAAGATAAGTCTGTTTCTTTATTTCTGTTTTCCTGTGGGCTTGATCTTAGGTGACCTTGACTCCCTCCGTATTAAGTGTAGGGAGCCGGTGGTCGTGTCCCCTCACTATTATAGGGTGTTCAGGTGTCATACAGTCGAGGAACGAGGGTATGCAAATTTCTACCATTGAGATTTTTGCATAGGCTGAGCAGTAAGGGAGAGAGCTAGCGTTGTTACAGGGCTTACCCTTTTGTTCCTTAGTTTTAGATTAAGTCAGTCGGAACTTCATTTGTGTCTTCTAGTTTTCTGTAACACCATTCGTGACATTATAAACCGCCTAAACCGTCTTAAGCATGAATCCGGCTTCAACCTTGATTGACCGCATGCAGGGTCTTTCACTGGAGGTAGCAGATCTCCGGAAAACTGTCTCTCAGTTTGAGGTGACCGTTTCTGCTTGCGTTCATGGAATTTGTTCTGAGCCTAAAATCTCGCTTCCGGATACCTTCTCCGGGAGTAGTGAGAATTTTGTTCGTTTTAGAGAGGCTTGCAAACTCCATTTTCGCCTACTTCCCCATTCCTCTGGTGATGAGGAGCGGAAGGTGGGGATCATCATCTCGCTACTCAGGGATAACGCTCAGTCCTGGGCCTTTTCGCTGCCGGTGGGGGCACGGCCCCTCCGTTCAGTGGATGAATTTTTTTTTTAGCCCTGGGTCAGATATATGATGATCCGGATCGTATTGCTCTGGCTGAGTCTAGACTACGTCTTTTATGCCAGGGTAAACAGTCCGCAGAGATATACTGTTCAGAGTTTCGGAGATGGGCAGCTGATACTGGTTGGAATGATGCTGCACTCCGAAGTCAATTTTGCCATGATCTTTCAGAGGGATTGAAAGATGCATTTGCCTTTCATGAGACCTACCTCCTTGGACTCTGCCATGTCTCGGGCCGTTCGTATTGACAGGCGTCTTAGAGAGAGAGGAGAGATCACTCCTTCCTGTCATACTCACTCCAAGGACAGTGCGGCGGTCTCTTTCAGTGCGCAGGGGTCTCAGTCTCTCTCAATCCCCTCTGAGGAGGAGGCCATGCAGCTGGGTTTGCTTGCCTCTGACAATAGAAGATTCAGCTCTCAGAGGGGGGTTTGTTTCTGTTGTGGAGGTATAAATCATTTGGCAATTGTTTGTCCCTCTAGGAGATTCAGGCAGTTTTTTGAGAGTAATAAAGAAACAAAAAGAAAAAAATCCACTAAAAACGTTCCATCTGTTACTATTGGCAAAGTTGATGCGGAAATTGAAGGTTTCCCGTTTGCTTGTAGTTCCCGTTTTGTCCTACCTGCCAGGGTGGCGCTAGAACAAGAGCAAGAACATTTTTTTGTGAGATTTTTGTAGATAGTGGAGCAGCTGTCAATCTCATTGATAATCAAATTGCTATAGCACATGGTTTCCAGGTATGCACTTTGGGAAAGGATATACCTGTTTTTTCTATTGATTCAGCTCCACTTTCTCAGAAATCGTTAAAGGGCATAGTTCACAATATCTGTTTGATTGTGAGTGATGCTCATGTTGAGGATGTGTCATGTTTCGTCCTAAGCGGGTTGCCTACTCCTCTAGTGTTGGGGCTACCCTGGCTCACTAAACATAACCCCACCATTAATTGGCAAGCGAGGCAAATAAATGGTTGGAGTGACTTTTGCAGAGAGAATTGCCTCACGACATCTGTTTCAGAGGTTTCTACTAAGACTGTACCATCTTTTCTCTCTGAATTTTCGGATGTGTTTTCTGAGAGTGGTGTTCAGGAGCTGCCCCCTCACAGGGAGTACGATTGCCCTATTAATCTCATCCCAGGCGCCAAGCTGCCTAAATCTCGTTTATACAATCTCTCCCAACCTGAAAGGGTCGCTATTAGGGATGAGCGAACCCGAACTGTATAGTTCGGGTTCGTACCGAATTTTGGGGTGTCCGTGACACGGACCCGAACCCGAACATTTTCGTAAAAGTCCGGGTTCGGATTCGGTGTTCGGCGCTTTCTTGGCGCTTTTTGAAAGGCTGCAAAGCAGCCAATCAACAAGCGTCATACTACTTGCCCCAAGAGGCCATCACAGCCTTGCCTACTATTGGCATGGCTGTGATTGGCCAGTGCAGCATGTGACCCAGCCTCTATATAAGCTTGGGTCACGTAGCGCTGCACGTCACTCTGCTGATTCAAGCATAGGGAGAGGTTGCTGCTGCGACGTTAGGGCGAGATTAGGCAGATTAACTCCTCCAAAAGACTTAATTCAGTGATCGATCTCCAGCTGTGGATCATTGAAGTGCTGATATTGAATTGCTCACTTTTTTTAGGCTGCCCAGAGCGTTTTTATATCACTTTTTTCTGGGGTGATCGGCGGCCATTTTGTGGCTTGTGGTGCGCCAGCACAAGCTACCACCAAGTGCATTTAACCATCAATAGTGTGGTTATTTTTTGCTATATCCTACATCAGGTGCAGGCTGAGCCTGTGTCACCCAAGTGCATTTAACCATCAACAGTGTGGTTATTTTTTGGCCATATACTACATCAGGTGCAGGCTGAGCCTGTGTCACCCAAGTGCATTTAACCATCAACAGTGTGGTTATTTTTTGGCCATATACTACATCAGGTGCAGGCTGAGCCTGTGTCACCCAAGTGCATTTAACCATCAACAGTGTGGTTATTTTTTGCTATATCCTACATCAGGTGCAGGCTGAGCCTGTGTCACCCAAGTGCATTTAACCATCAACAGTGTGGTTATTTTTTGGCCATATACTACATCAGGGGCAAGTTGAGCCTGTCACCCAGCGCCTAAAAAATAGGCCTGACATTTCTATTCAACCAAATCTGTACTGTTTTAGCTGGTCAAATTATTTGTAGTGACCGTAAAAGCACAGTTTTTGTTCTGGGTTGAAAAACTATTCCCAAATTTGCCAATCTCAAAATTAGTAGTTTCTGCTATATCAGGCCTACTTTACATCTATCCCAAAAAGGATATCTTAGATTCAAGGTGCTGATAGTGTCATACTGAAAAACTTAACACACACGCTACAGTGCAGATACAAGTCTAATTCTGTGATTAAAGGTATATCTGTCACACAGCGCGTAAAAAATAGGCCTCACATTTATATTCAACCAAATCTGTCATTACTTGTGTGCCTGTATTAGTGTAATACGGTACCTAAATAGATAGCCAGACAGTGTTAGGTGTCTGTAAAAAAAGGCCTGAATTTTAATTCAATACATTGGCCCGAATAATATTTTTCTTATTGTGGTGAACGGTAACAATGAGGAAAACAACTAGTAAGGGACGCGGACGTGGACATGGTCGTGGTGGTGTTAGTGGACCCTCTGGTGCTGGGAGAGGACGTGGCCGTTCTGCTACAGCCACACGTCCTAGTGTACCAACTACCTCAGGTCCCAGTAGCCGCCAGAATTTACAGGGATATTTAGTGGGGCCCAATGCCGTTCTAAGGATGGTAAGGCCTGAGCAGGTACAGGCATTAGTCAATTGGGTGGCCGACAGTGCATCCAGCACGTTCACATTATCTCCCACCCAGTCTTCTGCAGAAAGCGCACAGATGGCGCATGAAAACCAAGCCCATCAGTCTGTCACATCACCCCCATGCATATCAGGGAAACTGTCTGAGCCTCAAGTTATGCAGCAGTCTCTTATGCTGTTTGAAGACTCTGCTGCCAGGGTTTCCCAAGGGCATCCACCTAGCCCTTCCCCAGGGGTGGAAGAGATAGAATGCACTAACGCACAACCACTTATGTTTCCTGATGATGAGGACATGGGAATACCACCTCAGCACGTCTCTGATGATGACGAAACACAGGTGCCAACTGCTGCGTCTTTCTGCAGTGTGCAGACTGAACAGGAGGTCAGGGATCAAGACTGGGTGGAAGACGATGCAGGGGACGATGAGGTCCTAGACCCCACATGGAATGAAGGTCGTGCCACTGACTTTCACAGTTCGGAGGAAGGGGCAGTGGTGAGACCGAGCCAACAGCGTAGCAAAAGACAAAGAGGGAGCAGTGGGCAAAATCAGAACACCCGCCGCCAAGAGACTCCGCCTGCTACTGACCGCCGCCATCTGGGACCGAGCACCCCAAAGGCAGCTTCAAGGAGTTCCCTGGCATGGCACTTCTTTAAACAATGTGCTGACGACAAGACCCGAGTGGTTTGCACGCTGTGCCATCAGAGCCTGAAGCGAGGCATTAACGTTCTGAACCTTAGCACAACCTGCATGACCAGGCACCTGCATGCAAAGCATGAACTGCAGTGGAGTAAACACCTTAAAAACAAAGAAGTCACTCAGGCTCCCCCTGCTACCTCTTCTGCTGCTGCCGCCTCGGCCTCTTCTGCTGCTGCTGCCGCTGCCTCGGCCTCTTCCTCCGCCTGGCACCTGCCGCCCAGCAAACATGGGATGTACCACCAACACCACCACCTGCGTCACCAAGCATCTCAACCAAGTCACACGGCAGCGTTCAGCTCTCCATCTCACAAACATTTGAGAGAAAGCGTAAATTCCCACCTAGCCATCCCCGATCCCTGGCCCTGAATGCCAGCATTTCTAAACTACTGGCCTATGAAATGCTGTCATTTAGGCTGGTGGACACAGACAGCTTCAAACAGCTCATGTCGTTTGCTGTCCCACAGTATGTTGTTCCCAGCCGGCACTACTTCTCCAAGAGAGCCGTGCCTTCCCTGCACAACCAAGTGTCCGATAAAATCAAGTGTGCACTGCGCAACGCCATCTGTGGCAAGGTCCACCTAACCACAGATACGTGGACCAGTAAGCACGGCCAGGGATGCTATATCTCCCTAATTGCACACTGGGTAAATGCAGTGGCGGCTGGGCCCCAGGCGGAGAGCTGTTTGGCGCACGTCCTTCCGCCGCCAAGGATCGCAGGGCAACATTCTTTGCCTCCTGTCTCCTCCTCCTCCTACTCAGCTTCCTCCTCCTCTTCTTCCACCTGCTCATCCAGTCAGCCACACACCTTCACCACCAACTTCAGCACAGCCCGGGGTAAACGTCAGCAGGCCGTTCTGAAACTCATATGTTTGGGGGACAGGCCCCACACCGCACAGGAGTTGTGGCGGGGTATAGAACAACAGACCGACGAGTGGTTGCTGCCGGTGAGCCTCAAGCCCGGCCTGGTGGTGTGCGATAATGGGCGAAATCTCGTTGCAGCTCTGGGACTAGCCGGTTTGACGCACATCCCTTGCCTGGCGCATGTGCTGAATTTGGTGGTGCAGAAGTTAATTCGCAACTACCCCGACATGTCAGAGCTGCTGCATAAAGTGCGGGCCGTCTGTTCGCGTTTCCGGCGTTCACACCCTGCTGCTGCACGCCTGTCTGCACTACAGCGTAACTTCGGCCTTCCCGCTCACCGCCTCATATGCGATGTGCCCACCAGGTGGAACTCCACCTTGCACATGCTGGACAGACTGTGCGAGCAGCAGCAGGCCATAGTGGAGTTTCAGCTGCAGCACGCACGGGTCAGTCGCACTGCGGAACAGCACCACTTCACCACCAATGACTGGGCCTCCATGCGAGACCTGTGTGCCCTGTTGAGCTGTTTCGAGTACTCCACCAACATGGCCAGTGGCGATGATGCCGTTATCAGCGTTACAATACCACTTCTATGTCTCCTTGAGAAAACACTTAGGGCGATGATGGAAGAGGAGGTGGCCCAGGAGGAAGAGGGGTCATTTTTAGCACTTTCAGGCCAGTCTCTTCGAAGTGACTCAGAGGGAGGTTTTTTGCAACACCAGAGGCCAGGTACAAATGTGGCCAGACAGGGCCCACTACTGGAGGACGAGGAGGACGAGGATGAGGAGGAGGTGGAGGAGGATGAGGATGAAGCATGTTCACAGCGGGGTGGCACCCAAAGCAGCTCGGGCCCATCACTGTTGCGTGGCTGGGGGGGAAACACAGGACGATGACGATACGCCTCCCACAGAGGACAGCTTGTCCTTACCTCTGGGCAGCCTGGCACACATGAGCGACTACATGCTGCAGTGCCTGCGCAACGACAGCAGAGTTGCCCACATTTTAACGTGTGCGGACTACTGGGTTGCCACCCTGCTGGATCCCCGGTACAAAGACAATGTGCCCACCTTACTTCCTACACTGGAGCGTGATAGGAAGATGCGCGAGTACAAGCGCACGTTGGTAGACGCGCTACTGAGAGCATTCCCAAATGTCACAGGGGAACCAGTGGAAGCCCAAGGCGAAGGCAGAGGAGGAGCAAGAGGTCGCCAACGCAGCTGTGTCACGGCCAGCTCCTCTGAGGGCAGGGTTAGCATGGCAGAGATGTGGAAAAGTTTTGTCACCACGCCACAGCTAACTGCACCACCACCTGATACGGAACGTGTTAGCAGGAGGCAACATTTCACTAACATGGTGGAACAGTACCTGTGCACACCCCTCCACGTACTGACTGATGGTTCGGCCCCATTCAACTTCTGGGTCTCCAAATTGTCCACGTGGCCAGAGCTAGCCTTTTATGCCTTGGAGGTGCTGGCCTGCCCGGCAGCCAGCGTTTTGTCTGAACGTGTATTCAGCACGGCAGGGGGCGTCATTACAGACAAACGCAGCCGCCTGTCTACAGCCAATGTGGACAAGCTGACGTTCATAAAAATGAACCAGGCATGGATCCCACAGGACCTGTCCATCCCTTGTGCAGATTAGACATTAACTACCTCCCCTTAACAATATATTATTCTACTCCAGGGCACTTCCTCATTCAATCCTATTTTTATTTTCATTTTACCATTATACTGCGGGGCAACCCAAAGTTGAATGAACCTCTCCTCTGTCTGGGTGCCGGGGCCTAAATGTGTGACAGTGGCCTGTTCCAGTGGTGGGTGACGTGAAGCCTGATTCTCTGCTATGACATGAAGACTGATTCTCTGCTGACATGAAGCCTGAATCTCTGTTATGGGACCTCTCTCCTCTGCCTGGGTGCCTGGGCCTAAATATGTGACAGTGGCCTGTTCCAGTGGTGGGTGACGTGAAGCCTGATTCTCTGCTATGACATGAAGACTGATTCTCTGCTGACATGAAGCCTGAATCTCTGTTATGGGACCTCTCTCCTCTGCATGGGTGCCTGGGCCTAAATATGTGACAGTGGCCTGTTCCAGTGGTGGGTGACGTGAAGCCTGATTCTCTGCTATGACATGAAGACTGATTCTGTGCTGACATGAAGCCAGATTCTCTGTTACGGGACCTCTCTCCTCTGTCTGGGTGCCTGGGCCTAAATATGTGACAGTGGCCTGTTCCAGTGGTGGGTGACGTGAAGCCTGATTCTCTGCTATGACATGAAGACTGATTCTCTCTGACATGAAGCCTGAATCTCTGTTATGGGACCTCTCTCCTCTGCCTGGGTGCCTGGGCCTAAATATGTGACAGTGGCCTGTTCCAGTGGTGGGTGACGTGAAGCCTGATTCTCTGCTATGACATGAAGACTGATTCTCTGCTGACATGAAGCCTGAATCTCTGTTATGGGACCTCTCTCCTCTGCCTGGGTGCCTGGGCCTAAATATGTGACAGTGGCCTGTTCCAGTGGTGGGTGACGTGAAGCCTGATTCTCTGCTATGACATGCAGACTGATTCTCTGCTGACATGAAGCCAGATTCTCTGTTACGGGACCTCTCTCTTCTGCCTGGGCCTAAATATCTGACAATGGACTGTTCCAGTGTTGGGTGACGTAAAGCCTGATTCTCTGTTATGACATGCAGACTGATTCTCTGCTGACACGAACTTCTCGAACCCGAACATCCAGGTTTTCGCTCAACTCTAGTCGCTATGCGTGCTTATATCTCTGAGAGCCTGAGAAAGGGACATATACGACCCTTGAAGTCACCTGTTGCCGCTGTTTTTTTCTTTGTTAAGAAAAAAGATCGTTCTTTAAGACCATGTCTGGATTTCAGGGAGCTGAACAGTATCTCAATTCGTGACCCTTATCCGCTTTCTCTGATCCCAGACCTGTTTAACCAGATTGTTGGGGCTAAAGTTTTTTCCAAGTTGGATCTAAGAGGGGCATACAACCTGGTCAGGGTCAGAGAAAGAGACGAATGGAAGGCGGCCTTCAATACCCCTGAGGGCCATTTTGAGAATTTGTTTATGCCTTTTGGTTTGATGAATGCTCCAGCCGTCTTTCAGCATTTTGTGAACAGCATTTTTTATAATTTAATGGGGAAATTTGTACTAGTGTATCTAGATGACATTTTGATTTTTTTCTCCTGATTTCAAAACTCATAAGGACCACCTACGTCAGGTCTTGCTCATCCTGCGGGAGAATAGATTGTACGCTAAACTGGAAAAATGTGTGTTTGCGGTTCCAGAAATTCAATTTCTGGGGTTTCTTCTCTCTGCTTCTAGTTTTCGCATGGACCCCGAGAAGGTCCGCGCTGTACTTGAGTGGGAGCTTCCTGAGAATCAGAAGGCGCTAATGCGTTTTTTGGGTTTTGCCAATTATTACAGGAAGTTTATTTTGAATTATTCCTCTGTTGTTAAACCACTCACTGATATGACTAGAAAGGGGGTAGATTTTTCCTCCTGGTCGGTAGAGGCACGTAAGGCCTTTTCTAGTATCAAGGAGAGTTTTGCTTCCGCTCCCATCTTGGTACAACCTGATATCTCTCTGCCCTTCATAGTTGAGGTGGACGCTTCTGAGGTGGGTGTGGGTGCGGTCTTGTCTCAGGGTCCCTCTCCTGCCAAATGGCGACCGTGTGCCTTTTTCTCGAAGAAACTTTCCTCCGCAGAGAGAAATTACGATGTGGGAGATAGGGAGTTGTTGGCCATCAAGTTAGCTTTTGAGGAATGGCGCCATTGGCTAGAGGGAGCCAGACACCCTATAACCGTGTTTACCGACCATAAGAATCTGGCCTACTTGGAGTCAGCCAAGCGTCTGAACCCGAGACAGGTACGATGGTCTTTGTTCTTTTCAAGGTTTAATTTTGTTGTCACGTTCCGCCCTGGGGTTAAGAATGTGAAGGCGGATGCCCTGTCACGTTGTTTTCCGGGAGGTGGGAATTTTGAAGACCCCGGTCCCATTTTGGCTGAAGGTGTGGTGGTCTCTGCTCTTTATCCTGAATTGGAGGCAGAGGTTCAGGCAGCCCAGGCAGAGGCTCCTGATCTTTGTCCTCCTGGGAGGTTGTTTGTGCCTCTCGCTTTAAGACACAAGGTTTTTAAGGAGCACCACGATACTGTCCTTTGCTGGGCACCCGGGGAGTAGAGCCACAGTGGATCTCATCACTCGGAGATTCTGGTGGCCGGCGCTTCGTAAGTCGGTTGAGGGTTTTGTGGCAGCCTGCGAGACCTGCGCTCGTGCCAAAGTCCCTCATTCACGGCCATCAGGTCCTCTCCTCCCGTTACCCATTCCTTCCCGTCCTTGGACACATCTGTCCATGGACTTCATTACGGACCTGCCTCGTTCCTCGGGGAACACTGTGATTCTGGTGGTGGTGGACCGTTTTAGAAAAATGGCGCATTTCATTCCTTTTTCTGGGTTGCCCAATGCTAAGACGCTGGCGCAGGCATTTATTGATCACATTGTCAAATTGCATGGTATTCCTTCAGACATAGTCTCTGATAGGGGTACGCAGTTTGTTTCCAGATTCTGGAAGGCTTTCTGTTCTCGCTTGGGGTTCGGTTGTCATTTTCTTCTGCTTTCCACCCACAGTCGAATGGCCAGACGGAGCGCGTCAATCAGAATCTGGAGACATATCTGCACTGTTTTGTGGCGGAGAATCAGGGTCTTAAGTTTATTGGGCCTTACAAAATCTTGTCCGTCATCAATCCTGTTGCCTACCGTCTTGATCTTCCTCAGACTTGGAAGATCCATAATGTTTTTCATAAGTCCCTATTAAAACCTTATGTCCAACCCATTGTACCCTCCTCTTTGCCTCCTCCTCCGATTGTGGTTGATGTTAATCTTGAATTTCAGGTCTCTCGGATTGTGGATTCTCGTCTTGTCCGCGGTTCTCTCCAGTACCTCGTTCATTGGGAGGGTTATGGTCCTGAGGAGAGGATGTGGGTCCCAGTGACGGACATTAAGGCCACTCGTCTCATCAGGGCTTTCCATAGGTCCCATCCTGAGAAGGTGGGCTCTGAGTGTCCGGAGTCCACTCGTAGAAGGAGGGGTACTGTCACCGCCAGACATCTGAGAAGCTCTGACAGACGTTCTTCAGAACCTCCTGCTTGAGGTTCTTTTGTTTTGCTTTCCTTTTGTCATCTCGTTTCCCTCTCTCAGCTGTCATCTAGTTGCACTGATTGCATCCCTTTAAATCCCCTCCCATACTGCATCACTTTGCGGTTTATACAACTTCCTGGAGTGTGCTGATGCTAGAAGCTGTTACTACTGCATCCACAAGATAAGTCTGTTTCTTTATTTCTGTTTTCCTGTGGGCTTGATCTTAGGTGACCCTGACTCCCTCCGTATTAAGTGTAGGGAGCTGGTGGTCGTGTCCCCTCACTATTATAGGGTGTTCAGGTGTCATACAGTCGAGGAACGAGGGTATGCAAATTTCTACCATTGAGATTTTTGCATAGGCTGAGCAGTAAGGGAGAGAGCTAGCGTTGTTACAGGGCTTACCCTTTTGTTCCTTAGTTTTAGATTAAGTCAGTCGGAACTTCATTTGTGTCTTCTAGTTTTCTGTAACACCATCCGTGACAACTACATGCTGCGACTGCAACGCAACAGTGTCAAAAAATCTATTCGAGATGGATTTTTAAACGACTGTCGCGTCTCAGCATGTCGCATTGGGACACCATAGACTATAATTATAATAATTACTGCGCAAAATTGGTGCGACCAAATGTTGCAAAACAAATGTCGCAGTGTAGTTTTGCTGTATCTGTTGCGCTTCTTATTGTCGTCTTGTATACCTAGCCGAATTCCAACACTGTTTGTCGGAATTCTCCGCCATGCAGTGTGTTTTTGTCAGCCCTTTCTATGCGTGATCAAACGCATGTCAAGGTAGAGCATTCCAGCATGAACTGTTGATTTCTTTGGCTGGGCGCAGTTACCTAATTGGCTCTGAACCCGGTCAAAGACTGACAGCATTATCATTATGTTCATTTCCTGTCCCTTGTGTTAATGACGACAATTTCAGTGGCAGCATCATCTTTGCTAAAGAGCAAAATGACATAATTTTTACTCTCTAGTAAATTCAATGGTGGATGATGCAGATTCACTTGTACCGCGAGTCCCACAAGGGTTCATGTGGTATAGCACAAGATTGGCAGATGAACATGCTTATAGCTTGTTCATGAGCCAATCAGTTAGAATCTGATCACTAATGAGCTTTTTGAAAGCCCGTTATTGATCGTGCCCTCTCAAATAATTTTCTAGCTTTTGTTACTACAGGTGTGGGCAAAATAAATTTTCTAATCCAAATTTTTTTTTTTATACTATTTTTGTATTTTCCATAAGAATTTTACTTTACCCCTAGCTGTAGTGGACATAGTGTATGAGATAGAATAAAAGAAAAAAAAGAATCATACAGTATGTTAAATAATATAACATTTATTATTAACATAATGAATTTTTAAATAAAGAAAATAAAATATTTGAAAAAAATTAACTATAAATTTGAATAACAGTGAGGGGAGGTGGAGCGTTGCGGTGTGGACCGATGTAAACCTGCAGCAGTAGCCCCCCTGTCTTCTGTCGAGGAATGAAAACGATGGGCCGCAGGAAAGGATGCAGGATGAGTTCTGAGGGTGTGGAGAGTGGAAGGGTCTGGAGTAGATTGTTCCCGAGCATGTGAAGAAGAAGGAGTAGGGAAAGTTGGAGCGTGATAGTGAGGAGGAGAAGGAGTAGAAGAAAAAGAAGGCAGATTGTACACATGCTCGGGGGGTTGGGAAAGGGAAGGATGGTGGAAATGAGAAGGTGACGGCTCTGCACATGTTGAAAAGAGTGGGATGGGGGGTAGGTGGTGGATGGGGGGCGTTGCATGATTTCCTACGACCTGTTCTCCATCAAATTTCTGAACTCATGCACCTGTTCAGGAGTCATTTGGTCCATTCGGGGGACATAGTTTAGCAGGTAATGCTCATTCTCAGAGAGTTGACGTGCCGACTCCGCCCCCTCCACTCGGCATGCCAAGTCTTCCAAAGCTCGACGCATCTCATCTGCAAAACCTTCCAGAGCATCGGAAACTATCTCTACAAGTTCCCCATATTCCTCCCGACGGCTCCTCCCGGATCTCCTGCTATTCAGCGTAGCTCTCACATTGTGTCGCCAAGTAGAGAGCGTACGCTGAAAAGAGGGACCCGGTAGGGGACCAGGATTGACCCGAACCGGTGAATGAGGGACAGGAGGGCTTGTGGTGGTGGCCGGTTCAGGGTCCGCTTCAAGAGAGGGTTCAGGCTCCCCAGTGCTGCTGGCAGTTCTGTGGAGAGAAAAAATATAAGGCCTTGTATTAATACTTACAGTATATGACATTGTCTACTTCATAATTTAGATGGCTGCATGAGAGAAAGGTGTCGATACTTTGGAGATAGTTCAGAGAAGAGCTACTAAATTAGTACATGGATTACAGGATAATAATTAATAGGAAAGATTAAAGGACCTCAACATGTATAGCTTGGAAGAAAGACGAGACAGAGGGGATATGATAGAAACTTTTAAATACATAAAGGGTATCAATAAGGTAAAAGAGGAGAGAATATTTAAGAAAAACTGCTACTAGAGGACATATTTTAAAATTAGAGGGGCAAAGATTTAAAAGTAATATCTGGAACTTTTGAGAGTAGTGGATGCATGGAATAGCCTTCCTGCAGAAGTGGTAGTTGCAAATACAGTGAAGGAGTTTAAGCATAAGGCCATCCTTCATTGGGCCAGGGGCTATTCATAGTATTCAGTATATAGGGCTGACTAGATGGGCCAAATGGTTCTTATCTGCCGACACATTCTATGTTTCTATGTTACTATAGGTCAGAGATTCCTTTTTCTAAATAATCCTTTTACAGCAGGAAGTCTTGATCTATTGCAGGGATGGCCAACCTTTGGCTCTCCAGCTGTTGCAAAACAACAGATCCCAGCATGCCCAGACATCATTAAGCTATCAGCTTACAGCAGAGCATGGTGGGAATTGTATTTTTACAACAGCTGGAGATCCACAGGTTGGCCAGACCTGATCTATTGCCCCTTATGACCGTAGGAGGCAGAATGAGATAAATGAGTCAGAGATTCCTTTGTCTCACACCACCTTTTCAAGACAGAAGTCTGGATCTATTGTCCCTTCTGAAGGTAGGAGGATAAGTGAGAGAAAGTTGTCATAGATTCCTTTGTCTCACAAATCCTTTTACAGACTGAAGTCTAGATCTATTGTCCCTTCTGACTATAGGAGGCTGAATGAGATAAATGAGTCACAGATTCCTTTGTTTCACACAACCCTTTGCGGACACAGGGTGAAGAAAGAAAAATCATTTTTAAATAAAAAAAATAAATAAATAAAAATTTACCTTCTAAGTGCCAGCGTTCTACGTAGGAACCCCTAGGTCCGCATTGTAACAATATTGCGGCCCTGAGATTGCTCCTTATTATAGTCTCTCTTGAAGCGGTCCCGCATTGACCGCCACCGAGTGGTAACCTTGTCCACTGTTGAAAAATAAAAATAAATGGTTAATGTAATTATATTATTGTTGACTAGGTTTAACATTATACATGAGTTATAGCTGTACTTACCACATTCTTTCTGATCCACCACAGAGAGATCCTCCCAGCCACTGAACAAAGATTCTGCAATCTCCCTCCAGAGCCACTGGGTCAGATGGTGGTCAGCATGGTGGCGGTCGGTGTGGTCCCATAATGCGGGACGCACCTCCACCAGCTGGATAAGGAGTTCATTGTCACTGGTACGGACAACTAACTCCCTATCTTTCCCGGTGGAGACTCTGAAACCCTTGAAGAAAAAAGAAAAAGATACATTAAATAATGTACGAATGAAAAATTATTTTCTCGCCCATATTCATTGGGGGACACAGAGACCGTGGGTATAGCTATGTCCTCTAGGAGGCGTTGACACTAGTAAAAGTTGTTAGCTCCTCCCCTGGCAGCTATACCCCCTCCAGCCTGGAGAGAGAGCTTCCGTTTTTTCTAGTGTCAATAGGAGGCAGACCTCCCTGCTCTGCAGGGATCTCCTGAAGATTTTTTATTTTAGTTTATTTTTTTCCTTCTTTTTCAGATGGGAAAACATGGACGCCTCGTCTCCCTGTTCTCCCGGGGTCGAGTTGCGCCAGTGGCGGTCATCCGCACTGCTGCCTCCCCCACAGAAGACAAGGTGGACCAGGGCAGCCTCGCTCCCTTGCATCCCGCCAGCCAAGGGGTCACCTAGGTCCGCCAAAGAGAAGACCCTCCCGCCATACCAGACTCCTGCCACTCCGGTGCCAGCTGCTGAGGTGACCCTGCTCGAAAAAGGTACCTTATGGGCCCACTTAGGGAGGGTGAAGAGAAGAGAAGGAAGATAGGTGAGTACGGGACTAGGTGAGTAGGTTAACCCCCTCCCTCCCCTTCATAAACACGGGCTTCATTTATCACTAGCCCAGCTTCCAACAGTTTTCCTTCCCTCCCCCTCTGTTCCGTTGATATTCGGGCACATAAGGGGGTTAATGGCCAGGTCCCCGCAGGCATTATTATATTATACAGGGGGCTCCGTGCGCAACGGTCAGATGCAGAGTGCCTGCGCAGCTCGCTGACACAGGGGTCATTTGGTTGATAACTTCTGCTCCCTTGTGATATTCATCCCTGGAAGCGGGCGCCTAAGTGCACACCGCTCCAGGAAGCTAACGCCCGCTTTGGATCGGACACCATATAATCTGTCCCCGCCTTCACTCCGGTCCGCGCTCCCACATGCGGGCGCATTTCTCCTGCGCCATTCAAAAGCGCTACCTGCGCTTACAGCGATGCTGCTGTGTGGTACGCGCCGGACCTTTCCACCTGCAAAATCTCTTTCTCGCTTTTCATTGGGGGACACAGCACCCACCCAGTATTGTTGTCCGGCCACAGTTGTGGCTGTTGCTGGTTAGAACCCTGTTGGGTCTTTTGACATGGTTGGTGTTCCACATGTTTTTCTCTTTGGTTGGCTTGCTTCTCCTACTGCTTGTACACAAACTGAAGCTCTCTCTCCAGGCTGGAGGGGGTATGGCTGCCAGGGGATGAGCTAACCGCTTTTACTAGTGTCAACGCCTCCTAGAGGACATAGCTATACCCACGGTTCCTGTGTCCCCCAATAAAGAGCGAGAAAGAGATTTTACAGGTAAGTTTTACAAAAATATTGTTTTAAAAACCTAAGTCTTTAATACTTACACGTCCCCGACCGCCACGGCCTCTCCCATGATATATATTGTGAAGAATGCAAATTTTGAGGAAAAAAAAAGACTCTAGGGTCAACAATGAGATAGTACTGTATGGGGAGTTGGGCCACAATGAGACATTATACTGTCTGGGGGCCACAATGAGACATTATACTGTCTGGGGACCACAATGAGACATTATACTGTCTGGGGGCCACAATGAGACATTATACTGTCTGGGGGCCACAATGACACATTATACTGTCTGGGGGCCACAATGACACATTATACTGTCTGGGGGCCACAATGACACATTATACTGTATGGGGGCCACAATGACATATTATACTGTATGGGGGCCACAATGACACATTATACTGTATGGGGGCCACAATGACACATTATACTGTATGGGGGCCACAAGGTGACATTATACGGTATGGGGGCCACAAGGTGACATTATACGGTATGGGTGTACACAGGGAGACATTGACGGCTGGGGCCAAGGTGACATTATACAAAAAGGGGGCAGTTCTGTCCAAGGTAACATTATACTGCATTGCGTGGTGGGGACAAGGAGACATATTTTCTGTATGGGGGTACACAGGGAGACATTGGCAGATGGGGCCAAAATGACATTATACTGCATGGGTGACATTATAAGGAGACATTTATACTGCATGCTGTCATGCTCGTACCCTACTTACCATTTCTTGTATTCTGTGGCGCCTTCTGGGCGGCCTGGGTCTGGCGCCTTTTTGGGATTCAGACATCTGTAGAGATATTATTGCAAAAGTTTGTTTTAGGCCTCATGCACACGACCGTTTATTTTTGCGGTCCGCAAAACGGATTTCCGTTGTTCCGTGACCCGTGACCGTTTTTTCTTCCGTGGGTCTTCCTTGATTTTTGGAGGATCCACGGACATGAAAAATGAAAAAAAAAACCAAGTCAAGTTTCCATTGAAAATGATAGGAAAAACAGACACGGATCACGGACACGGATCACGGACACGGATGACTATCTTGTGTGCATCCGTGATTTTTCACGGACCCATTGACTTGAATGGGTCCGTGAAATGTTGTCCATGAAAAAAATAGGACATTTTTCATGGACTGGAAAAACGGATCACCGACGCGGAAGCCAAACGGTGCATTTTCTGATTTTTCCACGGACCCATTGAAAGTCAATGGGTCCGCGAAAAAAAAACGGAAACGGAACAACGGCCGCGGATGCACACAACAGTCGTGTGCATGAGGCCTTAACATTAGTGTTGAGCAAACTTGTGTTTTAAGTTCGGCGTCTAAAGTTCGGGTTCGGGTTACCAAGTATCCCGTTATGGATTCCGCTACCACGGACCATAACAGAATTTAGAATCCATAACCGGATACTTCGATAACCCAAACCCGACCTTTAGACGCCGAACTTAAAACACAAGTTCGCTCAACACTACTTAACATGTGAAAAAACACATTGACATATATATCCCAATTTTTTTTTACTTACTTTTTGAAAGTTTTTGCGTTTGTGCAAATTGGACGATCTTTATTATACTTGTATTTGCTAAAAAAAATCAAAAAAAAAAATCATTCTATTATAAACATACATGAAATGTTTTGGATTTACAAAACTCTGATGTCTGCCCACCCCCATTGATTGCATTGCCATCTGCCTCCACCTGTACCATCTGCCCCCATTCTTTGCTAGATTTGACCCACCACACAAGTGCAATAATATGCAACCTATTTAATGCCCTAGGCAAAGTACTTCGGCCAAACCCACAATTTCCATCAACCATAAATCCTAGCCATCACTAGCCAACCCCCCACCACATAAACTAGCAATAATCAGCACCCTTTGAAATATCCAAACAAATAATCACACTCCTGCGCTCGTCAACGCTTGTAGTCTATAGGCCCACTATCACTGCCATATTTGCTCCACATGCAATAATTGTGCCCCTATTGAATGACCAGACCAACGTGTGTATAACTTCACGCACAGAATTTCCAACATCCATACCGCTGAACCATCTGACCAAACACAACCCCCCCCTCGCCATTTGACAATCGGACACCTATTACATGACCGCACCAACATTTCTGAAATAACCAGACGCACACAAAACCCCCAAGCCCACCATCTGCAACACTGCTATTGAATATGACCACTGACATCTTTCAGACCTATGCTCAATGAACAAAACCAACCGCCATGCCATTGCACCCACACCACGTCGCTGACGTCTGCAAAAACACGCCCATGCAAGTGCCATTATATGCCCACATGATAGATAGAAAGATTGTATGAAAATGTAAAGAAAGAAAGAAAGAAAGAAAGAAAAATAGAGAGAGAGAGAGAGAGAGAGAGAGAGAGAGAGAGAGAGACAGAAGTTTCATGTCTATACCTGTTGGTGAACTTGGGCATCCAAGATGGCCGCTGGGTTTGCAGGGGGAGGAGAAATGCAGGGGGAGTTTAATTCATTCAGAGCATGCTCAAATATTAAAGTTAAATGTAAACGGATCCGCTTCAGACGAAGCCATCACAGACGGATCCGTCTCCATTGACTTCAATTGTTAGTTCAGACAGATCCGTTTGGCTGCGCTTCGTCATGCGGACACCAAAACGCTGCAGGCAGCGTTTTGGTGTCCGCATCCAGAGCGGAATGGAGGCGGATCGGAGCCAAACTGATGCATTCTGAACAGATCCTTATCCATTCAGAATGCATTGGGGCTGAACTGATCCGTTTTGGGCCGCTAGTGAGAGCCCTGAAACGGATCTCACAAGTGTGAAAGTAGCCTTACATGACTTTTTATTCATATTTAATTTTATTTTTAGAGGGGTTAGGTGACCAATATAGCAGCAATCCTAGCATTATTATGTGTGGGTTAAATAACATGATGATTAGAGATGAGCGAATTTCATATTTTGAAATTCGTTCATGCTTCGTTTACTGGTAAGAGCAGAATTGCGTTATGGATTCCGTTACCACGGACCATAAGGCAATTCTTTGCCTTTAGAGGCATTCTGTTACTCATTCCGTCATAATAGAAGTCTATGGCCTGCATAACGGATCTGTCCCGTTTCCGTTATGCAGGGGAGTCCTCTTCTGCATAACAGAAACCAGACAGCTCCGTTATGCAGGCCATAAACTTCTATTATGACGGAATGAATAATGGAATGCCTCTAAACGCATTACGTTATGCCTTCCGTCATAGAATTGCGTTATGGTCCGTGGTAACGGAATCCATAATGCAATTCTGCTTTTACCACCAACGAAGCGCAAACGAATTTCATAACATGAAATTCGCTCATCCCTAATGATTATATTATAGTTCACAGCAATACTAATTATGTGTATCGTCCCTCGCTGCCATGATAACCCGCAATCATGTCATAGGTGGTTCATAGGGAGACAGATGAAGCCCGCTTCTTCACTATTGACCGTGGCATCTAAGGGGGTCACAGAGCCAGGATCCTGAATTGTAACACAGCCCAACTCCTCAGTGCACCTGCAGAATCATCATGGTGAAAATGTATGTCATGAATCATGCAGGCAGCTGCCCATGACTTAGGCCTCTTGCACATGACCGTATGGCTTTTTCAGTATTTTGCGGTCCGCAAAAAATACGGATGACGTCTGTATGCATTCCGTTTTTTGCGGAACAAAACAGCTGGCCCCTGAGAGAACAGTACTATCCTTGTCCGTTATGCGGAAATAATAGGACATGTTCTATCTTTGAACGGAACGGAAAAATGGAAGGCATACGGAATACCTTCTGTTTTTTTTGCGGATCCATTGAAATGAATGGTTCCGTATACGGAACGCAAAAAACGGAACGTAAACGGAAAAAAAAAAACGTTTGTGTGCAAGAGGCCTTACATGTTTGTCATGGGTAGAGTTGAGCGGACAACTTGATGTTCGGGTTCGGCCGAACTTGAGAAAAATTTTCGAGTTCGGGACCCGAACTTGACCCCGAACTTTTGAGCACTAAAATGGCTGTAAAAATTTCATGGAAAGGGCTAGAGGGCTGCAAATGGCATCAAAATGTGGTTAAGAGCATGGCAAGTGCTCTGCAAACAAATGTGGATAGGGAAATGACTTTAAATAACATAAAATAGGTAAAAATAAAAAATAATAATCTTGATCTATGAGGACGAGGTCCATATGGAGTAGGAGGTTGAGGAGGCGGTGGATGTGGCGGTGTCGGTGGAAGTGGAGGAGGTAGCCTACACTGCTTTTTTGTTTTAAATTTTATTTTTAAAATTAGGGTACACCCCAAAACATTGGAAAATGTAACCTGTGATAACCCCCTCCAGTCGTGCTAAACACACGTTCAGGCAATACACTGGCTCCAGGGCAGGCCAGCACCTCCAAGGAGTAAAGGGCAAGCTCAGGCCATGTGCCCAATTTGGAGACCCAGAAGTTGCAGGGGCTGACCCGTCAGTCAGTTCGTGTAGGCGTGTGCACACTTACTGCCCCACCATGTCGCACGTCCCCGTGATGTTCACGATCCAATTTGATATCTGCTCTATCAACTTTCGATGTTCTTTTATGCGCCTACCATGGTGATCATGGGTGGCGGAGAATCAGGGTTCCAGGCCAGAGAGGGAGCGTGAGAAAGAGAGACCACATCCAAGGGAGGATTCATTTTTTCAAATTTAAAATTATAGAGTTGAAATATGGGAGAAATTATTAAAGCATAAAAGTGTGACAACTTTTCAAAGTTTAAGCATTGAATGTAAGGTTGTGGTGCGCATTAATTACTGAATAATTTATAAAATTTTATTCCCTGTCACCTATGCATAGCAGGTGTTTATTCACGTCTAAAATTGTATGTCAACCCAAGAATGTAACAGAAAAATTATTGAAATTTATTAAGCTGTCAACTAGGTAGAGGAGGGGTATATTACACCCAAAAATTGGTGAATTTCACCCAAAAATGTAACTGACAATTTTTTTTTTAACCAGTCTACTAGGTATAGCAGTGGTACATCACACCCGAAAATTGGTGAATTTCACCGGAAAATGTAACTGACAATTTTTATATATTTTTTTAGTCTACTAGGTATAGGAGTGGTACATCACACCCAAAAATTGGTGAATTTCACCAGAATATATAACTGACAAATTATTATTATTTTTTAACGGTCTACTAGGTATAGCAGTGGTACTATACACACCAAAATTGGTGAATTTCACCCGAAAATGTAACTGACAAAATAGTGAAATGATATAAAATAAAATCCGTACAAAAAAAAAATTTATTTATGAGGTGGAGTTCCATATGGAGTAGGAGTTTGAGGAGGCAGTGGACATAGCGGAGTAGGAGGAAGAGCGGCGGTGGAGGAGGACGAGGTAGCCAACACAGGTTTTTGGTTTTAATTATTATTATTTTTTTAATTAGGGTACACTCTAAAAGAGTGTGCAATATCCAAAATACAAGAATGAGCAATTGCGCTGCAGTATAACAATGGCTGGTTAGTGTCGGTATACATGTCTATTCTGCACAAAGTACGGACAAGTCCTTAAGGGATCCATGCCCGGTTCATTTTAATGAACGTGAGCTTGTCCACATTGGCTGTGGACAGGCGGCTGCGCTTGTCTGTGATGACGCCCCCTGCCGTGCTAAACACATGTTCAGATAATACACTGGCTCCAGGGCAGGCCAGCACCTCCAAGGCATAAAGGGCAAGCTCAGGCCATGTGCCCAATTTGGAGACCCAGAAGTTGAAGGGGGCAGACCCGTCATTCAGTACGTGTAGGCGTGTGCACACATACTGCTTCACCATGTTGGTGAAATGCTGCCTCCTGCTAAGATGTTCCAAATCAGCTGGTGGTGCTGGTTGTTGTGGCGTGCTGACAAAGCTTTTCCACATTTCGGCCATGCTAACCCTGCCTTCTGAGGTGCTGGCGGTGCCCCAGCTGCGTTGCCGACCTCTTCCTCTGCCTTCGCCTTGTGCTTCCACTGTGCCCCCGCTGTCAGGTGGGAATGCCACTAGCAGCGCGTCTACCAGCGTGCGCTTGTACTCGCGCATCTTACGATCACGCTCCAGTGACGGAATTAAGGACGGTACGTTGTCCTTGTAATGGGGATCCAGCAGCGTGGCCACCCAGTAATCAGCACAAGTTAGAATGTGGGCAACTCGGCGGTCGTTGCGGAGACACTGCAGCATGTAATCGCTCATGTGTGCCCGCCTGCCCTGAGGCAACGAAAAGCTGTCCTCTGTGGGAGGTGTATCGTCTTTGTCCTCTGTATCCCCCCATCCACGCACCAGTGATGGCCATGAGCTGGTCTGGGTGCCACCCTGCTGTGAACATGGTTCCTCCTCCTCCTCCACCTCATCATTCTCCAGAACTGTGCCCTGGCTGGACAATTGTGTACCTGGCGTTTGTGGGTGCAGGAACCCACCCTCGGAGCCACTTGGGAATGACTGGCCGGAAACCCTACGAAATGATCCCTCTTTCTCCTCCTCCTCCTGTGCCACATCCTCTTCCATCATCGCCAGGAGCGTTTTTTCAAGGAGGCATAGAAGTGGGATAGTAACGCTGAGAACGGCGTTATAGGCACTGGCCATGTTGGTGGAGTACTCGAAACAGCGCAACAAGGAACACAGGTATCGCATGGAGGCCCAGTCATTGGTGGCGAAGTGGTGCTGTTCCGCCGAGCGACTCACCCGTGCATGCTGCAGCTGAAACTCCACTATCACCTGCTGCTGCTCGCACAGTCTGGCCAGCATGTGCAAGGTGGAGTTCCACCTTGTGGGCACGTCGCACATGAGGCTGTGAGCGGGAAGGCCTAAGTTATGCTGCAGCGCTGACAGGCGAGCAGCAGCAGGCTGAGAACGCCGAAAGCGCGCACAGATGGCCCGAACTTTATGCAGCAGCTCTGACATATCGGGGTAATTTTTAAGGAATCTCTGCACCACCAAATTCAGCACATGCGCCAGGCAATGGATGTGCGTCAAACCGGCTAGTCCCAGAGCTGCTAAGAGATTTCGCCCATTATTGCACACCACCAGGCCCGGCTTGAGGCTGACTGGCACAAACCACTCATCGGTCTGTTGTTCAAGGCCCATCCACAGCTCCTGCGCAGTGTGGGGTTTGTCCCCCAAACAGATAAGTTTTAAAACTGCCTGCTGTCGTTTACCCCTGGCTGTGCTGAAGGTGTTATGCTGACAGGATGAGGAGCTGGTAGAGGATGAGGAAGCAGAGTAGGAAGAGGAAATAACAGGAGGCAAACTGAAGCGCCCTGCAATCCTCGGTGGTGGAAGGACATGCGCCAAACTGCTATCCGCCTCAGGCCCAGCCGCCACTGCATTTACCCAGTGAGCTGTTATGGAGATATAACGACCCTGACCGTGCTTACTGGTCCACGTAACCGTAGTCAGGTGCACCTTGCCACAGATGGCGTTGCGCAGTGCACACCTGATTTTGTCCCTTACTTGGTTGTGCAGGGAAGGGATGGCTCGCCTTGAAAAGTAGTGGCGGCTGGGCACGACGTACTGTGGGACAGCCACCGCCATAAGGCCTTTAAAACTATCCGTCTCCACCAGACGGAATGACAGCATTTCAAAGGCCAATAATTTAGAAATGCTGGCATTCAGGGCTAGGGATCGCGGGTGGGTAGTACTTCCTCTTCCTCTCCAGCGTTTGGGAGAAGGAGAGCTGAACGCTTCCGTGGGACATTGTGGAGATGCTTGGTGACCCAGGTGTTGCTGGCAGATCCTCTGTTTACGGGGTGGCAGGTGGCACTGTCACTCCAGAGCAGGATGAAGAGGCCGAGACTGCAGCAGAAGAGACCTTTCTTGGTTTTTGAGGTGTCTACTCCACTGCAGCTTGTGCTTTGCACTTAAATGCCTGGTCATGCAGGTTGTGCTCAGGTTGAGAACGTTTATGCCTCGCTTCAGGCTCTGATTGCACAGCGTGCAAACCACTCGTGTCTTGTCGTCAGCACATTGTCTGAAGAACTGCCACGCCAGGGAACTCCTTGGAGCTGGCTTTGGTGTGCTCGGTCCCTTGCTGCAGTGGGCAGTAGCAGGCGTACTGTCTAGAGGACGGCCGCTCCGCTTTTGCACCCTGCTCCCTCTTCTGCTGTGCTGGTGGCTCTGTGCGACCACCGCCTCTTCCTCCGAACTACATAGGTCACTCGCATGACCTTGATTCCATGTGGGGTCGAGGACCTCAACGTCCTCCACATCATCTTCCACCCAGTCTTCACCCCTGCCTTCCTGCACACTTTCGAAAGCCCTAGCAGTTGGCACCTGTGTTTCGTCATCATCCGAGACGTGCTGCGATGGTCCTCCCATGTACTTATCTTAAAAGATAAGTGGTTGGGCATCGGTGCACTCAATCTCTTCCACTTCTGGGGCAGGGCTAGGTGGATGGCCCTGGGAAACCCTGCTAACAGAGTCATCAAAAAGCAGAAGAGACTGCTGCATGACTTGGGGCTCAGACTGCTTGGCTGATTTGCAAGGGGGTGAGGTGAAAGGCTGATGGACATCGGCTGCAGGTGCCAACTGTGGTCTTTCAGCAGGAGACTGGGTGGGAGACAATGTGAAGGAACTGGATCCACTGTCAGCAACCCAATCTACTATCGCCTGTACTTGTTCAGGCCTCACCATTGGTAGAGCCGCATTAGGCCCGACCAAATACCGCTGCAGGTTCTGTCGCCTACTCGGACCTGAGGAAGGGATTTCACTTGTGCGTGTAGCTGGCACAGATCGACCACGTCCTCTCCCAGCAGCACCACAACCTGGGCCACGTCCCTTATTTGACGCTCTCCTTATTTCTCGAATTTAGGATCTTTCCCTAAATGGGTGTTTAATTAATAGTAGAATAGAACGACAATATGTAAAGGGTGTATCTCACATGGCCTGAACCAGACTAGGCCTGAATTAAAGATTTCTTTGCCGAAAATGGCTGTATTTCAAATGCCTGAATCAAACCCCTGTATGTAGAGGTTGTATCTCACATGGCCTGACCCACTGTAGGCCTGAATTCAATATTGGAGCACCAAATGGCGGTATTTCAAATCTCAGAACCTAACCCAAATGTATTCAGGGTGTATCTCACAATGACATATGCAGCAAAGGCTGCCAAATAAGCTTTTGCCCAAACAGGTGTTTGTTTAATAACTCAATATGGCAGCGGTATATAACCCAGGAATTTCAAACTTGCTTATGCTGCAAGGCCTGAAATATTGTGTATTTTGCCCCAAAAAGGGTGCTTTATTAATGAAATAATATAAGCCCTGTATATACAGGATGTATCTCACACGGCCTGACCCACTGTAGGCCTGAATTCAATATTGGTGCACCAAATGGCGGTATTTCAAATGCCTGAATCAAACCCCTGTATGTAAAGGGTGTATCTCACACGGCCTGAACCACTGTAGGCCTGAATTAAATATTGGTGCACCAAATGGCGGTATTTCAAATCTCTGATTCTAACCCAAATGTATTAAGGGTGTATCTTACAATTACATCTGCATCAAAGGCTGCCAACTAAATTTTCTTTGCCCAAACGAGTGTTTGTTTAACAACTGAATTTGACAGCAGTATATAAGCCTGTAATTTCACACATGCTGATGCAGCAAGGCCTTAAAATACAGTTTTTTGGGCAAAAAAGTGTGTTGTTAAAACCCCAGAAAATGATGGGTGTATTTCTAGCTTAAATTGCACACTGACTAATCCAGATGTTGTATATTGCTAAAAAAAATTGTGATTTTCAATGTCCCAAAAGCTCAGATGCAGTGCTGGTGCACTGAGCTTGCATAAAATGGCCGCCACCGCCGCCGCCCATCCTAACTAACAGACGGATAAAAGTAATTTTTTTTTGGTCAATGGGCTCAGGGCAGGGTAAAACGATAGTGCTCTGCACCCACACAACTATATCTATGTAGATCGCCGAGTTAGATTCTGTCCTATGCTCTCCCTGAAATCACAAGTCCAACAGCATCCTCTCCCTACACTTGTAACAGCAGAGTGACGTGCAGCGCTACGTGACTCAAGCTTATATAGAGCCTGGGTCACATGCTGCTCTGGCCAATCACAGTCATGCCATTAGTAGGCATGGCTGTGATGGCTTCTAAGGTCAGAGAAACGCTTGTTGATTGGCTGCTCTGCAGCCTTTCAAAAAGCACCGAACCCGAACTTTTACGGGAATGTTCGGGTTCGGGGTCCAAAAATCCTAAAGTTCGGTACGAACCCGAACTGCCTAGTCATGGGTTGCCAACGGGTTTAAATCCGATTAGTGACCACTGATGTACTCTACATATGACTTTGAACCTGTCTGAAACGGGCACTTGCCAGCTGGACACCATCGATAGCTGCTGCCAACGGATAACAGCTCTTGAATATTCTGGAAGCCCACATTTTTCCAGAACAATGAGAAAATTTCTGAGTTGCGCAAGTCAAGTGTAAGTGCGAGTACTGTAAAATGGATGCATCTAATGATAAACAGCAACTCAAGCATGAAGTGCTAAACCACGCATCTAAATATTTCCCATTTGTAATAC